>NW_024366591.1:13548573-14097882 GCF_014805655.1 Passer montanus
GTCCTACCTAAATGCAGGTTCCCCTAGTGCCCTCTTCAGTGTTTCACCTCACTGAAGGATATCTATTATTTTCAGTTCTATTCATCTTTTTTAATTTTTTCCTTATACATGAGACATTTTCAAAGCTTTCAACACCACAACGTGGAAGAAAAGTTCAGTGCTGACTGCCACAGTTGACAAGAATGAGATTGCAAGATATAAGTGGAATTAAATTGGCAAACAGTACTGTGCAATACCAAAATGGAGGTCTTAAGGTCAGGGGATTTAGTGTTCTGAGTTAGACTTCAAAATTCTCAAGGAAGCTTCTTTTTTTCCTGAAAATCCACCTAGTTTAGGAAAATGTTTGTTCTTATAATCCATATGAGAATACATTGTAAAGAAAATATTGCTTAGGGTAGAGCAATTACAAAAAGAATTGCATTGGGTTTTATTTGTTTTCTTCTTTTGACTTCCTTTTTCATTGTTGAGATTTGATTATCTTTTCAAAAAATAAGCAAATGTTTTATTCAAAGTGCAGTTAGGGAGAAAAAAGGAAACACTATTTTAATGTTTATGTAGCTTACAGGGGGTTTTTAATCACCTCAGAGCTGACAGTGCAATTGGGGCCTATCTCATTCAGATCAAATCTGACTACTGGAGATGTTATTGAACAGATTCCTTTTTTTTTTTTTTAATAGGGCATATCTATTGGAATAGTCCATGACATTAGGAAGTTTGCTTTCACATTTTTCTGTACAGCATCGGCTGACAAGCTGCCCTTATTTTCTGCTGCTTTGTTTGTCCTTAATGTGTATTTTTTTTCTATGAATGAGTAAAATATTTGCTTTAGTAAATGACTGCAAAATTGGTATCATGCCTAGGCTGATATAAATTTGTGTGATAATTTGGAAAACTCATACTGAATAATTAATAATTAGCAATGTCCAGAAATACTATTCTTTTTATTGTATTGACTACTACAGGCTGGTAGCATGACATTGTTGCTATGTACTTCCACCTCCTCAGCACAAATTTAAAGCTGCTAGGCTTGACTTAGTCATATTGTGAAAAGAATATCAAATTCCACAGCTGCTTTCCTCAATAGGGTGATATTTAAGGAAAGCATCTAACAGGAAATTACAACTGATAAATACTTACCTCGGAGTTGCTTATGGTTATGATAAAGAAAGAGATTCTCAGGTGAGATATGTGAAATAATTAAAAACCCAGCAAATTTATTGTGCTTTTTTTCTGTTTGTTATCAGTTGAAAAAATCCAAGGACCTTCTGCAAGTTAAATGGTGACTATGACAGTTTCCAGGCATGACATTCAGCTTCAGAACTTTTTTCCCTAAATAAAAGTATTGACACTATCCAACAGTACATTGAATACTTTACACTGACAATATTCATATATTTTTTAATATGTTTAAGAAATATTTGAAGTGGATAAAAGTCAGGGAAGGATATGATTATCAGACTAAAATGCTTATGTTTCACTCAGAACAGAGTTTAAGTTTTTGTTTTATCACAGTGACCTTTTCTTTTTCACATGGTAATGACCACAAACCCACTCCTCCTAACAAGTGTAACAGTATCCAGTACTTTGAGTAGCCTATTATCTGGCAAAGAGGGTTCATCCTATATTTACCATTCTGTCTATAGGGGCAGGATTTCAAAAAACACATAGAAAGTAAAGAGAAATTAAGCAATTGCACTTCAATTAAATTCTACAGGAGTCAAGGAGCTAATGCCTTGGGCACAGCTTTAAAAATGTTGAGATGAGCACCAATTGACTGGGCAGCTCTGGTATCTGGCAAAGGATCTGGATTTCAAGGTTTTTTAGACAGCATGAGTTCTACAACACTAAATTAGAATGGGCAAAATTAGAGTTAAGCCAGTGCAATGGCCATCTCACAAAATTTGTTCTCAGGATGATCCCCAATATAGGAACTCTTTCCTCTATGACCTGCCCTTGCCACTCAGCAATCAAATGACTAAATCATGTAACACTGTTGTAGTCTCTGCAGTGGTCTTGGTAAGCCGGAATCAATTTATCAAATGGGATAAATGTACAGAATTGTCTAGCAGATTAAAATTATTTCTGGATAATACCAATACAGAGAAATATATTGCTAGCCATTTTTTCCTTATCTGGGAAAATAATAAACTAAATTCCCAGGAACACTTACAGAGTGATTTCCAGGGAGGACTTAGCCTTGAGATCTGTTGTTACATGAAAAACTGGAGATCACTTCGTTTTGTGCAGGAGAGAGACGTCTGAAGCATCTATTTCTGCTTGAATTCGCACATGTAAAAAACTGATCTGGCTGTACAACTGTAGGGATACTGCTCCTCCCTTGGAATACTCTCACTGTATGTGCAGGCAAACACTATAATGCACAAGGAATAAAAATTGGTGAGCTATAATGAAATCTAGAGCAGGAACAACACACACCTTATACAAGGTTTGAAAATGCCATATACCAAAAAATAAATCATTCATCTGGGTGAAGTCCTGCAGTATAATTATATTATAGAGAATAATTTTGCCTAACCTACCTGCAACAAAAAGAACTTAATCTATTAGCTGATTTAAAACATTCATCATAGAAGTGCTAGAATTTTTGAAATATTTGGCTTAAATAGCCAAATTAGACAAATTTCTAGACAAATCTCATGGACAGAAATTGAGATATCTCTTTTGGACAGATGTTCTCCCCCACTTTAGACAAGTCATAATTCTTTTAAATTGATGAGCAATAACCCATAGTAGAGGAAATCTGAACTGGACAGTAACATTTAATCATGAGCAAATGTTAAATAGCATGACAGTGTTTGATTTCACATGACTTTTTCTATTCACTTGAGAGAGGTTTGGATCAGCCTGAGAAGCAACCTAGAGCTAATGAAAAGAAAGTGATATTCAGATTATATAGCTACTGGCAAAGTGCATGGAATGAAGTAAAGGAAAACAAAACCAAGAAAAGTTGGAAATTATGAGAAAAATATCTACCAAAAACTGTAGCTTAAAAATAGATGTAATTATGTTACATTGCATGTTTTAAGAACTGTTGAATGTAAAAAAATAAAAGCTGAATACTAAACCGAAGAGGAGACCTGCTGAATGATCGTGTGCCACAGCTGCAACTGGAATCCAACCGTATATCAACAAATTTAAGAGGTAAAAAAAATTAGAGTATGTGTATATTTCTAAGGAATCCTGTTGCAGATTTTTCTCCAAGTCTAGTTTTTATTATTACAGGAAATTTTCAACATATTGTAAAGTATGAGTATTAAAACATCTTTGAATTTAATTTGAGTCTGAATACTTGTATTGGTCTCTGGTATTGGCCTAATCTCACAAATAACCTCCACAGAGACAGATTGTTACAGCCCTTCAGAAACTCGCTGATTTCAGTGGTTTCTCTGCTACCTATTCAATAGATCACTATTATGTTCCAAGTTCAGGTCTGTGCTCAGCAGAATATTTAAGAGCACACTTACATCCATACTTACTCATCAGAATACTCAGCTATAAGCACATACTCAAACCCCTCTAGTATCAATATCACTTAAATATTTTACTGACTATGAGGAGATATTTCAACTGGGACACTGGCTGGGTGTGCCAGCACATATACACCTCATTTCTCTTCTCTAGCAAAGAATATGGAATATTTGTTGCGATTTACACTACTATTAAATTGCTGGATGTGGTTAAAAAATTGCCAAATTGTATTTGACCTAACACATTTATATTTTTACCTTTAAAAATATTTGAAAGCTTGCTGAATTGAAATTCTTTGTTGGAAACATAACTCTTATATACCATTTCTGTGGTATTTTTCAGAACACTCAAGTTTGATAAAGGTTGTTATTGCATTGCTGTGTTGAGCAAATTTGATAAAACAGATGGAAAGATGATAACCCATCTATTTTCACTGCCCACTTCAAAACAAACACCAACTCTCAGAAATTTTTGAGACAAGTGTACATGGAAATACTTAATTAAAAATTAATAAAACCCTGGATGTTTTAAGCTGATTTAATAATAATTTATACTTTTTTAAGCTAGAGTAATTGTTCTGAAAGCTGCAGAATATCTGGGACTGTAAATAAAGTACAGTTAAGGTTGTTAGCCTGAAAGTGTTTCCTATGTCTTAATAGTTACTGAATTTTAAAAAGGTGAAACATTCATTTTAATTTTTCACATGACCTCTTTTAAACAGACTGCTAGATAAAAATATTACCCACAAATTGTCTTTAAAAAAGCTTTGGGCCTCCAAATCTAGGGGTTGAAAGAGGACTGCATTATTTCTATTTGTAAGGGAAATGAAAGATACATAACATACTGCAAAATTTTCAAAACAAATAATCCACAAATCAATAAAAATGAAAGATATTATAATTCTGTTATAAATTAAAACTAACTGTTGAAGAAAGTAAAATAACCATCCATTGTGCAAATGTCAAAAGTAATTATTCTCTTGTATGCAATCAGCTCAAGTCTCTAGAAAAATTAGCTGTGTCAGTCACAGCCCAAACTAAATGCCAATTTTGTCTCTCTAAAACCTTTCCAGTGAAAGAGTTGTCATTCCTAAAATCCAATTCAGCATTTCAATGTCTCTTTTAAATTCCGTACATTTAGAATTGGTAGTGTTTGATTGGATTGTGTTTTGATAATCTGACAGCTGCAGTAGTATTTGCAGCAGTAAAATTATATTATATTTGTAGTAGTAAATTACACATAGAACTACAAGTTGCCTGATATTGTTACAACCCCCTAACACGAATACCTGGGACAGTTGAAATAGCTAGGAAGAAAACAATTTTGAAATAACTAAAGCCCATAACTAGTCAAAATAGTTTGAAGTCCTCATATTCTTGTATCTACTGCTAATGGTGTAACGAGCTGGTGTGACAGTCACATGTGAGTGAGACACACAGGGTCTGTACTGAAGGCATTTAGCAGCAGCCAGAAGAAAACCCCACCAGCATCTCAGTGTATATTCCTCTGTGGGTATCTGCAATTGGTATTCCACATTCCACAGAACAAAAGGGTAACTTTGGGTGAAATATTTACAAAATATTGTGATGTTGGAAAAACGTTTTCCATTTTAGTTTGTTTTTTTAGGTTAGTAGATTGCATTTACCCATAAGGGCAGCAGACTTTGCACAGTGTTTTCGAAACAAAAAAACATTATGCAGACTGCAAAGGATAAAATCCCTATGATTAGCCTCTTACCTCTGCAAGCTTAAATGGAGTTAATAATCAGCTTTGCAGTCTGCAGGTACAGTTGAAAAGGCATGAAGAAATCTGTATTCTAGCCAATATTTTACTCACAGAAGAGCAGGAAACCTAAGTTTATCTTAACTAATGTTAATAGCAAAAGCAGTTTGAAGTTCAGGCTTTGTTCTCTGAAGCAGTAGCCAGGTGTTTACAAACACCACCGAGGCTGACAGGAATACTCCAGTGTTCATGGCACCCTTGCCAGAACTGCAGAAAAACTAATCACAATAACAAATGATCTCTGTGGTTTAGTAATTTGATAATAACATCTGGTTTAATGCTCAAAAAGATAGACCCTATCTTCAAGTTATTGTTAATGTAGATCTGGCAACACTGTCACGGGAACAGAGAAAATACATTTATAAAATTTGATACTAATTTATTTGTCATAACTCTGTCATGTAACTTCCCAGAAGATACTTCTTAAATTTTTTTTAAATATTGTTATAAAATATAGGAAGAAAATGAACATTGATAAAGGAAATTCTGAGAGGCTGTCCTTAATTCTAAACCTTTGCACTAACAAGGCTGTATAGTTGTTAAAGGTGTCATTCAACAGTTTTTAATCACTGAGTTGTCCTCTTCACCACTGAGTTCAACCAGCACTAGCACAGGTTGCCTGGAGTTTCCATTGTTGCAGATACTCAAAAGTCATCTGGATGATCCTGGGTGACCAACCTTAGGTAGCCCTGCTTGAGTAAGGGATTTGGACCAAATGACCTGCAGTGGTCTGGCCTTCCAACCTCAGGCACTCTGCAATTCTGTGCTAACTCTGAATTTATCTTTCCTATTCTCTTCCTTAACTATGACTATTCCACTAAACTCTCCTGAAAAGTTCTTGGACAAAACCCTAGTCATGCAATACAAATTCATTGATTGGTTACTATTTTATGTCCTCCTTCTTCCCCTGAGCAGAAGGCAACCTAAGCCTACAGATACTATGAAGCATGTGGGACACTCAAACTCCTAAATGGCTTTTGTGCTGCTGACACTGGGAGGCAAGATCAGTGCTTTTGGCTGCTTGAAGGGAGCTCACTGACAGACTGTCAAGCAAGATCAAATATTTTATCAGGCCCATGTCTTGGTCTGTCCCACTGTTATTTGCTGTGCATAGAAAAAGTTTATTTGGAGAAGGCATCAATGACAGGCTTTAAAGCTGTTTGCAAAATGCAGTTTAGCTGGAAGGCTGGAAGTGACAGCAAAACCAGCAATCTTCATGGTCACTGACACAAACACAAGGAGACACCAATGCAGAAATGTGCTTTTGCTTCTTGTATTCTACAGACAAAAACCTGTCTCAAAAAAAAAAAAAAAAAAAAAAGGAGTTCAATGAGCTATGTCCATCTGGTCCCTCTTGCCCAGGGTATTGTTAATCTTAAAATATGCCAAATGGAGGCCGTGAGCCTCTCAGCTTCTATGCTGAGCCACATGGCAAAAGTGATCCAACAGAGCACTAAAATCTGTGCAGCTCTGTGTGCCTTTCTCTCATGGAAAAGGGAGCAAAGTGAATTGATAATAAAATGAAATTAAGAGATTGGCGCTCAGCAGCCAAAGTCCCCTACAATCTTTGTGTTTAATTGTCTTTTTCCTGGTAGTACGAAGGTGCTCAAAAGGCATTCAAAATCATTACTTCTAGAGAGCTCACTTCTCAGGAAGCCCTGAATGGCTAAGAATCTGTCAGGAGCTGTAATAAACTCCCACCCAACTGAAATGTACCTCTAGAATACTACAGACACTTTTGTACACAGAAGCACTATACAGCCAGTTAAAAGAGAAAACAAAGAAGGAAAATTACAATTAATGATAAAATTCCAAAGGAGGATAACAGAGCTATGCAAAATGTTGTGATTCACACAGAGGTTCAAAGAAGAGTTTGTGGGCTCTGTACGGGATTATTCCATTCTGCATGGAATAGCAGAGAAATGAAGATCAGGTTCATAAATATATGACACTTAAAGTTCTACCTGAACCCAAAGCTCTATCCTGAAACATCTTTACATTCCAGGGCTCAGGTGAGTGTTCTCCTTGTGGCTGACTTCTGAAGTGGGGGCAATGCCTAGAGCTGACCTTAACAACTCTCCTTAGTCCTTATGATCTGTCTCTTGGAAAAGAAAAATGCTACATACTAACATTTGTTGCTCAAATTGTGATGTCTCAGCAATGCTCAGATTTGAATCACTAGAATTACAGGAGTGGATACAGGAATTTTGTGTGTACACGCGTCTCTATCTTAACAATTTCTGTGTTAGAGCACATGGGTTCACTGGCAATTCCACAGTCTGACACTCTTCTCACATTATTCACATATCTGTTTATATTTCCATATAAAATTTCACCAAAAAAAATTCACTTGCCAAAAAAGCACATGAAGCAGTAGGAGAAGCTGTTCCCTACCACAGGTTGCTCCCAGCCCTCTCCCTGGTAGCAGCCTAGAACATGTAAGGTGTTTAGATTCTCTCTTGGGGAAAAATGTGTGCACATATACCTTATAGAAACAGTTGTGATTTACACCATTCCTTGAGGATCAGGTTGAAATTTTCTTCTCAGTATTTGATTGGAAAATTGTCAACAATTTTTCTGCATTCCCTCTCAAACTTATGGTAAACAAGTGCATTTTGGAAGAAAAAATAATCCTCCTTCATTGACCTGACTGTGTTGTTCCACAACAGCAGCAGGTTGCTCCATTCTGAATATCACTGTAAAGAAGACATTTAGTGGTACCAAAAACATTTTGAGAACTAGAATAGTGGGTCTTCTGTATGTCTGTTATTTCAATTTTATTTTATTTTGGGGGCTGGAAAGGGAAGCTTCTTTGCCGTTCAGAGTTTAGTGCAAAAACTGTAAATGTAGGTTGCCTGGCAACTGCTTTTAAAGAGTGTTATTTGCTCTCCAAGAGACAAGCTGTTACTTCTTGCTTTTTAAAACAAAAACATAAAAGAAGAAAAAATGGAACAAACAGTAAAAAAAGGAAAAAGGTAATTACTTCACCAGCTATTAATGTAATGGCTCCTTTATATGCATACAGTAGTGACATGCAAGGTCTTTGTCCTCCCCACCACATGACTTCCACCATGTAGCAAAGAAGAACCTGTAGCAAAGAAGTGGTTTTCTATAAGAAGTGCAGCCAAGTGGAACTGACATCTCATACCAAATCAGAAAAATAAATTACATGCAAGACAATGCATCTCACAGGCAGAAAATGCTATTAGAGGCCAAGGTCAAAGCAGCTCAAAATTTTCTCTTTTAGAAGATCTTCCCAGCAGCTTCTTGGGGAAAAACTGTAAGGACCCCCGTGCATATTCCTCCACCCAGCTGTTTAATCCTCTATTTAGAGGAGGCTGTGAAGGGGCAGAGGCTCAGCAACACCAAGCCCACAGAACTCAAAGAGCAGAATTAGGGAAACCCAGCTGAAAGAGACAAGATCATTGGGCTCCCTGAGGAGGACACCCCCCATCTAGAAAGCTTTCACACCTTTTCAAGAATTGAAGCCCAGAAAAACAAACTAGCAATGGCTGCTCAAGACAAAAATGTAATGGGTCCATAAATTCCATAACTTCCATCAGCCTCCTTTTCTTCCTTAATGAGTACGCAACATCTTAAAACTCCTTTTGCTGAATTTTTGGTGTTATGGTTCGATGAAGACAATGAACATTACGTTGCATCATTAATATCAGCTATTATTTAGCTGCGAAAAGACAGCTTACAAAAACCAGGCACACTGAAGAATCCAGAAAGTGCTTCAAATTTATTTGGTATGTGCAGTTAGGGCTGCAATTTCACATGACAGAATGTGTGGTTTATAAAACAAGCATACTTACTTCTCTTGGAGGAAAATTTATACAGGGCAGAGATCCAATTCAGACTACAGAGGCTAAACATTTCAAAAGAAAGCATTTAAGGTACACATATGTCCTCAACAGTCCTCTACTCAAGGAATATATCCACTCTAAGCAAGTAAGTCAAGTATCTTAGAGGTAAGAGGCAACTACATGAATGCCTCTGCAGAACAAATAGAAAAGAGAGGAATTTGTAATAAAAATTAATCTGAGTAAATACAGCAGAAAAGTTTAAAATTGCAGGCCACAAATCAAATATACTATCAAGAAGATTAACTATGCAGCAGTTTTATGTTCTTCTAATACTGACAGATGAATAGAGGTTAATAATTATCTGGTTTCCATCAAGAATACTTTGCAGATGGTGAAAGTTCCCAAGTCAAAACAACAGCTAGCTAGTCTTCAGAAATATTAATTCTCCTGAAACCATTATATCACAAGAGTTAGCAGATTTCATTTAATTTGCTTGGAAACTTTTGTGCTCAGTGCATTTCAATATCTGCTAGCTGGCCAAAAGAAAAAGAAAAAAAAATTTAAAAAATAAGAAAGTTGTGTACAAGTCTATAAAGAGGTCAAAACTCACCAATTAGACCTGATTAGTTTTCATCTTCAAGTATACCAGTTGTGTTACACCAGAAAAAATTTGTATTCAAATGATGGACCTGTATCTCTTTCAAGTTCTAACCTGAGCTACTGTAGCACAAGAGTCTTTGCATGTGGATTTAACTTATCTTTTTTTAAAGTAATTTTCCCATGTAAAAATACAGTTCTAGCTATAATTGCTTAAGCATTTTGCAGTTTCTTTGATGGGCACCAAAACAGAGCCTGATTTTAATATCTTATATTCTCTTTTTCAGATGACATTTTAGGATAAAATTTGCTTCTGCAGAGGGGAACGAACATACAATTACCTCATAAAATGGATTAAATGGAATCCCTTTCCTGGTGTGCTTCCAACACTAAAAGAAGAAACACCTTTTCTGGTATAAAAACAATTCTTAAATTAATGGCTCTAGAAATCTGTATCTACATTTTCTTTGAAAAAATATAAAGAATGCTTAACAGCACTAACAAAAAGACACATGTGTAAAACATGCAACTTTATTCCAAAAGGGTGGAAATTATTTTTTCCTTTGCTTTTCATTCAGAAATTACTTTTGGTAACTCACTCTACAGACAAATATCTCATGACTACAAGAGAGAGCAACGAAGGTAGATGCCTGGAGTTATATAGCTGTGATCCTATACAATTTTGTCATTGCCCCAGCAGTGGAACCAGCAGTAGCAGCACTACAAACACTTTTCATGGACACTATTAATAGAGCAGAACCTGTAATCATCTCAGCCAACTTTTAATTTGTTGGGGTGTTGTGCAAGACCTTAATGATTGTAGCAGACATTAGGAAAATGGGGTGGCAGATACATTTTAGATGGGCAACTGAGGAGCTGGGCTCTGCCAGGCCTCTCAACACAGCAATGGAAAAGTTGCAACCATGTCTCAATTCAATTTTCTTTTAATCTAAAACAATATACAGGGGAATATGGTGAGAAGTAATGAGCTTGTTTTGCATCCAGAGAAGTCATAATTGGTTCCAATAAAGCCCAAAATGTTTCTCCAGTGTGGTCCTAGTGTCAGTCAACCGGGTACCAAGCACCTTAGTCCCCAGATATGAATTTTCCCCAGGAAACTGTCAATATCATTCAGAAGCATGTAATATGTGCAGTGGTTACTTCTTCAGGAAGCAATCTATTGACTCATTTCAGGCTGCAATTATTGCCAGAGTCAGCTTGAACAAGTTAAATTTTTTTCCCAGAGCTGGAATTAGAGTAAATATGCATCTCTTTAGACTGCTCAGCCCTTTATAGCCCATGTGCAATATAATAAGGGCCAGATTCAGAGTAATGATAGTGGTCATTCAAATTCTGTACTGCAGAAGAAACAAGAGGAATGAAAACCAACAGACTGATTTTGAGTTCTAAAGTTAGTATCTGAGCATTGTCAACTGTAGTGCAACCATCTTTGTTGGCTGGTTGTAGGTCCTTGGTTCCCATTAGACCAGGAATGGACAATCTGGTCTTCTCAGAGGGCACCTCCTTTGGGCCTCCCAAGGCAGGCAGCAGGCACTTGGCTCCTCATTAAGCAAGGGCATTGCTCACCTTGCACATTAACTCAGTGCTAAAGCTGTTAACACAGAAACTTGGGTTCACATTCTTTGTCTAAGCAATTTGAAAGGCCCATATCCCTTCCCAGGTGTCTGAAGGCATTGGTCAATCTAAAGGGAACTCTTAATTTTTGTTGGATCAATTAGGCTGAGGAGCAGAAAAGAAGTTAAAAGAAAAGCATGCAATGGAGTCCATTTCTGTAGCTTGGAAGCAGGCTACAAGGTCAGGAGGAAGATTCTAGCTTTCACTCACTGTTTCCTGGATTATTTACACATTTGCAATACTCTTTTTTCTTTATCTTTCTAATTTTTTTCCCAAAAAAAGAATGAAACAAGCCAGGAAATTCTTAGAACTATTCAGCATGGTGCATTCCAATCAGGAAAACTATGGAACTCTCTATATCATGCGACACTTTTTAGGAGGTAGAAAGTATATCTGGATATAAGATTTATTTTTTTGTCAGAACTTTAACCAAAAAAATACACAGAATGGTGGTCACTTGATGTTCTGTAACATAGATGTGAACTCTGGTTTGGTGCTTTTTGCATTCTCATTGAGGGAGTGGTTTTTTGTCTGCTTAAAAACCTATAGTCACCTCTCAAATAGCATCCCCCAATCAACATTTGGGGCTTCCATTATTCTAAGCATTGCAGCTAAATTGTAGCAATAAAATTACAAAAGACCATTTTTTACTTTATAATGTGACCTCAATATGCACTACATGTGGAAACATTAGCATTTATATAAAAATATTAATTACTTTCATTTAACTTAGCCTTCTTACAACCAGAGGCACATCTATTAGCAAACAGACTCTGCACTAGATCAGCAATTCCATCTGAGGTTTAAATAAAGAACTTGTGTTTTGATACTCTTGATATTTGAATAACATTCAGACTGTATATTAGATTTTTTATTGAAGTGCCATCCTTGCCTGTAAGCTGGCAGTTAAATTTATCTTTCCAGTAACAACCTATACTGAACACAGGTTTGTACTTCAGTACAAACTTAAAGGTAAGAATTAGCATTATTTCTTGATAATAAAAAACTATATGTGCTGAAAAAAAATGCTTGAGCCAATACAATGAATGAGAAATACAGTGGGGAGGGAGAGGCCTGTGCTGATCTGACCCATTGAAATGGGCCAGCTCTGTTTCTCTTGAGAATATAAGCCAAAATAAGCTGTTTCCAGCCTGCCAGGCTAGTATTTCATCAGACCCCAGAAGGATACTGGCACAGCAGCACTGCCTCCACAACAGATAGGACTTTTAAGTGCTGGACCAGACTGGGCAACACCCCTAGAGGAAATTTTTCCTTCTCCCTTTCTCTTTCATGAATGTTGTTTTTCTTTTCTGCAGTCTTCCTTTCTACATCAGAAAATTCCACTGATTTTCTAACATGAAATAAGCTGTGTGAACCCTCTACAGCCTTCTTACAGTAAAGTGGACAACAGTGTGATTGAATAAAAGCACCTAGATTTGGGAAGTATATCTAAGAAATTTAAATCAAAATTAAAAACTTAGCAAACTACAAACCTTTGATCAGCCTGAAGCATTCTTCACAGAAAACAGTTCATGCAATTTTTCAGTCTCTGCTTGGAAAAGATTGCTGAGGTGCTCAGAGAAAGAGAATTTCTCCTCTTTCAGGCCCCCACTGTAAAGCTAATTGCTTGAAATAATGTTAGATAACACAGCAAAAGGACCATACTAGTTTTTCATTACTGTACTTTTTGCCTTTTCAGGATGAGCCATTAGAAAATGTTGTACTTCTCTTTCTCTTTTCAAGGATTTCTCCTGATGACAGGAACATTTACATGAAAATACAGAACAGGCACTGACTGACACTGTGTTGAAGCTCATAAAACTATCAAATTATGTTAGGTTAGAATAAATGTCATTGGCATACAGGAACATAGCATGCTTACTAAAGCTTCTGCATTATTAAGTTTGAATATTTACTTAAAACTAATTAAAGATAGTATAACCGTCTGTTCAAAATTAGGGAGTTAGGTTTGGGGTTCTTGTGTAGAGAAAAGGAAACTACAGTTTAATTGAACTACTATGACAGGTGGTGCCTGATTAGTTTTGCCACACGTCACGTTTCTAATGAAGACAAGTTTAAGATTAAGTTGAAAAATGTACTCCAGTAATGAGGGAGTTATTTCCCATTCTGTGTTATTACATCATGTAAAAAAATACACCTATGCATATAGACATTATGAAGTGAGTCAAATTTAAAAATAATGAATCAAATGCTAATAAAAATCTCAACTTTTTTAAAACTACTTATAGTTCAAGATGTAGCATGGCTGAATCTCAAAACCTCTTACAAGAATGATCTGCAAATTTCACAACAACAAACAATTCCTATTTCAGACCAGGCTGAGAATGGTATGTAAAATTCAGTAAGCAGTGAGAGAAAGGCTTGTCCAGTATTTTGCACAGATGTTAAAGGAACTGGAACAATACAGATACAGCCTACTGACCACAAACCATTTCAATCAGATAGAGTGGCTGAAGCACTCTTGGAGGGTGAAGGCACAGGTACCAGTAGTATTCTTTCCTTGGGGCGTGGAGGAAGTCACCTTTAAATGACATTTTAAAGTTGCTTCCAGCTAAAATTTTTTTGAAGAATTTTGAGAATGCAAGGATATAAACTTGGGACCAAGCATTCATGAACTGATACAGAGCATTCTAATAACACAAAGAAGGAAGGAGAGCTCTCTCATCCAGTGAGCCCCAGTCAATTCAGGGAACAGGTGGGTATATCAATAAGGGGATGTAATGCACAAGTGTGTGTGAAAAGTGCCATTTACTGAGAGATGCAGCATCAAACACTGAATGGCACTAACTCCTGGCACTGTGGAAACTGGTAAAAACCAGACAAATGGCAGGTGTTTAATATGGAAATATAAAGAGGAATGCAGATGTGAAGAAAAAAAAAAAGGAATTTTAAAAAAATCATTTGAGAACTTTTGGGAAATGTCACATATTATGGACATTTGATGTGCATGGTTTTTCATTACTTTAGAGCATTACAAGAGAGCAAAATAAAAAACCTTATCTGAAAAAAACAAAATCTTCATGCAATACAGAGCATAAGAATAAAATAACATATCAATATGGCTGTAAGTGTTTTAACTCAAAATTCTGAAACACTCATAAGCTGAAGCAATTAACATTGGTATAATAATTCTCAATTTACCAATTGGGTTAACTCTGCTCCAAGTTAGAACAAAACTGATGTATCTGACCGTACAGAGAACATTCTGGCACAGGTCAACAAGTCCAATCTCTAGATTATCTATTTTTTCTTCAGAGCAGGGAAGACTTGTAAGATATTAATGTCTCAATTAAAATTTCCAAGTACAAAAAACTTACATAATTTAAGTTTTGATTCCAATTCATTAAACCTTTGAATTGGGATTTCTAGTATAACATGCCACTTGAAGAAAGACAAAAGTTCAGCATCGTAATAGATATCCACAGGAGATGGATAGGTGATGTATGGGGAGATCAAGGGGATTCAAGGGGAGATGCTGATGTATGAGGGAGAACATACATCAGCATCTCCCCTTGAATCTCATGGAGACAAATGAACAAAGCCTCTGCTAAAAGACAAGCAATATCTTGAGCTGAAACTGTGAAAATGATACAGATAATTCTTGCTTTGGCTATCTAATACTGATGACATGTTTAGCTCTAGCCTCAAAATCACAGTTCTCCTAACAACTGGCTCTGGTGCTTAGGCAGAGAAAGGTTTCTTTAGCCTGCTGAAGCAATTATGAGGACGAAATTAAAACATCAGTACTAGGAATAATATGCTTCTTACCTATTCTCTTCTTAAGGTAAGAGCATCTGCACTGGATTTTATCTAGGGAAAACACCCAGTTTCAAATAAAAACTATGTGGAAGAAAGTAGAAGGCATGAAATGTACTGTAAGGGGTGAAATACTAATGGCATTTGAGCAGCCTGGTCTGGTGAAAGATATTGGGAGAAAGTAGCAGGAGAGACTGTATGAGATAATCTTTAGGGTTCCCCTCCTAGCCCAAACCATTCTGTGATTCTATGATTACATTTTATTCTGTAGTTTGGTCAGGGACATGTTGTATGCAGCAGTTTTTGGGACTTTGAGA
Source organism: Passer montanus (assembly GCF_014805655.1). Taxonomy (NCBI): domain Eukaryota; kingdom Metazoa; phylum Chordata; class Aves; order Passeriformes; family Passeridae; genus Passer; species Passer montanus. Next base: position 13,563,980 of record NW_024366591.1, read on the forward strand.
GGCCAAAGCAGTGCTATAATTCAGACTTTGAGAAAAAAAGGTATTTAGAATTTCAACATTTCTTTGCTACCCTAGTCCCCAGTCTGTTTATTTTTCAACCCTCACTTTTATTTTTCTACTCACACATCATTCCTAAGGATTCACTTCATATCTGCTCACAAAGCTAAAGTTCTGATCCACCTGCTGCTTAACTTTTTTATTTAGGTCTGTTTTCACAAAACCCTTGGCTTGGCAATTGCACAGGTCAAATCACAGCATTCTCAGGATACAGAAAATAAGACAGCTCTCTACCTATGCTGTGAGTTAGATAAACAAAATAATTTTGCAGATATCTCTGTAATTTTACAGAACATCTTCTCTGTGTGTCATCCCCTTTCTTCTAGGTACCTGTGAAATAATGGCTGGGGTTTTTATAATAAGCCCTTTCTACTGAAGATCATGTCATTATATTTGTACTTTGCCATTCCTGTTTGTATTTTTTTCCTCAGACTTATGCAATAATGGGAATGATGAGATGATGATAATAATAAAAAGTTCTGAATCATAATAGCAGGTATAGAGGGCATTAGTTCCTGCATTCAATATTAAGAGAAAGAAACCAAGGCAGAACCAGGCAGCTGGAGACATGGCAAGGCAAGGCTAGAGAAAGATAGTGAAAAGCCAAGCTGGAGGAAGCTGCTGACTTAGACCCAGGATTCAAGCAGAAGAAGACACCTGTGGAAATGAGGCAAGTGCAAAGCAGAGACCAAAGCCACAACAGGCAATATCACGAAATTAAAGCCAAAAGTGGAGGCAAGGAAAGAGGGCAGATATACCGCAGTGGTCAGAGGAAGGTTTGTGCACCACCTGGCATCAGAGGTGTTCAAATCTCCTTCTTTAGGAGAGTCAACAGAAATACAGAAACACAGTGAAGATTCCACACTTCTTCTCTTCCCAGCATGAAAGAAAACAGAATTCTTTGAATGACGGGGTCAGAATATCTGTCCAAATAGGGGCCAAACATCACTTACAGTTACCAAGAAAGACAAGAGTACTACTGATTAATTGGCAAATTAATTTTGTAGAAATGAGTATACAAATAAAGGGGTGGATCTGGAAGGGTCAAGCAGACTTTGATCATAAACACCAAGATTTTTCATAATAGATTTATGGAAAGATCTGATAAAAAGATATTAATTGTTCAGATCCAAAAAGTAGGTATACAGCAGTGAGCAACTCCTACCAGAAAGACTGAAACTTTGTCTTAGACTCTGCTTGAAAATGAGGGCCTGCAGATATCCAGTCCAGTGGAAGCCGTATCAGGCAGCAAGGTAAAATGGTGAAATCCATGACTTGGAGAAAGAAGGTAGAATTTCTACCAGATTACTCAGCTCTTCTATACCAATTCAGCAGAAAAATATTCAATCAAATTGATGATAAATTAATAAAGCATGATAAAATTTGCTTGAAATTTTGATTGGCTCATTTCATTTGTTCATTGACTTTTGGAGAAAAATTATAATTCCTTCCATAATTTATAGATGCACCAAGTTCTTTCTTTCAAGACTAGCCAGCTGAGAAGAATATCAAACAGTAACTATTGTATCCTGTGTTTGGCTTGTACGTAATTCAAGAATTCCATTCTACTGTGTCAGACAGGTGCAGGTATGCCAATGACTCAGTTTGATTCATTATTTTTAGCAAAAGACGTACCAGTATCTCTCAAAGTTCACAACTAATATCACAAAGTTTTACAAGTTGACTACAAACACAAAAAAATATTTTCAGTCATTTTCTACATTGTACATGCTTGAAAAGAACAGAGTTTGGCAACAAAGACTTTTCTTTATTCCTTCCCCCTCTTTCAAATTATTGAGTGTGGTTCCTGTTTTGACCAGTCAGGTATGAGTCCTTTTCTTCTTTGTAGCAAATCGTTAAAGAAGGTGGCAAAATTATTCATACTAGCAATTAGATGACTCAATGTTTATCTTTACCCAGTATTTGCAATAAGGTAATATGCATTTTAGCTGGTTGCTGAATGATGACATCATTGCTGTCCCATTGCAGTTGCTATAGAAACACAACTGGGCTTTTTACAGGCCAGGCAACAGAAAAGCTGTAGAGATTTGCTTGTTTCTAGTTTGGATATATGACTTGTTAGCCAAAGTATAAGATTCTATCACTGTGTACCTGATGGAAAAGAGAAGTATCAAAGGTCATCTATGTCCTAAGAAGAGTGATTTAGTAAGGTCACTACTAAGTGATCTGGTTTTCCTGCAATTCAATCCATATTAAACAGATCATGATTCCAGCTAAGGAAGGCTGAAGTGAACTGAGTACATGTGGGTATCCTCACACTGACATAAAAAAGCAAGTCCAGGTTGTGGTGTCTATACCTCTCCATCACATGTATATTTACGTGCTACCAGCTACATGCATATCTTCCAATTGCTTACAAAAGCCTAAGTGAACATTAAAGGGCAGATAGACTCCTGTTTAAATCTCACATGAAAGTGAAAATATTGAAGAGATCTTTGTGGATTTGAGTCTGCACTAGACTCTGCATTTCTAGACCCAACCCACATGGCATAATCTCTGGGGTTATATTCCCTAAGCATGCCACATTTTCTGAATGTGCAATGTTTGGTGTTTGCAGTTGGGAGAGAAGACTCAAAGATACTACAAGACCAGGGTCGATCCCTTCCTAAATATGATCATAAATGAAATCACAATTTATATTTTCATGGTTTGGTGTAGAAACTTTCATCACAGTTGTAAAAGAAGACAATTGTGCAGATTTCAGAATTTAGTTTTGACTTATGTAGGTTTCAAATTTAGAAACACAAAAGTTCTCTTTCAAGGAAAACAATGCTGTACAAAATTAGTTGTGTGGCTTTTCGTTTGGTGTTTCATAGGAAGCAGTTATTTCAAAGTTATTTTGAAAGGAGAAATGAAGACTCCACGCTTTCCTAGAAGGTCTGAAAGTGTGACTCCACCATTGTGAGTCTCAAAAAAAACTTTCAGAAATACTTTTATTCAAATCAATGCAACCTATATTCCATGCATTGTACAAGATGCTACACAATCTTTAAAGAGATGCACTGGTTGCAATTCAGTCCAACAGCACAAAACCTTAATTTATGTGTGTATGTGGAGGCATGTTTACTTACATGCCTATAAGAAAGTTAGGTGCCAAAGTTGCGATTATAAAGAAAATTTAATCAAATACAGGCAACAGAGATTAGATGATGTTTCAGGTAGCATGTGTCTGTTTTTGGGGACTGGACTGGTTTAAAGATTTCTTGACTTGCTCTGCAGTAACTGTAGTGAGATCTCAGTCACATGATACACTTGGACACCTAACTGAGACACTTCCATTTAGATGTCTAAATTTGTAGATAAATTTCAACCATGTATCCAAAAAACAGAATAAAATCATTACATATTAGAATAACACAATAAAGGGGGCAATTGTAAAGGCAGTAGGAGCAAAAACACGTGCTGTGTTCCGGTGCTATTCCTCTCTTCCATAGTAATGGAATATTGTGTGCTTTCTTCTGGAAACCCAAGACTTGGCTTTGAGTACATGACACTCCAGGCTCATACAGAAAAGCAGGTTAAAGGGTCTTGGTGTGATCTACAAAGGCACGAGCATTTTCTCAGAAGTGGCTTTACTTGGCAAAGTATCTAACTCAACTATGCAATTAAAGAATTTTTGTCATGTGATAAATGAGCTAGGAGAGACTTCCTGTCCTTACAGCACTTTCCTCTCTAACAGCACTGACCAGCTTAGTTCAACCTCAATGTATTCATAGAAACATAGGACCATAGAATATGGTGATTTGGAAGGCACCTATCAGGATCATGGAGTCCAACTCCTGGCCCTATGTAAAACACCCAAGAATCACACCCAATACCCAAGAACGGTGTCCAGATGCTTCTTGAACTCTGTCAGTTCTGTGACCACTTCCCTGGGGAGCCTGTTCCAGTGCCCAAACACCTTCTGGGTTAAAAGCCTTTTCCTGATAGCAAACCTAAACCTCCCCTGACAACTTCAGGCCACTTCCTTGGGTCCTGTCACTGGTCCCCACAAAGAAGAGATCAGTGCCTGTCCCTCCTCCTCCCCTCACAAGCAAGTTGCAGACTGCAGTGAGCTCTCCCCTCAGTATCCTCCAGGCTGAGCAGACCGAGTGAGCTGCTCCTCACATGGCTTCACCTCCAACCCTTCACCATCCTCATGGCCCTCCTTTGGATACTCTCTAATTGTTTAATGTTTTCTATGTATTGTGACACCCAAAACTGCCCCTGGCACTCAAGGTGAGGCTGCCCCAGTGCAGAGCAGAGCGGGACAATCCCTCCCTTGCCTGGCTGTAATGCTGTGCCTGATGTGCTCCAGGACAAGTTTGGCCCGGCTCTGACTTAGATTCAACTTGCCATAGACCAGGACACCCTGGTCGCTTTCCACAGTGCTCTCTCCAGCCTCTCGTTCCCTGGTCTATACACACAACCAGGGTTGCTCCATCCCAAGTGCAGAATCAGGCACTTGCCCTTGTTAAATTTCATGCATTTCCACAGCTTAATACATTTTAAAAAGAAACAACAATGGAAAACCAAACACAGTGAATTTCAGACTTTACCATAACTATATTCAAAATCACTTTTTGCTAGAAAAAATATTGCATGGATTTTACAAGAGAATTTTTTGGTTTTGAAGAAGCAATACAGTTCCAAAGCAGACACTTCTTTTTATCTGTGTTTTTATCTCTTTTTATCAGAAATGGATCCAAAACACACAGGAAATATTCATTAATTGCAAACAACAACCAGCCTAGCACATCTGCACTATCTTTTTTTAGTTCAGCAGTGTTGAAAGGCTACATTTCCTTTTGTAGTACTTTTTAGCCGCTGCACTTTGAGACAGAATTTTTTGTAATTTAATTTTCCTTTCTTTTTTTACATTAATGCAAGTAAAACCTGTTGTCTAATTGTCTAGCAAACACTCCTATGATGAAAATTAACAATATAAGCAGTTTTGGTTAAACACCAAAAGTTACAAATTTTGTCAAATTAAAACATTTTTGGGAATCCTAAGTGACTACCAAAGGAGGATTCAGAGAAAATGCCAACTCACATGTAATTGCAGTGGTACCATCTCTGTACAACCATGCATTTATTATGGCATTTAAGCAATGCTATCTCCCAAAATGAATAGCACTGAATGGCTTACAGGACACAGTGAAAAATAATTCATTCTCCTTTAAAAACCTTTTGCAAAACATATTTCCTCTCCGTTTAATTATGCCATATAAATGTCAGCCTTTCCTTTTTATTTGTTCACATTATTTATTTAATGCTGAAATCTTTTATTTATAAGGGGTTGTGCAGGTAATTTATTTATAACAGACGTCATTTAACTGGACTAGGAGTGAATTGTGCATGAGATCACCTGTGTCCCTAGAGAACTCAACTGCAGTGATTCAGATCCCATCAAAAGGCAATCAGCCTTTGAGGTGTGACCTTAGTCATGGCACTTAGATTTTCCTTTTTATAAAGGGTTAAGAGGGTTCCAGTACAGAGCATGTCACCAGTTATACCATGTTTTCTAGACGTCTTTGCTCGTTTGTTGTTTGCAAGTTACAAGTCTTAATTCTCATCACTTACACTAAAAATTTTGTCAAGGGAAAAAGGAACACACTTTATATGCAAACACAAGAATTTATTGGCAGCTAATTAGTCTTAAAAACCTGATCAATTAATTTTAACCTAGTTGCAAAGATACTAAAATTTTATCACATATATAATACAGTGTAAAATGTAGTATGATGTATTGCATTTATATAATTATACACAATTCCAATTGTATATATTCAAACTTTCATGGTTTTGATGGGGTTTTTTTACCTTCTTAAGGTCATAAGCTTGGTGGGGGCCAGAAGGGGACAGAGAGGGAAATGAAGGGATGCAGGGGAGAGAAGGGGAACCTGCAGTATCCTGAGAATTTTTTCCAAGAGGAGAGCAATGTGGATGGTTTCCTCCCCCTCACTTAGAGTAATTTTTAGGTTTGATAACATATTCTACAGACCTTTTTTTTTTTTTACTTGTTCAGCAAGACCACAAAGCAAGTAAATTTGCTGTGGGTTTTGGTTTTGTTTTTCTTTTTCTTTTAACTACTCTTTGTAAATCTGTTTCTGGTATAACAAACTTGCCAAGGTTTCATTCCTTTGCTGGTCACTGGAGAGCTGCTTACAGCTCAGAGTCTCCAGGATGTCTGCATGTGTTTTTAAGCCCTGTGTCTGCCACCCTGCGCCTTTATTTCTCTGTGCCGTAGTTCATTGTAACCTTACGGGTCATTCATTCCACACACAATTAGCACTTTTTATTGTGTACTATTTGCAGAAAAGCGATAAACATCACAACCACACAATCACGGAGAGCTAAACACCAAAAAAAAAGTAGGTGGTAGTCACCTGGTCATTAGACAAGTAGTGCTGCAAGCTAAAACAAATCTCCAGATAGACCAAAATAGAGCCTAAGGGAAAATCTGTGGCCTATTACAGGCAAAAATGTCCTCAAATTTACTGGGCTACAAGGTTACATATGTCATTTGAAAAGACAAAAATAAACTTAGCTGGTGGTTTCTAGGACAGAAAAAAAAAATCAGCGACAGATTTCTACAGCAAAAGTGCATCTGGAATCTACCTCTGAACACCATATGTGAGAGAAAGCTGACAGTAGCATGCTTGAAGTTAAGTCCATTGTGGTTGAATTATGCATCCATGTAAGATCTAGGAAATTATGTAAGTCACCTACATACTGATACACATAAGGATGTATTTGTATGTCTAGTTGACTGTATTATACTTCAGAGTAACAAGATGCACATGTGTATTTTCAAGCCCATCCGAGCCATTTCCCAGCCCTTTTGACCCATCTGCTTAGCTGAAAAATACAACAGGCCAAATTCCAAAGGAAAAACCTGAAAAAGGACTTTGCACCTTGGGCTCAGAAATCTCAAAGACAACCTGCTCTTCTAGTCTTCTGTTTGGTCCCATACAGCCACCACAAACCCAGAGCTTTTCATTTCACTGCCACTTGATTTCATTAGGATGGTGCTGTGCAGGCCCACAAGTCAGACTCAGTAATCCTTGTGGGTTCTTTCCAGCTCAGCTCAGTCTGTGATTTTGGGATTCTACAGTTTTACAGGCAAAATATTTCATGCAAGGCTTATCTTGATTGCTGCACATTGACACCATCATGTGATTTGTTCCATATACAAGTACTTCCTTCCTGCTGTTTTAACTGCCTTGCATCTTACATCCATATCTATTTGTTTACTTATAAAATTTTAACACAAGCCCACACTATTCTAGGTCTGTGATTAAAATATTTATGGATGTTGCACAGGTGTCCTGGGAACCAAAAAAGGAAGCTGTGATTTGTATATCCACCAGGTTGCTAAGCAAAGAAGCATCTTTTCCTTTACAGACTGGATGACTGCAGGATATTTAGGGAAGATGCAATCCTTATAGAAAGGAAACCCAAGGTCATCAAGTAAGAATACCTTAAAATAAGTTTCATGAAAGCTTTCTGTTTGAAAACAGGGGAGGTCTGGATAAAAAAATTAAAAAGTGTCCACTGCAAAAGTCCCAACTCATTAGATCATAGTGTTCCTTACTTTATTCACATCACATGAAATAATCAGTTTATTTTCATATGTGGTATTATCCTTTAATAATGATATAAGATTTTGCCAGACTTGATCTTATAAGAAGTGAATAGGGAGCCAAAATTATTGAAAGGAAAAGTCCTTCATATCCAAGGCACCAAGACAGACATGTCTAGCAGGTTTCAGCTTCCAACCAAACTGTTGGTATGGCAACAAAAGATATTCACAGTTCAAAGACAGAATTTATATATATGTATATGATATGTGTGAGATATATTGTATATTCACTTTCAAAAGTACATTTTGAAGCCTCTTATTTGATTAGTTTTAAAGGCAGATCCTCTTTGGTATGTATTTCCCAAGTCAAATAGATCCGATAAAATACTTCCAAAAATTACTATAAATAATTGCCACTCCCTCAAAAGCAGGAGGAAAAGACATAGTTTACTGATCAGTCCCACATAATTTAAGTTGCTCATATCTGTGAACAGAATTTATATCTTTTTGTTCTTCTCTGTCTGGCACAGTTTCTGAAATTTCACTGCGGGGGATTCTGACATTAAAGTAACAACATATTAGGTACAACAAAAACACTGATACCTTATAAGTACAAGTATATAGTTTCAAGTAATTTCAAGTATATAATTTTTAATAATTTCAAAAACAAGAATGATATTAATGAAAACCAGCCCTTACCTCAAAATAGTATCTGTTATAGCCTGATATGCAAAATTCTTTTTATATAATAAAGCAAGAGGCTCATCTAGATGTCCTGAGAGAAATTATACACAGGGCAGTCATCTTCAGGCTCCATTCATCTATCTAGCTTAGTCATTTTGTCTTAAATATGCTGAACAACAAGATGTCAAAAATTTCACCAAGGCATCATTTAGGCCTCTGACACTGAAGAACATTGAGGATTTTATTGCTTTTAGTTGTACCAAGAGCACATACTGACAGATGCTAGGAAGATGGGCTCATTTTCACCATACAGAATTAAAAGATACATCTCTTATGCGCTCCACATGTCAATCTTAGCCCACAGCACCCATCAGTCCTGAGCAGAGGACATCCATCACCCTTCTTGGTTGGAATTATACTGTCCCATTTTTAATAATTTTCCAAAAGGCTGGTGCTACAAAGGTCTCTATCTTTTCTTGTTAATATATGAGAGCAGTTGTATATAGAAAATACCAAATACAATGTCTGAGTTCTGCTGGCAGAATGACCAGACATTTAAATCTATGAGGTGTATCTATCATGTATGGTGGTTTAAAAGAATCCCAGAGTTGCTGACTACACCCTTTACTGAAGCAACTAAATACTCATGCATGGGTTTTTTTTCCTTACTGGAAGGTACTTTTACTTTTTACCTTTGTATTATTAGAGCCATAAAATGTAACCTCATGCAAATCACTCATTACACTATGCCTTCTCCAGCTTGTATTTGTGCAATGTGAAGATGTCTTCACAGCTAAGTCACTAAAGCATATTAGATCAAACAGGCAGTGTGAATTTGCTTCATAGGTTACTCTACTAATGGAAACACTCCAAGAAAACTGGCAAAAGATGTCGCTTGTTGGCAAGATAACACAGTGTCTGAAGGCAATGCATCTTCAGAGAAAACAAACAAATCAACAACAGCCATCTCATCACTTTCAGAATTCGTTAGCTTAAAGGAATTTAATTTCAATTCCTGTACAGGCTCAGTATAGCAGAATGTGTGCATGTATGTATGTGTTCCACCAGCTTTCTGGTAGATTCACTTGGCACTACACTCTGCAATTCAGCCAAAAGCTTAACTAAAATTTTCAGATATAAGATCTCTTTTCTTAAATCACATTTTAACTTTTTTATGCCATTGTGTGTGGATGCAATTTCTGAGCAACCAACAAAGGTAATATTTTTTATTTTGGATCAAATTTACTTTGGCCAAGGCTATTACTGTATTTGACTTCACTTTGTATCAGTCTGTACATAAAGCAACCAATCTTCAGATTTCAGAGGTCTTACTAAGGTCTTTAAATACTAACTATAAAAAAGAAAGAAATAGCTAACTTTTTGTAAGAGTTAAAAGTGTTTTCAAGTGTTTATGTTTCAGTGCAAATACAAAGTTGGAAAGCTGAAGGAATAGCAAACTTCGTGTGAAATGCTATCTAACATTAAAGGACAATATAATTTTTATCTTACATCCTCTTTACACCAGAACTCACTGTATTTTTCAGATCACTGTATTGAATACTTTTCCTAATGAATATTCAGCACTAAGTTATTTATACCAATTTGTTTCAGTAACAAATGAATTCCTGAAGCAGCACAACTAACAAAGCACTTATTGACTGTCTAGTTGGTTTCTGCATTTCTACACAGACTCCCAGTGAACAGCCACAGACCCTCAACTTGGCGCTTCCTTTCTTTGACCTCAGACTCAGCAGGAGTCCCTCTGGCCCCATCCATGCTGACTGCCTGGCCAAGGAGCAGAAGAATTAACTTTTCTTGTGGAGTTAAAGAGCCCTGCTTTGGGGTTTCTCTTCTGCACACATGTCAGTTGTGGTAAGACTGATACAAACTCTAATTCTGAAGGACTTTACTTGTCTGCCAAATCTGTTTGAAATTGGTCAAAAGTCTTATTACTTATTCTTTTTTATACTTTTTTTCTCATAGAGGCCAAGGTAAAGGAAAGTGAATTTTGACCAGATTCCTTCCCTTTCATATTCATTTTCAGAACTAAAATTTTAATAGTTAAGAATTCAGATGTTGAGCTCTTCCAGATTTAGCCTTGCCAGTAGAAAGTGTGATTGTCCATAAAGTAAAAGTTATACTACATTATTAAAGAGTGCACTCAGAAGTTTTCTTTTTTCTCTCCCTCTTATTTTTTTCCCTTGTGAAAGAGAATTGTGTGTTAAATTTAAAAGCATTCCAGCAAGACTGTGGAATAAGAAATTCAGCAAGCTTAAAAATGCAATCATTCTTGCTAATGAAATGTCCCAGATTCCTAAGCTTCCTCAGGACACAGCCAACTCCTATCAACATTATTATTAGTAATAATATTTAAAGACAAATGGATGATAGACATCTTTTCTTTTTGCATCTCTCACCATTATCCAGATTTGTAGTCTTTATTAGAATTTTTTACATGGCATTTCTTATTACTGACTGATGGTACATTTCTTGCCAATACCAGATATTTCCATTCAGAACCAAGTTTTATATCTATACTTTTTTCTTCAAAGCCAAATATTTTTCCTTTAATGAGAGGGAATTTTCAATTAAAACAAATGAATAAATATACTCATATAATGGCTGAGAAACACTTAAACATTTCTGTTAGAGACAGTCATCTCAGTGCTTTTAAATAACTGCTTTTTTAAAAAATCACTATCCAGAAGAACTGGATAATTTATAGGAAAAGTAATGAGATGTGCATACTTCTACCAGTATTTAGGTCCAGCCATACAACTTGAAATAAAAAATTACTGAGATCGCCATATCAATGAGTGTCTGTTATTGAATGTTTACTGATGAGAATCCAGTTTCTCATGGAAAAAGCAGTCCCATTGGGACACAAATGTAGCTAATATATCATTTGGTATCACTGTTCAGGAGACAAAAACAGTTGTCTTCTTTCATTTGGAGCGTTATGGTTTTGGGTGTTGCACTAGATCTGCTCAGCCTGTGAAGGATGTAATTTCTGCCAACTTCCCTCTAGTATATTATACAGAAACTGAAGTCCCTTTTTTTTTCTCTGAAATAATTTTAAAAATTAGTGATATATTCCAGTTAGATAGCACACATTTGTCCCTTGTGATCTTCCTTATGCAACCAGAGTACCATTTGACTTTCAGCATATTTTTACTTCAGGACAGTGGAGGGAAATATACAGTCACAATCAGTATTCCTAGATAATACCTGGATACATAGATCTCATCTATACAACAACAGCAAAGCATCAACACATTAATTCTCAAAACCCTCCTGCAGAGAAACAAAGACAAGAAAGCATTACAGTGTCCATTTCTCAGACTACAGAAAGACCAGCTATTTGAAGGGGTCATCTGTTCAGGGCAACAAAGTAGAAACAATAGTGATAAACCAGCATTTTCTTGCTATCAAGCTTTAGATAAAGATTGCAATTTCCCTTCTTCAAGCTGAATACAACATATACTCCCCAGTTTGCACTCAGAAAAATTAGTCATAGAGAAGCAGAAGCACAATCTGTACAACTCTGAGTTTGAAATAGGCCAATAATGTAGCCCATGGCCTGATGCAACAAGAGCCATTGAAAACTATTGTTTCAAAACATGCTGGAAAAAATAAAGAACAAGTATTTGTGCTGATGGGAATAAGCATGAAATATAACCCTTCTTTCTGTATTCGTAATAACTCCTACTTCCTGATTTTGGTGATCAATCTTAAGTGACTCTAGAGCTTCCAAAATTCAGCTGTATTAGAAATGTCAAGCAGTGACTCAAAAACTTTTAGTACTAATTCAGCAGTAGCTGACCACAAACACAAAATTCTGGATTCAGACAGTTTGTCACAGTTCTGTCTGATCTGAAATAATAGAAATCATGGGTGCCACAGACTTTTAACCTTTTAAGCAAGTACAAGCCACAGAGTGGGAACATACCCCAAAAAGCAGTCCCTAAAGAATATGTATTCTGGCACATTAAAAGGTTAAAAAAAAAGTAATTTGATTGCATATGTTGTCCACTACCTAAGTGCTCTACTCTGCCATAAACAAAACACTTGCCTCACTGCAAGATATAAATATACTTTCTTTATGAATTTAAAGTGCATTTGTTCCTGAAATTTGGTCAGCAAAGCATGCTAAATATTCATTACTTCACCATAGCCTACTATGATGAGTCTGTGTCTCTATCTCCAGCACAGCATTGCAATCCCTTCCTCACCACATACACTGAGACACCAAACAGATTCTCTAGGCTCAGCAAGCCTTGCATCACATCCTGCTTCTACCTGACGGTCTGGTGAAAAGGGAAAGGGAGGGAGCAACTGATGCAGAATAATTGCAGCTGCAAAAGAAAGTGATAGTTATGTAAACCTCGGTGCTTGAGACTCTGACAGGCTCACTCCATTATTAGAATATGTTAATTAGCATATGCTCTTTGATTTTCTCTCTGTTGCTCTTCTTGGCACATAGGAAAAAGAACATGAAAATAAGTGTTAATTCACCTCATAAATTAACATGTACCCACTGGGAAAGGCTTTGTTTGAATATTTTTGGGTTGAGTAACTTCATAATACATAAATCTTAATCTAGACTCATAGCTATGTTAAATAATCAACCAACAAGGATATTGTATCAAATATCAATTGTAAGGTGTTGATGAACAGAGTTTTTCATTTTTATATAACTGGAGCGTGTCAGTTGGTAATCAAGAAAGTGCTTCTTATTCACCTTGTATTCCAAGAAGGACAGAAGATATCTGATGAGAGACCAAGAAGGAAGAAGATGGAAGAAAGGATATTTAGTAGATGAGAACCTAGAGAAAAAACTTGTCCCTAGGGATGTTGAGCAGTTCAGAAAACTCTCCTGCACCACTAAAATCCAGACTAGTGTGACGCTGATTAATGGCAAAAGAAGGAATGAGAAGTGCTGGCTTCCCTTCTCATGGTAGAAGAGAATTATGTAGAAGTATTTGTAAGAGAGCCATATGTACCCACAAAATGTATCTTTTGCCTAGCAGTGCAAAGGGGACTGCACATTGTAACCTGCAGAGAAACCCAAAACAGGGACAGGAGACCTTGTCTGAGAGATGTGGGACCTGGAAAGACTACCTGGCACTTCAACCACAGACACTCAAAATGGCATTAGCAAATTTTAGGCAGATGGCAGCATGGAATATACAATTGACCATTGAGAGAATTTTTCTATTAAAAATAGGAAAACAAAAGCCAGTGTTTAGTGTTCTACAGATCTTAAATAGCAAAAATGGTAGTATTGAGGGATCCTTCAGAAACAGGTGCTGTGAACTACAGAGAGATGATGACAATGATAACATGCTGTCTTTGTTGGAAATATCACCCTTTGTTCCTCAAAACACAGGGCTGCTATTTAAATGTTAGTTGCAGCCAAGGTTCCGTTTCTCCCGTATGTCAGAGCAGAAGATTGCTTAATTACATACTTCTATGAAAGAAAATCACTGATTCACATCTGCCTTTGCTTTAAAATATGTCCCCTTTTCAGCCAGCTGTATCAATTGCATTAAGTATGCCTAGTCTGATGCTGGTGTAAATTAAATGTACACAATCTAATTTTGCAATACAAACAATAGATTCAGGAAATTAGTCTTATTTGAAGTTGAAAAGTTAGAACTCTCTTCTGCTTAATTTGCAGTATGTATTTATACCAAACTGGTTGTGGATGTAAAGACAAATTGCAGTTCTATTATCACAAATATGATACAGTCCTTAACTTCAGCATAGATAAAAACCCAATCATAAATCTAAGTCCTGTTTTGTCTCTAAAATAGCCCAAAAATTCCCTCTGACATTCATACCCTTTGAGAAACTTCAAGTACTAATTTTTAGAAGAATTTTTTTTTATTTTTCAGTATGAAATACCTAACATTTAAAAGTACAAAAATTTTAGTTGAAGACAAGTTCAATGTACTGCATCAGTGACAGGTTCTGTCTCTACGGGCTGTCAAGCTTCAGGAGAAATCTGGTTTACAGCATCAGAGAAATCAGAGGTTTTGCGCCACTCAACCGAAACTACAAACCAAAAAGGAGTTCAGAGGTATCAAAGCAGTTGCCCAAGGACCCAGAGACAGATGAAGCTCTTGAGAGATTCCGTCTCTTGAGGATGTGTGACAACAAAAGAGCCTCCAGCACTGCTGGCCCCAGCTATGAGCCAACATCCAGAATCACCACCATGAGGTCAAGTAGTTCCCACACCAACAGTACCACAAAAGACTGGAGGCAACTTCAGGCCTTTCTCTCTCTAAAAAGGGAAGTCACAAGGACTCTTCAAGTCATTGAAGAGCCCCATCTTCAACTAGTTTTCCAGGGATTGTCAAGTACAGCTCCGCATCCTAGTGACACTGGTCCCAATTCACAACTGAATGGAAAGTTACTCAGAACAAAAAAGCCTCAACATCACAAATCTACCTTCTTTTTATTTTTTATGTACAAGTCTGGATGCTACTTCTAACAAAGAAATGCATGTAAATTATATAAGCACGTATTTCCCAACCTTAAATTTATTTTTTGTGAAGGGCCATGAAAAGCTAGACAATAAGCATACAACTTGAGAAATGGAAAGGAAGCACCTACTAAATGGCCCTTTCTCACTTCTGAGTGTTTGGTTGGGTATTTTATTGACACAAATTTATCTGTTGGTTAACAAATATTTTGGTGTACAGACAAGCCTTTTTCTTCTCAAAACATCATGAGCTTTTTTGGCTACCAGATATGCTCCAGAAATTATAGGAGAAACAAGGAGATTCAATAAAGATTAGTTCTTTGAGCATGAGACAAAACAAAGAAAGAATCTAAAGAAAACATTAAATATAGCATAGAGTGAGTAAATGAATAGTAAGATGCAGCAGACTCTTACAACAAGGAAATCACATATGTCAGCTCTATGAAATATGTGGCTATAAAGACAATATAAAAATAAAGATTAGACCAAAACCATATTCTGTCTTGGAAAATCACAAATGGGTGGCCCACTTATTAGAACAAACTCTTATCTCAATTACACTGAATTCAGAAACAAAATGTCAAATAACCTCTTACTGCACCCTTAGACAAGGACCAAGGCACAAATACAGGTAAAAGAAACACAAAAAATCCTGGTTTTCAATGTCTTCAACACTTTATCACTGCTATAAAACTATATCACTTTCCTCCATGACTATATCTAACATAATTTTATTCTATACAATGCTTATAAATACATCTATTGGCTTTTTTAATCAAGTTACTTCTTTGACCTTTATGAATGCAAGTCTCAACTTGTTTCTGAATCTTCTTCCCTTCTGTGCTGTAGTCATCTTAATTACCATGATTAGAGTCAAGCTAAAGATATATTGACAATAACTTTGCTTGTTCTTTGCTACCCTACTATGTGTTACTCTGTGCCACTTTTTAAACTGTAATAGAGTCTTACTACTTACATTTTATACTAGTAAATTGCTATTTAGTAGTCCAGAATAAAATGTTAAATTATAAGTGCATACTGTTGGAATAATAATTTAAAACCAGAGCCTAATTAATATTTGCTGCTTTTTTAAAACAAATCTATGCAGAACAGGAACCTTGTGTCTGCCCTTGTCCATACAATCTCAGTAAGAAATGTGAGGGCAAAAGTGGGAAGCCTACATGGGAGGAACCACTACATATCCCAGAGGACCAAAGTGTCCAAGATACAAAAAACCCTACACTAGAAGGTGACCTACAGCTCTCATTTACTTTTACAGCGACCCCTCTATTAACCAGGGTAAGAGAAATTAGGTTATTTTCTCTTTACTGACAAAATTCCCTCCTTTCTCAGAAACAGAAGGGATAGTGACAGAAGAGGATCATTTTTTGTCCTGAAAGGCAGAAGTATTTAATGAAAAAATGGTTTATTTCTTTCTGTATAGATGCTTTCTAACCTCCTTACCTGATGCTGGAATTCCTGGACTTTTGCATGACTTTGCATATGTCTTATCCCTGTAGCCAATGGGGTAGGGAAGCTGGGAGACAGGGGGATGGATGGACAGAAAGGTGCTTTTAGAGGTCAACATGGCCATATGTAAAGAGCTCAGTATGACTGCTCTTCTTGCTCTGGTACTGCAGGAAGATCCTAACCTTTAAAAGGAGGACTGTGAAGCTGGGCAAGCTCCTCTTTGCGTCTCCTCCTTTTGCTGGTAGAGCATTGCATGCATCATGGAGATTCTGCGCTGCAATGCATGTTTGCAGCTATTTTCTAGGGAGATGTTTAGGGATGTTCATTCTGTGCTCTCAACGCATATATTTTTATGAATGTTGATAAGAGAAGCCAGCAGCTAAGCTGCATATCTTACACCCTGTCTCCTAAGGCCAGTCTCAGACAGAAGCTTTGTATTTTCACAGTACTGTTTTGTGTTATTACAGAATACTCCCTTTTGGCACTTTAGACAAAGACATCTTCTAGATAGCTTTGCCAAAGATCAACTCTTTCCTTAAGGATAAAAGGAAAGCTGGTGTTACGTAAGGATTTTGAAGCTAAGTAATTCTATGGGGAGCCAAAAAACCAGATGATGGTTATCAGGAACAGCATATTCCATGATGCTGAGAATGCATGTAGCACTGTCCCATGCTCCTAAGGATGTGAGTCTACATAACTTACATTGCATTGGTGTAGGTCACAGAAGAAAAAAAAAAGGAGGCTTGTATTATTATCATTATCCAAAAGAAGAGGATGGAGTCTCAGACTAGTCAAAATAGCCGTAGATTTTGGTCTGTGGAGTCACTATCAGCCAGGATTTCAAAAGCATAAGTAAAACTTAAAAAATGGATGAATTTTCTGCTGGAAAATACACTTGTGAGGAGATCAAAATTATTTACCAATTTGGAAATGATGGAGGGTTAAATGTTATGACAATTTATTTTGACATTTTCTAGAAGAAATAGTTTCAACATTTTCAAAATAGGAGCATTCTGACTTTCTGTTTTGAAATAGCATATTTGTTTTGAAATTGACACAAGATTGCTCTGGATTTAAGAAAAAATTTTTGGGTTTACAAAGAATAAAATTCTTCTTCCTTATGAAAAAAGAAAAACTATTGAAGTCATTAAAAGTTGTTTCAGGTTGTTATAAGCATTGCTTCCAGAATGCTTAGTTCAGCCACTAAACTTTCAAAAATATTATAAAATCGATCATTTGTACAAATCTTTGAAAAACCAGCAGGGAGAAAAACAACTGGAGATGCATACCTTTCAAAGAGCAAGGCTCTGAGGTTTCTTTTTCCTTGGCTACCACCCACTGCAGCATAAATTGGTTTTGTATGTAATAAGCCAAGAAAACACATACATATAATTTGGAGCACTGCACAGCTGCCTTTCTGTCTGTATATCTGGCCCATCATTTAGCTCTCCATATTTTCCATAATGATCAGTAGACCTGACTCCTTCAAGAGGGATGCAAATCACTTCCTACCTCAAGGGGAGACTTCAGTTACACAGCAGGGCTCCTTCTGCTTCTCAGTCTCAAAATTTCTGGCAGTTTCATTTAAATGGATCCCAGAGCTCCATATTAAGTTACATACAACATGTAATAACACAGATAATACAACAGTTGATGTCTCATTTTTATGTTAAATTCCATTTTTATTTGGAGTGTCTCCACTATTTCAGCTTTCACTGTGCTGCACATTTAGGCATTAACAATGTATGAAGTTTGTTTTAGAGGTTGCCAGGAGCAGAGAGTTGGAGAATTTGGATAGGTGAGGAGCAGGTATATGAAGGTCTGTTTGTCTAGTGACTCAAAGGGATTTGAGGTTAACAGGAAAAATAAATTTTAATCTGGTAGAAGACCTTGCAAGGATACAGCCATTCTTTAGTGGAAACTGCAATCTCAAAATCATTGATTACAAGGAACTCCGAATATTACAAGGGGCTCACAAATCCAGTTTTCTCTAATCCAAGAACTCTGGCTTAAGAAAAGCTTCAATTTTAAAAGATTAAGAACTAGATTTGATAGCACAACTTTCATTGCCTTAAGCCAGGAAAAGGAGACTTTAGGTAGGTCTCCATCACCTTGCAGAATCTCCTTCTGGAGCTCTGTTGGAGAAATGGGAGCTTTTATCAGTGTGCCTATACAGTCTGGAAGAACCACAGCACTGTAATAAAAACTTTCCTCCCCAGGCTCCCAGTCAACTTGGTTATCAGGACTTCAGGAACAGCTGCTCCTGTTGATGCTAAGCACCCCCACTTTAGCAGTGGGGCCATGACCCTCATGCAACATCAACATTTTTGTAAACACACATAATTCATCTCCCTCTTCTGCTTGGTGATTGGTCTTTCCTGTACATTCTTTCCTAAAATATTTTTATTCAGCTTTAAATATTACTATTTGCATGAGTTGCAGTGAGTGATTAGCAAACTCAATTATTAGCCAAGGTTACACCTCTTTGTATGGCATTTTACTGAGCCAAAATATTGTCCTTTCCCCAAAGTGTTTGTAGCATGCAGGACTTTAAAAACAGTGTACTTACTCAGAAAATGACATGAGGACAAACATGACACTATGTCTAACATAAATGATGAAAATTAATCCAGGTAGACTCATATTCCCTGTTCTATTAGAAAGACTTGATTTCATTAAAAGCCAGCAGGTGTAAGGTACAAAGACATTCGCTTTATATTCAGACTAATATTGGGATCTCATAGGCACCACTTAGTTTTTCTCAAAGTTAATAGCTTAGGAAGTTCTAAATAAGAACAACATCTGGAATTTCTATACCAAGGATGAAAATTACAAGGAAAGTCAATCACCTGGTTTGAAAACAAAATAGCCAGACAACATTCTAGGAGACACATTGCTTCATGGAGGGAAAGAAAAGAGTGGAAGTAAAAGATCTAAATTTGAATCACAGGCACTGAATGTTCACCACTGACAAACACAATCCTAGAGTGTATGGATATTTATCTTTTTTTACAGGTAAGATCTTCATATCAGGAAGATATTCTTATTTCACACTTGCTTTAAGACCCCAGAGTGTCATTTATGATTCACAGCAACATGAAAACAGAATTCAGTCCCTGATATTTTAGTGGAGAGGTTCAGTTCAGAAAAGCATTCTTGTGCTGATGGGCTAGCAGTCCGTCACTTTTTCAGTTTGGAATAACGATTCTGCTTTTTCATGTATTTTAACATACCTCAGTCTAGATCAGAAAAAATAGTCCCTACCTGTAACCAAACCTTTATCACTCTTCATTGCTGTCTTACGTACAGACTTTTATAACTCATCCTCCTCCACTTCCACATTCTATTTACCTTCCTATAATGGATGCTTTTCTTTCTCTGTTAGTGCTACCTCCTCTCCTTTCTTAGTCTTTTATCTTTCCTCCTTCTCAATTCTGCCTATATCTCTCTAAAACTTCAATTGTTACCCTGCTGGTTGTACAATTACTTAAGTCTCTCCATCTAAGAAGTTTTCCCATAAACATAATGGCGAACAGATAAAAGAAATCAGTCATACCTGAACATAGACCTCTCGAGATACATTGTGCTCTATCTTCTATTTTTATTAAACTTAGAGACAACAGAGTGTCTTGTAAATGCTGCAAACTCCCCATTGTCGTTCAAGGTTCATTTAAAATACAGTGTAATCACCCTGCTGAGACAATTCCTTTGAGATGCAAGCAGATTAACACACCTAGTCTTGTACTCTAGGTGTTCCACTGGAAACCAGTCTGGGCACTGGCCTTAGCAGTGGTGCTTTCAACAGACTTTGGCATTTGGTGTGTTTGCTACATTATGCTACCTCTTAGTGAGTCCCCACATGCACTCAGCTTGCAACTCTGAGAATGATCAGCTCTCAGCCTCCAAAGTCAGAGCACTGGCCTAGTTTCTCTCCCTTATACCATTGTCCCTCCTCAGAACTTAGTTTTAAAATACCAGGGATAGCGTATGAGTCCAGATTCAAGTTGATTACAGTATTTCAGGCCTTTAAAGGCAACAGTGGTTAATATGATAACAAATACTCCATCTTGTATTTTTAATGGCAATAATAATGCAAAGTCCTGTCAAGAACAGTTGAAAACAACAAAAAGACCAGTCTTACACAGCTGCATACCTACTTTTGAGCGGGAGGACCTCTTTTTTTTTACTACTTGTTGCACATCCACAAAAAAAAAGAGGCTACATCACTCCTAAATTGATAGGTTTATTTAATTATGGCTTTAGGTGTAGGGTGCTCATCTGCCTAACACAAAAGAAACAAACAGATGACACAAAAGAGCCATGAAATCAACCTGTTCCTCAAGCATCTCCTTTATAGGAGCAAGATTTTCAAGAGCAAGTTTTGCTTATCTCCATTTCTGATTAGGGAAATGCTAAAACTCTTCATGACTTAACAGAAAGGAAATTACACCAGCACTACAGACTTTTTAGTACACAAAATAGCAGGTGCTGGAGGGTTCAAGAAAGTCCAGACTCAGGTAAATGGGGCAGAAAGACCAAGAAAGGATGGATGAAGATGCAAGGACCAAAATGCAGTATGCAAGGAACTGAAGAATGCATGTAATATATAATAGTAAGAAAGCAGCTAAAAGTGTATATTCAGAGATACACCAAAGGAAGAGTAGAGAAAATTTATAGATTATAAATGGCAACTCATAATGATTCACCCTGCTGTGAGAAATAAGCAGAAATCATAAATGGAGTCACATTCACATTCTTATTTCTGCATACAGAATTGCTTAAATCTGACCTATTATGCAGCTTTCCTGATCCTCACGTTGACATGCAAGAGATGATTTTAAGCTTCATCTTAGCAATAAAAAGAAGGAATTGAGTTTGATTCTGCAAAGCAGAAGAAAAGAGCTCACTCCATTTCTATTTACTGTTAAAATAACAGTAGTGTGTTCTTCTTTCTAGCTCTGACTTGCATTACATCCTTCCAGTATTATCCTCAAAGAGGACCAGGAGAAAAAAAACCCTTAAAACTGCCTCCCCAAAAAATGAATAAATACAACCAAATCACCAGCATGGAAAATAACTAGGTATGAGCCCTAGGTATCAAAGCTTACCCACAAATAGCTCATAGTGAATAATGCATGTGGTTTAAAGTCAGTTAAAATAAGTGCCAGGTCACTTATCAGGCAGCAGTGAATTTGCAAGACTTTGAAGCAAAATTCTTCTTGCGATTCTCCCTCTCTGAGGAACAAATAACTGAACTAAGATGCAGGTAAGTAAAGACTGGAGTGAAATGTGGTCAAGGGCTGGCCAGTCTTTAAGTCCACAGTCTTTTAGTCCTATAGCAGAACAGGCTGGTGCTGAAAAGGCACCATGAAACATGAAAGAGCCTGCTTTGACTTTGTGAAAAAAGTTCTTGACATCATTTGGTCCTAAAGCCCTACTATGCCTCAGAAACTGAAAGGATTTTTCTTGGCTGAAAAATTCAGTAGAAAACCAACAGACTGAGAATCTATCAGCATGGGTCAATTGCCTTTAGTCCACTTTAATTTACGTTTTTGAGACATTATGTATTTGGCTGCCAGATTACAATATTTGCATGACCTAAAATTTTCACAGTGCATGTTCATAAGGATGCTTCAGGGCTAGCACCCCTTCAGATGAATTCAGCTCCTCAGACTGCTGAAAGTTGTGCACATTTTCCAGCCTTGGAAATGTACCAGGGTTCTCCAGCAAAGGCCATTAGGTTAAGGGCATGTGTAAAAGGAAGGAAAAAAAGTGAGGAAAAACAGGCAATATATAAAAATATATGGCCTTTCTCCACAGCATCGTACCCTGCTCTTTATTTTATCTTCTCTGTTTAATGAGCCGAAGGTTTAAACAAGCTAAGTTTCTGCACTGAAAGTGCAGCCAACTGATTATTCAAAGGAGCTCTAAAGCTTTTCATTACCTCCTTTCCAGGATGCAGGAGAAAGGTGCTTAAATTGTAACATAAATTATTTTCCCCTTGGTGTGCTTGTGCCTGTCAAAATAAGTGTTGTTTGTATGGGTACAGCTCAGGCAATTATCATCATCTTCAGTCAATATCTTAACCCTATTATCAATGTTCTTCTAGTGATCCAAAGACTGGAACTGTTACTAAGAGTTGATGATATCTATTCCAATATTGCAAGAGGAAAATTTATTTTTATACCAAGACATGTCAAGAAACAAGAAAATAATTACTCTTAAATAATAATTCATAATAATTATTATGGTTATTCCAGGTAAGATTAACTTTCAATTTCTGTTTTATCTCTTAAAAAATGTGATTAATTTGCTGCTTACAATTATGAAAATAAACCTTACAAAAAATATAGAGTTTGAGTGAGGGTTTTGCTCATGTTTTTTATCAGAACTTCTTTAAGTTTCATTTTTATTTGCACACTAAAAGGAACTGAAAGTAAACTGTAGAAATTTGAAAGGTCACAGTATTAGGGTCTTATTTTAACTGTTGTGAGAAAAACAAACTTTGCTTTGGTTCTTAACCATTTATAAAGAACCTCAGCCTCACAAAGATGTGCCTGACAAAGTCTGCCCCTACATAAATTATGCAAAGACCCTTGAAATGACATCATTCAATAAGATTCCTTCACATTAAAGTACATAATTTTCCAGGTGAGCAGCATTCATCCAGCTCCTGTTTTCTGCAGGGGCATGGTAAAACATCTACTGCCCAATAAATAAACACTTAACACACAGCACTACTTAATAACTCAATTATCTCACATCCATATTAGTTCATAGACAACAAGCAGATCTCGAACTTTTGCACATTTTCAGGGGTGGAAAACTTCGCAGAAAACTTCAGGGTAAATTATTTCTATCAAGACTGGTCCTTCCTTGCATTCACTTAGACATTACTAGCTTAGGTAACTCTTCCTGCAGAACCCATGCCAAGACAATTTGAAAACACTGAATCAAGTCTCAGCTTTCCTTTGCTAAGTAAGAAGCATAAACTGCACTAGAATCCCAGAACATTTAAGAAATTTAGAAATGTGAGGGGTTTTTCCCCACAAGTTTTACCATCATAAAGTTCAAACCTAACATTTGCTAATTTTATTAAGACACTTAGTTGTACGTTTTTGTTTCCTCTCCTATTCCAGTGACTTAAGCAAGTAAAAGATAAAATGCCTTTGCTTTGATAATCAATTGCATTACATCTTGAGAAGCAAAAAAAAAATAGTACTTTATGGACTCATAAAGGACTCTCTCATTTATGGAAAAGGTACATTAATGGCTGCCATTATCAGTGAATATTTCTTTAAAACATGTTTTCTCGTCCTGTTTGTCAAGCCAGCAAGCTTTCATATCACTTTAAAAAACTGAGTAAATATTTACTTTATTAAAACATCTTAACTTATAAATTGGTATTTTAATAATCATTTACAAATCACTCGTATCTCACCTAAAACTTCTGTACATTTCATCCTCGTTTAAAACACTGAGTGCATAAAAGAAATAGACAAGAGTTAATACATGTTTTTAAAACTAATTCTGGATGCCCATATGAAAGATATTTAATTACATACAAAACCTAGTTTAACTCACATCGCATAGAAGCCAGAAGTGAAAAAACAAAAGAACACCCCCACATTTTTAAAAATTGCCCACTACAATATATAAATCCCACTTACCATAAAAAATATGTATCCTTCTTGTATTTTCTTGTCTCTGTAAAGGTGAGCATTGTTTTTTTTAAGACTCAAAATGCAGTTCTGCTCAAATATACTGCTATTTAATTGGCACTTAATAATCAATCCCATTTTAACATGGATTGATGTTATTGTAGTTTAGAAGGTAAACAAAATATGCTTGCTCAGTCTTCTTGCATCATGTAATTCTGTTTTCATCCACACAGATTATAAATTCTTGTCATAGTAAACAAGTAATAGACTGCAACTACTAAATGAACCATGAATAAGGTACAAAATTTTCTAAGGATATGTTCTGAGGTTTCAGAATTTAAAGTTAGCAGTGTATCCCATTACAAACCTTGGTAATGTTCAAGAAATGGTCTGATGTTATCAGGTGGGACTATATTAATCAACGATACTTTGCTTAAATGTCAACTTCAGTTATACTCTGGAAGGATTTAAAAAATGAAATAATGACTTATTTCAGCATTTCACAGAATCTACCTCAATTTTAATCCAGGAATTTGAATCCAAACCCAGCTAAACCTCTGATTATATCTAAACACTTATTTAACACAGTCTTATATTAACTTGGAGTGTCAACAACAACAGAAATATTAAAAGTAGTCATTCTAAATATCTTTGGTCATGGAGGTACCAGGAAGAAAAAACGGTCCTCTTTCTGCAGCAAAATCCATGGAAAGTAAACCTTTGGGTATTAAATTACTATTTTTCTTTTTATTTTCAGCATGCCAATTGTCTTGTCATCTTTACTTTGTACTTTTAAACCACTGAGTTTTACCACTCAGACTGCCCTCTCAAAGAACAGTACATGGAATATGAATGGTTGGGGTTCAATCATATATATTTGGCAGTGCTGGATTACTACTAGTTTTCTTAACACATTCCCTTTCATAACAGGTTGGCATAAAACAGTATCATGATCAACACTCTACCAACTATTTTTGTCAGTTGTATAAAGCCCAAAGCTATCCTAGATAATCTGTACTAGCACAGGCAAGGTTTTTCCCCTCATTGATGACATATTGTTGCCTCTTAGTGATTTCTTCGTAATCTCTTAAGTACTTAAAAATAGCAATTTTTTTCTTACTGGAATTAAACACATTGGCCCTGCAAAACATTTCAGCTGCTTTGGGAGAATGTGGACATTTGTCATTGATTTTTCATACACATGGAGCAGCCCATGTGACGAAAACAAGGTGTATTGGAGAGCAGAGTACAACATCTTTCTTTTAGCTAGTCGAACTTAAAAGGACAGTCGTATCCTTTGATGGCCATCTCCCTTATGAAGAATATTCCACCAACAGTAAAATATTCTCAGTTATTTTATAAGTAATGCATGAGCCACTGGCACCAGGGACTCTTCAGGGAGCAAGAAACAGGCAGTCTTCTTAGCCACATATGTGAGGTGGTATTTGTGATACTCTTATGTTACTTGTGATGTCAGAACTGAATGAAAGAGAAATACACGACATCATGCTTTTGGCAGTGCAAGCTATGTCTTCTGTACCCTTGGTCAGCAGCCAAATGCTCACCCAGCCACTTGCCAGCTACCCTATTGAACAGAACAAACATAGAAAACAGAGAGAAAAAAATCTCACAAGTAAAAATACAGAAAGGGAGATTACAGGCAAGAGACTCAATTTGGGGCAAATTAAAACAATTTCTTGCCAATTAAAATAGATTCAGAGAGAAACTTTGGTCACTTCATTCTCCTGCTTCCTTGCAGAAAGGCCGGTTCCCTGACCAGATTCTTTCTCCTCCCTCACTAAATGATGTTATGGACCTGTCAATCTCTGCTACCATTTTTTGACAGCTGGGATGATTATTGTGCTTAGAATTTGAGTGCCTGCCTTCGTCATGGTGTCCTTAAGTGCAGAGGCTCTCCTTCCTCTGCAGTGATGGAGCTGAAAAGCCTCAATAGTCTCAGTGCTAAGGAACCGAGGGGTCTGATTGGGGTAGGCAAAGCATTCCTCTGTCAAATGCTGTACCAATTCAGTGGGATTACATGTGTGTTCTGATACAAAATCCCAGGCCTTGGAAGGTGATATCTGCCCTAGGTATCTGCCATAATCTTTCCACGCTCCTGCTGCCCAGGGATTGACCACATCAGGTCACATTTCTCTGTCAATTCACCAACAAGTTGTTGACACTTGCACTTGTATGCAATCAAATTCCACCTATCCAGAAATATCAGGTAATAGGACTAAATAGTTTACAGAGAAAATGCCTTGTCAATATTTAAGAAAGTGTGAATTTAAATGCCAAAACCATTATTTATATTGGCTTCTGAAGAGGGAGCCGTCAGAAAAAAATTTCACGGCAGTAGGTACTCTGAAAGTTCCATCATCCTATGCTAAATGAGTTTTATTAGATACCTAGAAAGAACAGATATGCCCTTCAAAATGGGTTGACAGCAGAGAATCCAACCACACCTTCACTGCTAAGCATTCAAACTTGGAGAGATTGCTCTACTGACACAAAATTTATAGTCCTACAACAGCCCATACAGCAGCATTAATAGGGACTGCAAAGCATCAGAAACCTACAGAAGTAAAGCAGTACCTATCCTTTACAAAGGACTGTACTGAAAAACAGCATGTGCACTAATATAAGCCTTCCTTTGTAAAGTTCTTCATACTTTTAGACAAACCATTGAGTGTAGAAGTTTGAGAACAAATCGTGAAAGAGCATTTTAATTTCCAACTATTCATCTAAAAATTTCTCTTCTCCAATGACCTCAGAGCATCTCCTAAAACTGGTTATTTCATTTGATTTTCATCTGCTTTGCATTATCCATACAGATGCTGAAAAGTCAGTTACATGCCTTTTCTTGATGCATGATCTCAGGGGATATATAGCAGACTCATCAATCTTGCAAAATTCTCAGAAAATCTAATTGATGCTTATAAAGTAATATAACACCCAGTGGCCTGCATAAACATGATTAGACACATGAGGTTGAACATCTTCCTACGTAATCTCTTCACATCAAAACTAATTTCTGCTAAAAGAGTTATCACCTGAACTACCTTAAGAGTACAGTTAAATTTTTTGCATAATTTTTGCCTTTGCTTACTCCAATTCTATTCTATTATTTATTTTATACAAGAATCCATAACCAAGTTTTGCCTTCTTTCCCTTTCATTAACAGTCCCTTTTAAAATTTATCATCATCATTTTGCAGTTTAATAAATTTTCTCACTCATTCTCTGCTACATTTCTACAGTATTGATTTCAGAATATCTGCCATTCTGCCTCAGGCAGGATTGTAACCTCATCTATTGTACTGTCTTAATTCCAGCTCCCTCCATATTCAGAAAGAGGAATTCCCTTCTCACCAAAATAACAGACTCCCACTTCCAGTAGTAAAGGAGACTGAACTTAGGACTAAACCAAAGTCAAATTTAGTTCCCAGCTCTCTTTCTGATAGCATGAATTTAGTTAAGCTAAGCTGTTCCTGTCTGCTTTGACAAGTAGCAATATTGAAGATGTAGCAGAAGAACTATTTAGCCAGGTGTTCGTTTGCAAAGGCTCCCTCTTTAGAGTGAGTCAGAGCAGAGTATGGGGTTGATAAAATGTGGCTGATAATAAACCTGTGGGTAAACTAAAGGCTTTGTTTAGCTTATTATTGAAAAAAAAATCTTGATTTCACATTCACTTACACTTCCCTCAATTAAAAGAATGTTCTTAAAAGGCTCTTAGTTTTTTGCTTAGCTGGGTACTTGAACAAAAAAGACTGAATAGCACATCAAAGTAACGTTAATGTGTGCCTTGGTTCCTGTTTGTATATAGATGACCAAATTCACAGCACTGCAGTTCCACTGCAACTTACTTATTCACAAGTTTGCTAATTTGCCATATTTTAAAATCTCTTAATTAGGACAATTCAAAGAAAATTTCTTTTCTTTTAATTCTGCAAGAACATAAGAACATGTGCAAGCCCTATAATACTTTTTTTTTACTTCAACCAGCTGTTGTGCACAATCCAGACTATGCAAAGCAATAACCAGACTGTTTTACAACTGACAGAACCCACTCAGCCCTAAAAAGGAGTCTCCCATAGTCAACTAACAGCATGAAGGAAGGGTATGTGAAAATCTACCTGAAAAATACATAGTGATTTCCAAAGAAATTCCATTTAATAAGTGAGCATTTCTTACAAAAATCTCAGAACTACGCTGTTGGACAAATTCTGAGATAAACAACTGAAATTCATGGACCAGGGTTATGTTTGGTAAGGGCTCAAAGTCAAAATTTAAAGCTTAAATATTCCACATATCCACAGAGCAGGGCATTGAGTGGTCTAATAGGAAACCAAGGTTTGTAGCTTAATGTAGGAGGTTTAATTTATTTGGTTCTCAGTATGATTAGCATCAAGAGGGAGCACCAAAATCAGTGAACAATGAGACAGACCTACAGTGACAGTACACAAAGAAAGCACAGCATTGCCCAAAGCTTCAGGATGTTTACTAAAAGACCAGGGATGCTGTCACTGAGACTAATTTTATTATATTCGGTTTCTTCTATTCACTGAAAACCTATACACAAAAATGTGTCACTCACAAAGCCTTCCATTTTTCATTTCAACTGATGCAAACTAAATGATGCACTTGAAGCACATGTGCACAATCTGGAACACATAATTTTCAATACACGCTTGCTCTTTGTTTCATTTTAGTGCTGATGGTTGTCCAAATGTGCTACATCTTGTCTTCATAATCTTCTAGAGATATTCTAGAACCTCAGCTTCAAATAGATAGCAAACAAGGACTGCAACAAATAATTTATGAGACTGACTTAATGCTTTTAGTCTATTCCTTAAGCCAGAGTAGGTATCTGACTTGTAGAAATCATAACTGTGGATTTTGAGGAGCAATACGCTCAGGGGAAGACAATACCACAGCACAGAGCAAAAGGAGATGATCTCAGTCACAAACACAGACACAAAGAACTTAGGGAAAGAGTGGGACAAAAAGAAGTCAGGATCAAATGACAGCAGAAGCTAAGTAGACATGGAAACAACGGACAAAGGCCTTGAAATAATTAATTTAAACATTCCTTCAGGAAATATTAAAATTACAAATAAAGAAACAGGGACTAAATAGAAGGATTAAAGCAGACATTATCAATCCAACATGGAAGACAGAAAATATCCATCCTCATAATTTGAGCAATGTTCAAGACAGAAAAATGGACAAAGACATTGCAGAAATCAAGGTGAAAGTCAAAGAAGCCTCAAAATAAGAATTGCCACAAAAATGGAATAAAGTATGTGATGGAACTAAACTAAATTTACCATATTTCAGTGAATACCTACAAAGATAAACTCTAGTAGAGCAAAGCAACCATTCCCATTTTGATAAAAACAGCCTTTTTCTGTCCAACACACATCTGCACTATTACTCTGGTGATATAAAAACACACATATATACTCATTTAGCCACCAGCAAGTCTGACATTTTAAAAGCTAAACTAGCCTGCATAATATCAGTGCCCCAGCTTTCAACAGCAAAGATCACAGTAAAGTGTACAACTGAGAATGCAAGGTTGTAATCATGACACTGGAAATAAATTCTAGAAATCAAAAACACTTGGTAATTGAAGTTTCAAATTATGAGGGATCATCCTTACTTAAACACATAAAATTTCATCACATGCCACAAATCACATACTAAAACCAGAATTCTTCACTCCCTACTTCAGGTCTAAATATCTGTCCATGAAACATTCCTCTAGAGTGTGCAAAAGCACAAAACCAATAATATCACATATCCATATAAAAGAGTTAGTAATTAACATTTAGTTCAGCAAAAGCTATCACCACTGATAAAGCTAGCATAGATCTTCATATCTCCTTCCTGAGAATCTTCTCTACCACCTTGCCACTTCTTTTCTTGCTGTAGAAAATTAAATACGGAAATCACCAGTAACCTAAGCTGCATAGTTCTGAAAGCAAAGGCCTGACTGCAGGATGAGAGGGAGAGGACAGGCAGAGAAAGCAGGCTCAAAGCCTTACCTTCCAATGAGCAGGAACTCCCCAAGCACGCCCAGGCGGCGCATGGCGATGAGGATCCCCCTGACTGTCATTCCCTCGCAGAAGCACACCACCACCCTGGCCTTGGGTAACCTCTCTCGCAGCTTGCGCAGCAGGCGATCAAAGCTCTTCTCGCCAGCATTGCTGTAGATCTTGTCAGAGTGAGCAATGCAGAGACCCTCCTGGGCAGCCAACTCTTTGAAGGCTTCCATTCCACTTTCCCCATAATTTCCTATTAAAAAAATATTATACAATGCATTTAACTAATTGAATAGTGATAGTTTCCCCCTCCAAAATCAAGCAGCATTAGCAGAAGGAAAAGCAAAAGAGATCCATCAAAGTGAATCTGCTCAGAGTTCAGTGGAGCAACAGGAAATCCATGTATCAGTAGGTCTTAACAGACTGCAAGTTTCATTTCTTACCTTAACAACAGAGAGTAAAGGGAACATTAAAAAATATTATATAATGCATTCAACTAATTGAATAGTGATAGTTTCCCCCTCCAAAATCAAGCAGCATTAGCAGAAGGAAAAGCAAAAGAGATCCATCAAAGTGAATCTACTCAGAGTTCAGTGGAGCAACAGGAAATCCATGTATCAGTAGGTCTTAACAGACTGCAAGTTTCATTTCTTACCTTGACTTAACAACAGAGAGTAAAGGGAACATTAAACAAGGAATGGACAGGTAGAAAAGGGGACGGATCAGACTGTAAGAGTGAAGTTTTATTAAAATTTCTATGGCAAAACCCACAGCCGAGCTAATTTAGCAAAACTGTAATAGGAAAGGGAAAAAAGGATTTAATTCCAAGCTGTCTGTATAACATGCAGTCCTTATTCACAAAAGTGAATGAAAGATGGATGCACATTTAAAACATGCTGATCTGGTAACATTTTCAAAGTCACACTAATTTGACCAAGCAATGTTCATGACAGCCAAAATTTAGGCTTGATGATGTCTCTCTTAGAATAGGAGACTTTCCAACTGAAAGAACTTCAGAAATAACCCTTTCCAAGACAGAAATATTTGAAGTACGGTTCAAACTGTATATAAAAACTGATTCTCAAATTCACTTCTGTGTATACATTCAGCAAGCCAAAACAACAGTTTTACAAAGCTCAGAGTGCCTTCTGTTATGCAAACAGGTGAAACCCCAAGTTCTCTTTGAATATCTTCTGCCTGACATGAGCACAGGACTTATGATGAGCATCCCATCACATAAGAGGAACAGATGGATTAAAAAAACCCATATCTATTAACAGTAACAAGAAATGGTTCAAAAAGAGAATCGTTAATTTGATGCTATCCATATCCATAATGTTTCTTTCATTTAATGAGGGAGTAAAATCAGATATGCTGATCACTTCTAGACCCAGACCTTTTCAAGCAAGGGATGATTGAAGAGGTCCCACTTCCCTGTTTTCAGCAACTGTTTAAAACAGCAAATTGCAGAGGAGAACTTCTGAAAAGGCCTAAATTTCTTCACAAAAAAAAAAAAAAAAAATTAAAACTCCTCAAAAATAGAAAGAGAAAGAAAAGAAAGAAAATCCAGCAAGTTCAGGCACTCTGTATAAACCCAGTAAAAATATGTGCATTTTTCCAAAAACATGGATCATTTGCCACAGATCAACACAATGCAGACACAGTATGACAGTCATTGTCATACTAAGTTGCAGACAAACCTGACAGGTCTAGTGTCAAACACAAAGCTGAAGTTCCCCAGCCCTTTGCACTGAACCGCTCTAGTTTCTTATAAATTTGAAGTGCAGAAGAATGGCCTCTTTTCTAGCCTATGACTCAACATCATATTCAGCAATCAGGTCAATTCTGCTTTTTTTATTGTGAGCCAGAGGTACTCCAGTGCAGCAGTCCTGCCTGGGTGTGGGGAGGAGAGAAGGATCTGTACCTGGTGGGAATTCACCACAAGCAGCCCAATCCCACAGCCCTGTACTTGGGTAAACACTGTGGACTTGTCATATGCTGAGAATGACCTAAAGGGAGGCATTTCCAGGTATTTATAGGCCAGGACCTGCAGTCACCAAGGGACTTACTCCAAGGTAGTACAGTTTGAGCCGTGCTGCTTTGATGACTTGCCTTGCCTTAAGTTCCAGACTGAGGTAGGACAACCTCACTCCTAACTTGCCATTACCAAGAACTTTATGCTTCAGAAGGATATATTCCCCAGTTTCATGGGGAGCTTTGTTCAACAGAGATTCCTTTGAAACCAGTAAGGTTATTCTTAAAATCTTACCTAAGGAGGGACAGGAGACTAAACTGAATCCTATTAGATGTTTAGGAAGTGCATATTAAAAAAAATATATAGCAAGTTTCCTACCCTTTAAGGAAGGGCTTTGTTATATATCAGTAAAGCACTATTTCTGCTGTAATTCAAGTTAATGGTTGCAAGAAATGAAAAATTAAATCTGCTTGGAATTATTTTTCTCAGCTTTAATTTTGATAAAATAATAATTATCTCAAATATAGTCAAACCCGTACTAACAGTACAGCAGCCTACCAAAACATATGCTAAGAGAAAGATTGATGTCTATAAATTCAGTAAGTGTGACAGAGAGTCTAGAAGGGAAAAAGCTAATTAAGATCAAGAACAACAGGAACACAAGATGGAATAGGGAAAAAAACAATGCAGAAAATATGCAGCTCCAAAGGAAAGACTTCCAATCCTTATATGAAAGAAGCATAACAGCTGTCCCAGTCCAGCAGCAGCACAAAGAAGCCTGATGTTAGACTGGAGCTTGCTCATCTCACAAGAGCATTATGTAAAGTAGGTTTCTGCAACAGCCAGAGATGAGGCTTGGTGACCCTGGAGGTCCTCTTAAAATCTGTTTGCCATGCTCCCAGAGCAAGACAACATGCTGCACATCTTTCCCCTCCAGGGAAAAAGATCAGAGAGAAAAAGAACTTGTAACATATGCTAGATAGATTGCTCAATGCACCCAGCTACCGAGGTATGGACAATGTAAGAGCATATATGGAATAGAAAACACCAATTAATTCTGTGCAATAGCCAAGAACACAGCCATCTGTACCAGCTTGGTGGGTACATCCATTTCAATCCGCACTCAGACAGCTGAGAGGACAAACCTGTAATGAAAGAAATCTCTTCTTGATTGTAGTCAGTGAAGAGTTACATCAGAGCCCCAGGCTAAGACCTTTCTTCCTTTGAAAGAACCATTGAATAAAAGATCTAATCTTATCTGAAACTGTCTTTTGCTATACTCACAGGATCAGCTGTGAAAGGCAAAATAATTATTATTGTGATTTTCTTTCTGACCTCTACCCAAAACTAGGTGAGAGAGTAACATACTTTGAGCCCTACAATTGGGGCTCAAACAGCCCTTGCCATTTTTTAACCTTTTTTAAGGTCTGCTCAATTTGTACCCTAATCAAAAGAACACATATTTTGCTTATATGCTTCATTCAGAGTCTGTAGAGCAGATTAAAGGTAAATTCTAAACCTATCATAACTGCAATTTTACCAAGAGAATTTTTATAACACTTTTATTTCAGTGCCAAAGGAAGTTTTGCTTCACCACTGGGAAAATTCAAGATAAGGCCATTTCTGAGAGGGATCCGCATATCTAAAGGTACTGCTGAGAGTTACATATAGTGGTAATTATTCTCACTCTTTGCATTACATGCCTTAAATATCTTAATAAAAACATTAAGACGCTGTAGTAAAAATCAGAGATGGTGTCTTGATCAACAGAAGACATACAAAAGAACACACTAACAAAAAATTCAGCCTCATAAATTGCTCCTGTGAGCCAGTAAGTATTACATTTGTGCCACAGCTATACTGAAACCAGCACTCTTTGGTTGTATTAACACTTGAGTAGTGTGAGGAGCAGAACCCATGAGCTCCATCTAAAAGGTTTATGTTCTTTTTTTTTATTACAGCTGTTTGGGAAATTTGTCCCCATTCTCTTCATGAAGAGAACAATTTGTTTTTTGTTTATGAAATGGAGCAGAAATAGCTCAGCAGTGAGGTGCTTATGAAAATCCTGGAGACTGTTGTCTTAAGGGAAAATAGAATATTTGTGTGGGTCTTCCCAAGCCATATAACAGTGTGTTGTGTTTTCAGGGGGCTTAAAAACAAAACAATGTGTCCCACCTAATCTCTATCTTTGAATGAAATCAGTTATTGATTTATTAGGGCAATAACATAAGGAAATATGAATCATTCATATTTGAGCTGAACAGAACATTTCCTTGAAATATAGGCTAATCACCATTTTTAAAAAAAAATCTTGAAGACCATAATGCTGAAGAGAAAGACCGAAGTTCTTCTTTCTTGCTCTGCTTGAAGTGCCGTTAGGAAATACTAGCTACATTTTAAGACATGTTTAGAGAAACAACAAAACCCTCAGCAGAGAACTCTGCCTGGAAGAATGCTCCAATGCACTTAAAATGACAAAAGGTAGGGAGCACCCACTGAAGCCATGAGTAATCTCTTCAGGTGAGGTCACCTGTAGATCACCAGTAGGGGCTTATTTGCTGCATTTATTCCTCTAAACCATGGCAACCACAACTGGGATCAAAAGTGAACACACAAAAACTCCCATATACCCTGCAAGCACACAACAAAGGTAATGCACCAAAAAAAAACCCCCACAAATTCCAGTTTCACTGCAGGGTGCTACTTGCAGAGACAAGTCGTATTGCAAGAAAGTTCCCCTTTTCAAATTAACAAGTGAGAAACTATTTTTTGTCTTCTTCTTTCCTCTCTTAACATTATGATCTGTTTTTTCACCTCTCCCCAGCTTGTAAATACCTTGCTGGAGGTATGAAATCTGTTTCATTGTTCAGTATTGATTCACTGCAAGGCATCTCTTTTACTCAACTAATTAACTACATTTTGGCAGAGAAAATAAGATGAGAACAAGAGGACTGCATGACATACCAGCAAGTAATAACTTTTTTAAATCTTCACTGCTGCAAATTATTGGGGAAGAGCAGAGCAAGGACATGATCTGATTGTCAAATTAGTCCCTGATATATTGCAATAAGTAATTTGTAAAAACTAGTGATAATATGAGGTAAGATAGTAACTATACAGTTGTCAAATACAAGTCTGAAAAGACAGGAAAGTTTGGGACCACTGAAGAGACAAAAAAATAGGCAGAATGAGCATCAGTTTTCTCTCCTGTAATATAGTATGCCTCCCTATACCACAGGAGTATCTTTGAGTAGGGTCAGTAAACAAGGAAAAAATGGAGTTCTCTACTGGAAAAGACAGGAAAGTTTGGTACCACTAAACAGACAAAAAATAGGCAGAACGAGCATCAGTTTTCTCTCCTGTAATATGGTATGCCTCCCTATGCCACAGGAGTATCTTTGAGTAGGGTCAGTAAACAAGGAAAAAATGGAGTTCTCTACTTTTAATGTATTTGTTAGAAGTACCATATTAAATAATCATGTGTATTCTGTTAGTTGATTACAAACTAAAAAATTTCAGCCATCAGATTTAAGCTAACATGTGAGTAGCAAGTTGGGAGCACGTACAGAATCAGCTAATGAATCTGAAATGACAAGTAGTCACTTTCTAAGCTGTACTAATTCAACCACTCACATCAGTTTGTCCACACTTTTGATTGGGAGAGATACAAATAAAATTCAAAGTCCATATTTAATCCCTGAAGGTACCAGACAGACAAAAAAACCAGAAAAGTTGTAGAAATGAATCTGTCAGTGTATGTTATTGTGGTCTATCCCAAACATAAATGCTGTGCTCATAGAAAGCAGCCCTGCTGGCACACAGCTTCCCGGGCCATCGAACAGGCACCATGCAGCCTCTGCCAGACTTCTTTGTCACTGGGAAAAGGGCAAGGATCCAACACTTCCATGTTTCCACAGAATATATTTTTCAAGGCTATACCACTGATGCCAGGAGGGGCTGCATTTTACCAGTTATAAGTTATTCCAAGTAGGATTTGTTTTTATCTTTTTCAGTGAACTCTCTACACCTAATGTTGACTTTGCTACCTAAAGCCACACAATTTCTTTTCAGGGTTCAGATAGAAAATTATGTTCGGAAAACTTCCTCTGCTCAGTAAACTTCACCTCAGGTATTTTTAAGGGACAACTTCAAAGAAGGTAGCCTACAAGTGTCCACACTTTTGATTGGGAGAGTTACAAATAAAATTCAAAGTTCATATTTATTCCCTGAAGGTACCAGACAGACAAAAAAACCAGAAAAGTTGTAGAAATGGATCTGTCAGTGTATGTTATTGTGGTCTATCCCAAACATAAATGCTGTGCTCATAGAAAGCAGCCCTGCTGGCACACAGCTTCCCGGGCCATTGAACTGACACCATGCAGCCTCTGCCAGACTTCTTTGTCACTGGGAAAAGGGCAAGGATCCAACACTTCCATGTTTCCACAGAATATATTTTTCAAGGCTATACCACTGATGCCAGGAGGGGCTGCATTTTACCAGTTATAAGTTATTCCAAGTAGGATTTGTTTTTATCTTTTTCAGTGAACTCTCTACACCTAATGTTGACTTTGCTACCTAAAGCCACACAATTTCTTTTCAGGGTTCAGATAGAAAATTATGTTCGGAAAACTTCCTCTGCTCAGTAAACTTCACCTCAGGTATTTTTAAGGGACAACTTCAAAGAAGGTAGCCTACAAGAGTACTTCACAAACCCTAAAGTACTGGGTATTTTACCATAAGTAGAATTCTGTGTGGATGTGGGCTCTGATTCTGTTACCAGACAGAACAAAACAGCAGAGAAAACATCAAAATTACAAACTTCACTCGACCTAAAATCTCAGTCAAACTGCAAAGGAAAAACTTAAAAGGGAAACCTCTACCACTTCATTCTAAGCAGTTTACAGAGGAAGAAACAACCCAAAACCTGCTTTATAAAGAATGCTGAAGTGTATATTTCAATTTCTCTAGGTACAGTGGCTTTGAAGAGAGAAACAAGTACTGCAAACATTGGCCCCAAGGACATTTTAATACAGGTTGAACATCAATGCTACTCACTAGAGGTTTTCCCCTCTGCTGAAGACCAGCAGGATGGGTTTCTGCTTCCTACCCCTTAGACTGGGTCCAACTACCAATCTCCTCAGTTCTAAAGATGCTTGTAGCCTGCTACCATGCATCAGTATCAAAGTCCTCCTTACCACCATCATCTTGCCTTCCAGACCAACCCATGGCGCCCTGGAAGTCAGTGTTTCCCTTACATTTCCCTAGATGCTTAACTTTGACATTGTGAAAAGGACTTTGTATTGGATGGAGGCCTTACCATCTTTTAGCTGTGAAGAAGAAAACTCATTATTAGAAATTGAAACTACACTGCAAGCAGTCTGTCTTCATTTAAGCTTAGGAAAGTTTTCAGGATTCTTTCCAAGTAACTGCACTCTAGCCTTACAAAGGCCAGAAGGATATGTTAAATGAATGAACTGAGTCATCTTTAGTACACTACAGATCTCAGCCATCTGTGCTTACAGCCTGTTTTCTTCAGGCCCTTCTAGAAATGCAGAAAGTGAGCTGTTAAGGCCAGACTGTCTTTTTTTCATATCCTAGTTTTTCCTAACCAAAATTGAGTACAAGGGATTTTTTTTTAAAAGCTGAAATGCTGAATTAGATTATTATTACATCCATTAAACAATACACTATGCCTAACACAATTAGAGAATGAGATTATATTTCAAATAAGAAAACTCACATAATTTTATTAAATGCTAGGTTACTTCTTGTCATTAATTACAAAGTAAGTACATTTTGCCAATAGCTCACCACAGTCATGTGTTACCTCGGCAAAGAAGATACAGAAAAAGGTACAATTCTGCCACTCAGTAAACTGCTTATATTTAAGCCTTCATCCTGAAAGCAGCAGGTGCAATATCTTGAACAACTACTTGATATTCTTGTCAGAAATACAGCCACAGGTGAAGTCAGCCTGAAGTAATGAGACTACTAATGCTAAATGACACTTCCCTAATAAGACAAATGCCAAATTGTGGTATCATGCCGTTTTTTTCCTAAATGTATTCAAAGCATACACCCAGTGATTATTTATTATGTATCTATCAAGGAGTTTGAGAGGTTTATATTCTAATGAAGCTATTTCAGCTCCAAACCTAGCTGACACACACTGCTTGTAACAAATTTGCTTGCTGAACTTCATCTTTCTGTTCATGACTTATCAGCAAGGGGCTTCCAGTTTTCTTCAGAAAATATTAAAATTAATCTAGTAATTCCTAGCATTAACTGTTGGTTGGTTTTCTTGCTTGGCATTGGTAGAAAAAAGTCTCACACTTTTTTGGGTGTGTTTCTTGGTGTGTCTGGGGAAAGTAAACATAAGAATAAAGCTTCGACTCCTATAATAATATCTTTTTGGTTTAAGCTTGCTGTGAATACTACACTTTGTAAAATCATTTCCAAAAGTAGTTACAGCAAGGATACCCAAAAGTGACATCAAATTAGGAGAACAATATTTCCTTTTTTTTAATATGAGCAGAAATTTCAAGAAGATGGAAAGAAACATATCTGCAGTTCTGCTCATGCTTTGACAGTTTTTCCATTAGGTTAGTTCACATTCAAGCACAAGATTTAAAATCTTGAGCAATCAAAAATCATGCATACATGTACCCTACTATGAGGGTTTGAACATAATGAAATTAATGAAAATTTTAAATCACATTTCTACTGGTTATCTGCTTTCTGAACCTGAGGATACATAGTTTCTGACCTTTCCTTATAATTTTGAGAGTTAAAGATGGTTATTTTATTTTAGTGACACCAGACACTCACAAACTATATGTTTTAATGTGCTGGCACTTAGAAGGCCAAATGTCATGAAATGCTCCATAAAGAGTCAGCAATACTATGACCACTTCCCGATAACCTGCACTGCATCAATGACTTCAGGAGGTATCTGGAAAGGATGTTAGAAATTAGGTATTTTACTCTCATTTTCTTATGAAAGAGAAGTTAGTGTTTGGACCTACTCCCACCGAAGTGAGATTTCCTTTCAGATGTTTATTAAGTTTTAAGAGAGACAAATGAACTATTAAATTTTATTCTTCACTGGGTGTTAACACACATCATTGAAAAAAAAAGTCCGAAAAGCTACTGAACTACAACCCTAGAGCTAATAGTTCATGACCTTCAAGGTAATTTTAGCTTAGATACAATTGTTAGACACTGATACATTCTGTTTATGTGAGTCACAGCTCTAGATGTGAATTATATTGTGTCTGGAATAACATATAGCTAACAAAACTTAGTCTTTTGTCTAAAAAACTACACCTAATCCTATTTTATCCATCACAAGAAAAACTGTGTTATCTAACTGGAATAGAATCCTGCAGTTTTTTACAAACCAGAAGATAAACTTTTTGATGTATGCTTTATCAAATCCCTGAATACTGTAGACTTATTATTCAGAAGAATATTATGTCATTTTGGAAATAATTGTGGTTTAAATTAAATATGTTTAAGGAAAACAGTGATTGCCTTGGTGTACATGTCTATTAAAGGTTTTGATGAAAATGAATATAATTTCATAATATTATGTGAAATAAATTCAAAACAAAAAACAAATTTAAATCCTGAGTGTGAAAGGTACTCTCAGTTATAAAGTTGAGAAGGGATACTCATACCAGCATTTCCAATTGAGTTCCTAACTGATTGACACAGTATAAATGTTTGAGTTACATAGTGTTAAATGTCATGTCTGTTCCTGAATGGTGAAACATTTGAAATACCTTTTCCCAAAGGCTATTGTAGTATCTGCATATGAAAAGGTGATTTAATGTTAGGAATAGAGGCAGAGCTAGTACAGGAAATTAATGTAAAAGCTGAATTACCACAAGCAAAAAACAAATTAGGAGTTCACTTTACACGGCTCCCACAGAGGTAATATAAAAGATTGAACTCTGGAATGGCAGTCTTGAGAGCTAGAAACAGATGGCCAAATGCAAGTAGGAGAAAGGGATAAGCCTGAACACGTGAGACAGTGAGATAGATACTGCATGCAGCTCTGCACCTGTGCAGCTCTGCAAGTCTGCACCCCATGGATGACACCTTAGACAGCTTGAGTCCTCCCATATCCATGTCCACATTCAGGAATGCTTTCAGTCACCTCCTGTGCTCCAGGACC
The DNA here is from genome assembly GCF_014805655.1 of Passer montanus. NCBI lineage: Eukaryota > Metazoa > Chordata > Aves > Passeriformes > Passeridae > Passer > Passer montanus. The sequence continues at coordinate 13,604,124 of NW_024366591.1, forward strand.
TAATGGGGGAGGCCTTAGGATTGGCAGGAGGCCCTTGCAGCATTCCTGATGCAGTTCTTAAAGCATCCTTGAGGAGACAAGGGCAGTGCTGCTACACAGGCCTGTAAAATTCCTCGATGGAGGGAAAACAGAAGGACCTTTTGCCAGGCTAAGAAACACCAAAAAGACAAATCATGGAGAAAGATGAATATATTGGGTTTTTTCCCAAACATTGCAGAATTTGGAGTTTTTCTTCCTCTACAGCCAGAGCTTAAGATAGATCCCAAGGAATGGCTTCTGGGTACTCCCAAGTTGTACTGCCATCCAGAAAGCCCCAGCACCCCTCTGTTCCCAGCTCAAATCAACCTGAACCAGGCACGTCATTCCACCATGGCTTCAGCTGCTCTGTCCTCAAATAAATGTTCCTGGTAAAACGCACTGAGGGCAAGGAGTGGCCCTCAGCCAAAGGCCCACAAAATACCTGCAGGCCCCTGCATGAACAAGGGAAGCTGGACAAGCCCTTCTTGCTCCCACCACCTTGTCTCTTCCCAAATTGTCCCTCTGAGGGCCAAAGCCTGCAGAGAAAACAGGGCAGCAGCAAAGTGGCCAAGGGAGCTGGTGTTGGTGCCTGCCCTGGGACAGGGCAGAGCCGGCGGAGCAGCCATGCTGGCCCTGCCGGGGGCTGTGGTGGCCTGGCAGCTGATCCCATCCTTGCTCCCAGGGGAGGCTGATGGCAGGGCAGGCTCCTCCAGCACAATTTCCAGGTCCTGGGTATTTGGAGGGGCAAGCAGGATGAGAAGGAGAAGGAGAGCAAGGGGAGGCATGACCACAGATGGAGCAGTGGCAGGTGCGACATGGAGGAGAGAGGCCGAGGCCGTGCATGCACAGAGCACATCCAAAAGCGGCAGCTGCTGAGGGCAAGGCAGCCGTGCTTGCACAGCTGGCTGTGTACAAGCTCTCCAGGAGCACTGTGTCAGCCACTGCCAAAGCAGGCTGTGAGGTGGCAGAGTGCGAGGCAGATTTGGGTGGCCTGCTGGCCTCAGCTTTGGCACCCCGCTGACAGTGAAGAAATAAAGCTTTTGGCCTTGACAGTGGCCAAAGGGCAGCATTGACATGGCTGGCTCTGATCTCACATCCCAGAGCCAGGAAAAGTACATCTGCAGCTGTGCAGATGTGATCTTCTTGGCAAAAATATTATGGGGGACTCCTCAGCCATTCCATGTGGTTGCTCCAGCACTGGGAAAGAGCACAGCCTCCTGTGTGCCAGGAATTTTGATGAAGGTATTCATCAAGGAGTGATTTTCAGTGTGTTCAATATTTCTGCCATGACTGAATCAATAAACGATTGACATAGATGTCTCTTGATCTTATGACAATGTGTGGTAGGTCTGATCTGCACACTAAAGTATTCCACATATTTCTCAACAACAACAAATCTATTTTTGACAACAAAGCATATAGCAGTTCAACAGATGTACTTTCACCACCAGGAGCGTCAGAAAATCCATCCCTAAAGATCTGACTGGGCACCATGAGGATATATAAGAGACTTAAAAATCATAATTGCCTTAAACACTATTAAGACCACCAAAGGACTTTAGGCAAACTGTATTAAGAAGCTGCTACCATCAAAGCCCACCCTCTCACCATCACTGTCACCATCATCCCACCCCAAATATACCTCCTGGATTTGGGGAATTTGGACTGTGAGCTTACCTGATGGGAACTCGAGATAGAATAAAGGCAGCATTATTGTTCAATTATCTCAGGTCTGGGGAGAAGAAAACAAGGCTCAAGGAGAAGAATGTGTCCACGAGGAAAGCCAAACCCAGCAGCTGTGCTGAAAATCAGCTCTGGCTGGGTTTGGGGCAGGCAAACCATAGTCCACAGACTCATTTGCTGAGGCCAGGTTTGCACACTCTCCCTGCCAGCCAAGGGGGAGGAGGAGAGTTTTTGTGTGTATGATGGCAAAGCCTCTGGAACAGAGGGGTTGAACACCTGTTACCAGAGGCTACAAGCCAGAAAAGAAGCAGATCCTGCAGAGAGTCTTCCCTCCTACAAACTGACTCAATTGTAAAACTCCTCCAACCACTGGGAGTGTCACATTCACACAGGACATTGACATGATAGATAGGTGTCTTCATTTAAAAAGGGTCATAAATCATCAAAGACCCCAGACTCAATCCTAAGGCCTTCCACAGATCAGGAGTGTGTTGCAAAAGGCAGTGTAAAAGTCCCCAGAGGTGCTTGGCACCTTCCCATGGATATCTGAATGTACTGTATGTTTAGTGGGACCCCCACCACCAAGAGGACCAGAAGAAGAGGACAAATGGGACATTGCTGGATCCACAAGGATGGTGAATATCTTTCTACTTAATCTTCTCTCTGTCATGTTTTTTTCGTTCTCTCCCCCACCTTCCTTCTGCTTTTCCTATTTCTTTCTCTCTGTCTGATCCAAAAGAGCAAGACACTACAAATTCCATTTAGGCATTGTATGGCCTGACATCACTAACATGCCTCTAGTATGAAATAGGATAATATTCTGTGACAAGATGTAGGCAAGAAGGAGTGAGAAGATACTGAATCTTTCAAATATATAGAAAGTTTTCAGGCCAAACATCATCGGCTTCTTGTACCTAATCCAAATACAAAGGAGTGAATTGGTGCTGGTAGAAAGAACATGTGAGATAAAAATTAAACATTTTTTCAGTTTCTATTATATTGGACACTTTATTATTTCTTTCTTTGTTCCTTTCTTTTATTTTTTTCAGAAAAAAAGTTCACTTTCTCTTCAAATTAAAGTAATTACTATTAACCTTCAGTAACACAAATTGGTATAAAGCAGAGGTGTTATGTTGGCCAAGTGTTAAAAGAAAAGAAAACCAAAAGAACAGAAAAGGTCTTTATGACAGCAAGCTCATAAAAGTTTCATAAAAATGTTAAATAGATGAAGAGGAAAAATAGGTCTTAGAGAGAAAAAACTAAGCAGTGCAAAGGCCAATGCAAATTCTGTATACCGCTGAGGTTTCACACAAACTCTTTCTCTCTCCAACAAAGCATTTCTGGAACTTAAAATAAGATCTGTTAGTCTTTTATAGAAGTCTCACATAGTTTCCTTTCCTCCATAATATCTGTTAGATTTGATGAATGTTAGTACAGAACCAAGATTTCATCAAAATAGCCTAGAAAATACTGATGCTTCCTCTACTATTGTGGAAAGAAAATAATGGTTCTTCTTAAGATGTAACTATAAGTTATACAAATCACATGATACTTTGGATGTCACTAATATGTCCCTTTTATTAATTGTAAATGTTTTCTTTTTCTTTCACACAATTTAATAGTTTGTTTCTATGGCTTGCATGCACTTGTCCTTTGAGGAGGTGATAATGATACTGTGATTTTACAGAACACCTGTAATGAAATTAGGTTTCTCTTACTCTATTCTGAAGAACACTCTTCTGTTAGACTCTATGATTAAATTGGATTAAAAGAGCGATGTTTCTATATGTAATTGTACAAGGAAACAAACCCCCAGCTGCTTGGAATAGGGAATTTCAGGGCATCTGTGTGTGTGTACTACATGAGAGCAGAGATGCCCAAAGACTGGGTAGATCCTACTTCCATGACAGGGATTCCCTCAGAAGGTGCAGAATGCATTAAGCAGTTTCCTTTTCAGTAGTGTTTCTCTGTTTCTAAAATGCTGGTATATTTTCACCATCTATGTGTTCAAAAAATAGTGAACGGTGGTTTTCTTTAAAATATGGTCTCAATGCAAATTTTTCTCTGTCTCCTTTGAGATTGTTTGAGCCTCAGAAGGTAATATTGAAATTTGCCACTGTTCATTTCCTTTAGTATCATCAGCATCCAGCTCAAGACTTCCTGATTGCACAGATAAAACATCAGTGGGGAAGGGATAGAGAAAACACTGTCAGTCTAAAACCATACACAAATTGTTGTCACAGATTTTAGCCTATTTCCTTCATGGATTTGGTTTAAACCCCTCTAGGATGGTTACCCAGGTAAGGGGATAAGAAACTCCTTCACATATGCAACATGAACCAATTCCATGAGCAATGTATTGCAACTCATTCCAAGCTGTTTCTCTCCCACATGGAGAGCAAAGGATGCCCCCAAAGGCTGTCTGGGCTGACTGTCTGAGTAACGCAATGGCCTCTCTCCCACTGTCACTGTACCTCTTCCCAGGTGTGGGGCTGATGGGGGGGTGTGAAGGTGCTTTTGATGTGTTTTGTGAATACAAATGCAGAAGGCTGTTCTTGAGATGTCAGCCTGATGACAGGAATTACTGGTACAACCATGAGCAAGCCCTTTCCTACAAAATCATTGGCAACAACAAACCTCAAATATATGGAATTTGTATTAGCTTAAAGTACATTTGTTAGACTTTCCTACAGTCCTACCTCCTACATAACAACAATTGGGTTTCATATTTTATGAGTATGAGATCTTGTGTCTAAGATTAGCTTTTCCTCAAAAACATATCTCACATTGCTATGGTATTTCCAAATGAACTACAATCTTATCCTATACATCTGTCCAGGTTTCAATATAATCAGAAAAGCATATGGTTATGCATATTAACATACTATGAGAAGTAGATGAGTTAGGCAGACCTCAATTTTCAGCTTTGATAACCTGACTATTTATAAGCTGTTGGAAAGCATGTTAAATGACAGAGTGAGGACAAAAAAACTACTGTTTTGAGGATGCAGATTTAACTTATTGAATCTGGGGTTACATGCATATACAAATGCAAAATTTTTTGAAGGAGCCAGGACTTTGTTTCTGACAATTTAAAAAATGCTGTTGCAACTTGATGCAGAGGGAGGCCAAAAGATGAAGGTTGTGTAAGTTTGGAGATTTTAATAAATATCAGCAGCACTTATCTTCTAACTTTTGCCTCTCTTGGTTCCAACATTCCTCTATCTATTCCTTGGGTGCCTGTTGCCTGTACAGATGCAAGGGGACTGTATTTCCAGCAGATACAACAGTACAGCAGGGCCATGTTTTAAAGCACAAAGGCATAATTGACAGAACCCACTCATAGGCTTTTGGGAATCTAAGAGATAAACCAATTATCTTTTTAGATTAATTAAAAGAACCCTCAGTGTACAGAGTGTAAAATCTAACAATATAAGAAATACCCAGAAATTGTTACTGAACTCTGGAAAACCATCAAATGCATCTTATTTATGAGTGAAAGAGCCAAGCCAAGATTACCAAAGAATCAGAAAAAGACAAATGGCCCTGTAAAAAAGCTTTTGAAGTCTGCTAAAGGTCAGCTGAAGTGAAAGATATACCTTTCACTTCATCAAGACATATCTAAAAATGAAATGTGTTCATTTTTCTGACCCTTGTATGGGCCATTCACTTAAGACCTGGACACAATCCTTGTGGATGCCTTCCAACTCTGAATATTCTGTCATTCTGTGGAAAGGCTTTATCCTATAACAATAATAAAGGCTGATGACTACTGGCTTTTTGCTTAAGGATTTCCATTTTTACTTGAATAGTTTGTCTGTCCTAATCTTAGGTTAGTGCTTTCTGAGAAATTTCTAGCTCTTATTAAATGGAAAACAAATTTCCATGGTACCGCTTTAAAAGAAGTCTAAATTTATCTGGACTGGATATCTACTGATATTTTTTTTCAAAAGCAGAAGCTCAAGCAAATGACTGCTGAAAAAATGAGGGTTTCAGGCTTATACAATGCTTTTGAGAATTCTCACAGTATAGAATGACAGTATTTCCAAACTGTCTTATTGCATCTTCCTTAGCTAACAAAGTGGACATATCAGAACTAATAAGATATGCTAAAAACAAAATTAAGATATTAGAGAGGAAACAAAATAGGATCTGATTAAAAAAAAATGTAAATCACCAGACTCTGCTAGGGGTAAATTTAACTTCTTATTTAAAGGTGATATTTGAAGATAGTACTTTTAATGTATTGCCTGAAGCTTTACTGCAATTATAAAAAAAGGAAAATCAGGCAAACTTTACTTACTGAATTAACATACAGGAATCTTCCGAAGTAATCTATTGCAGTTTGCAGCCAAATGAACTGTATGTGATTATCCTTTTTGTTCACTAAGGTTTTTTCAGTTGTGGGGGGAAAACAAACACTCTCAGAAAGACAACTGAGTAGCAGCTAGGTTCTCAGTGGTGCTGGACGAAGTTTGCTAGCATACTCCAAGTACCCCTGCTCAGGGAGAATCACCTCTCTTCATGTAAGCCTTAACTGACCTCTGAAGTAGTGCAGTGGTCTGGCAGCTTTGTGCTCTGTACTGCTTCCTAAAATAGTTGTGGTTGATGCTTTCCTTGTAACCACTTACACTCAGTGAGCATTAGAGAAGCCTCATTCTAACATCTAAAGAAAAGCTCAGGAATTACAGAGCTTTTATTTGGATAAAACCCTGGTGTGATGATTTTCACTTGGCACTTCTCAGCCAAAGATTGGAGTTTATCTCAATAACCAGCAAACAATAAGAGTAAAAAAGACACCTGTAAAACCTCTGCAATATCTCGTTGGAACACTCACTACCAGCCTTGCTGTCAACCCTACAACCCAAAGAGAGATGTAACTGAAGTTTTATAGGAAAGTGACTTGCAGGAGTTCCCCCCACAGTGCTCGATTTCCTGTGAAGTCTCATCAGCAGCTATAATAATGTTTGAATTTCCAATTAAAAAATCCAACGCGAGAGAGAAAAGGCTGTTAACAACATCATACTTTAAAATGTTATCACACACATTGCCTTGGAATGGAGGTTAGATGGGACAGTTTTCCTTGGCAATATTAATCAGACTAATTGCTTCATTTTTCTTACCATCTAAGAAGGTAATGATTTTGCTATTTTTGTATGTGTCTGCCTATAACAAAAAGTATTGATGATCAAAGATAAATGGATTTAAGAAAAAAGAAATTCAAATCTGAATTATCTATTACAGTGACTCCATAGTGCTAGTAAAAAAAAGATGAAACATCACTTCCTGAATTCCATCCACTTTAGTCACATTTTGTTATAGATGTCAGTTCTGTCAGAATATCATCTGTCTGAATGAATTAGTACAAAATTTAGTACTTCACTTTTAACAAAAAATAAGATTGTAATGGCATTTCAATTTTCCTTCATCCTCTTGTTAGCACTTGATAAATGCAGTCTCTCAAGCACTGCTGCTCATCTGACATGATGCCTGCAATGTTAATTTAACAAACCTGAAGATAATTCAAAGGCAGAAAATTTTCTGGTTTTCTTAACATTTCTTGAGATTTCTGCAAACTATTTTTCTCTTGACAACTTAATTTGAGTGGACCAACAAGGGCTTTTTCTCCCCCTCCCCCCCACCTCCCCAAGGAATATTTCGTTCTGAGTGGGTAATCATATTAACAGAGGTTGATGAACATAAAACACAATGTCAATGAAAAGCATCTGAAGCACTTCTGTATATTCATGTATGTATACAGACCAAGAGACAGACGAGCTGGTTTTGTCTCTTACCAATGGGGTGCTGTGAAGTAATTTTTTTTAACCACAAATGAGCATTTTCCTTTCTTTTCTCATAGAGTTATGTCAGAACACGACACTTGGAATAGACACTTCCCCTGAGAAAACTGCTGTGCTTACCATCCTTGAGAAACAAAATACCATTGCTCCTTCAATGCAAAACCCAACTGCAGGCACAACCAAAGGCACAACAATGACTCAAGCACCAAATGTTGGCTGGGCAATCTTTCTGAGTGACACCATTAGAAGTTTTCCATCTTCTGAGCACACAGCACCACCAGCCATCTGCTACACAGGGAGCTCTGTAACTGGAGCTGACTCAAAGTTAGTCAAAAGCATTAGCAGATGGCAGGAGGGGCCCTGGGATTTAGGGAAGGGTGAAGGCTTTGGGGCAGCAGGTTGGTTGCTTTTGGCAGATCCTAAAACTGGGCAACAAAGTTGGACCTTCCTTTGCCTCTCCCAGTTGTGGAGATTCTCAGTTCAGTCAAAGAGAATTCTCCCAGGCTTCAGGCCTGGGAAACTTAAAGAAGAAGAATGAAAACAATTATTATCTCTCTTTCTGTTCATGTTGTTTATAAATATGTACCTTCAAAGTGTACTATTCACAGTTCACCAATAGTGTGAAAAGTTTTTATTTTGAGACCAATCAGATTTCACCTTAATAATCCTAGTTATAAAAAGACACTACCTCTTACTAAAGTCACTCTTTTTCGCCTTCTGAACCATAGAATAATTTTGTTCATCCCTGACTCAACAGCCTCATCCCGGTAATCCCTCTCAGCCACTTTCTTTGTTTGATCTGAACTGGCATTCCTCTTGCAGAAAATAATGAAATTATGCCATTTGGCTGGTGATATTGCAGTCCAAAAGGTAAGAGAGAAGCTTTAGAAGCCAGGAACTTTGGAAAAGAAAGAAAAAAAGGGACAATGATGATGGGTCAGCGCCAGAAGGGATTCTGCAGAACAGAAAGAATCTTTTAATACATTTTTATTATATGTATTTTGGGAAATAGACAGATAATGTATACATACCAGAAGATGGTGATGGTGTTGATGGTGATGATGAATGGTAATGTCCCTTCCCAACTCAGAAGGAAATCAAGTGGCAGCTCCAAAAGGTCAGGCATTTTTAAGTGGATGTGTTCAGATAACTTCTGACAGAAGTTGCTGATGAGCCTCTAAACAACTAGAAACTATTTTTGATAGATGTTGGAGGTTGTGAAGCGCCAGAGGTCTGCAACAAAGGCAGTGCTGTGCAATATTTCAAAGGATGAGTGAGTTAACCTGAGTAATTACAAGTCTGTCAGCCTGACATCCATTTTGGAAAAAATAATAGGTTATTTTGTCAGCTGACATGGAATTTGAGTACAAAAAAATTAAGGGAACGGGGCAATGTAAGGGTTGCCAGTCATGATGTGTGTGTGGAAACTAGGTGTTTCCAATTTAGTTATCCAAATCATCTCTTATAATTGAATTTATAATCTTGGTTTTCAAGAGTAATATAGTCAATGCAATGCTATTCAATTTCCACAAGACATCTACCTTCATTTTGCGTGACATTTTGGCTATGATCCTGGAATGATAAGAATCAGTACTGAAGACATAAAATAGATTAAAGTCTGGCTGGTAGGTTTCAATGCACAGCTGCAGTAAAGGAACTCTAATTGATTGGGTGTCTTTTTATTGTGTCCCATAAGGATCTGTCCTTAGATTTTACAAGTTAACATTAAGCAGTGACCTGGAAAAACAAAAATACAAAAACATTACCAATAATATTTGCAAATGACAGAAAGATTGGGAGACAATTTACCAATGCAGTCTGATTTAGTCAGTAAACTGGACACAGACAGAGAAATATGCAGTTAAATACACACATAAATTTAAACTTTCAAGAACTAAGAACTCTGCTCGTAAGGGATATTGGATTCCATCCTGAGATGCAATTACTGGTATGATAATTATAACATCCTGAAGATAATGATATGGCTAAAAATATAGAATAGGGGTTTAGTTATGCAAATAAGTGTGGTACTGTGGTAACAGAGATTATACTACCTTACCTCTAATTCACAGTATTGTAACTGCTTCTGCACTGATACCCAGCATTACAAGATAATGGAAAAAATGGTGAAATCTCAAAGAATAGCCATCAGATCATGAAAGAGAGAAAGATGTGACTTTGAGTCAGATATACAAAGGCAGAGTCTCCTCAGATCAAAAACAAATAAACAAACAAGCAAACTCCAAAGCAACATCCAAAAGTAAAGCGTTCAGGAGGTTTTAATTGTAGAAGGAATTATATTCTAGAACAACATTTCAAGACAACCACTGGTATTAAGGAACTTACCAGGCCGGATTTCAAAGTGAGTTAAGTGCACACATAAAATTATACAACGTAAGGCATCCTTCAAGAAAATGTCTGGAGAATTGTGTGACTTTTAAGTTGAATCTTGTCTTTTGAAACTTCTGCTCAAGTGGCTCTAAGGCTAGATCTCTACTCTGTATTCCTGAAATATAGCTCCTATTTCAAAACAGTTAAAGTTCTCATAACACCACAACTTCTACAACCCTTGGGAACATCTTAAAAATGGGAAAACTTTCTAAATTAAGCGCATGAAATGTCATTTATCTGTAATATATTCCTATATCTCATAAGTACAGTTGGTCACACAGGTATCCAGGCTATTTAAGCACAAAGCATGCAATGTAAGAATTGTCCATAGAGTGCTCTAGGCTGTAAACCAAGATTAAATAATTTTACTCTTCTAAGTCCTTGTGCGGCTAGAGTTTGAAATGCTAGTGCATTATCTCTAAGGTATTAGCTGTGAAAGTTTCTGTGTGATGTTACAAACTCAATGAGGCCTCTGCAGATATAAAAGTTCAAATCAAGCAGTTCAGCATTTAGAGCACTCATCAGAGAAGTTTATAGCTTCAGTTTCAACCTGAGAGGGTAAGAAAATACATCTTTCACATAGGAGAGTGGCTTAATCACTGAATAAGGTGTCTCTTGACCTGGATTTTAGTGGATTTGGCTGCAATGGAGTGAACTTTCTTCATAGCAGCCAGTATGGGCCATGTTTTGGATTTGCAGCTGTTTGGATTCACTCTTTGTTCTACCTATTTTCTCTCCTTGTCCCCTTGGTACAGAGTGGGGAGGAGTGAGTGAGTGGTTGTGTGGGGTGTTGGCTGCTGGTCAGGGGCAACCCTCCACAGGGAGTAACAAACACATAAATAGTTCTTGTAAAATACGGCAGTGTCACATTTGACAGCAGTGCTTCAAAAAATGGTCTTCTCCTCATCTCAGGGAAAAGCTGCTTCATAAGCTCTTCAGTTAGTGTGATAAGTGAGACAACATTTATAACAAGAACTCCTATCATGTGTCCTTTCTTGGCTCTTAAGAGTGCCCCAGGATAAAACTTTTTCTTAATGTTGAAATAATTTCAGTTGTCCGAAGAACTTTTCCATAATAAACACACATTAATTAATCACTTATCTCTAAAGCCAAGATGTAACCAATCATTTCAAGGTGTATAAGTCTTAAGGTAAAGCATTTCTTGTTTTGTTGCATTGTCTTCATTTAACTGTGACACATATTTAGATTCCTCTTTTCTACTGTTTCTACTCCTAATTGGCAGTGAGCAGAACTTCTTGCTACATAGAGAACATAAATGCTCTGAGTAAAACAAAAGTTGCAGAAATTACGGATAAAACATCTGTGCCTGCAGGTGTGCTCTACCCTATCCGTCTTTTTATTAAAATGTATGCTTTTGCCAGTTGGTGCTCCTGACTACTGTATGAAGAAAAACCTTTTGTCTTTATTCTAAGTAAAAATGGACTTTGTCACCACAAAGATCATTAGTAGCAGCATAAAGTTTCCCTGAGATTGAAATTCAAATTTACATTACCATGGAGCAATTCTTTATAGAGATTAACACTTTTAGAATATCCCCAAAATCTTCCTTTATGAAAATAAGGCAAACTGAAGAAATATTGTTTCTATCTGTAAGATGTGCAGGCTTTCCCTCAGGTTCTGTGCTTTATAACCCTCTTTCCTCATATACATGGACAGTTTGTTTATATGCATGTATATTTGCCTTGAAATTATAATATAAATATATTATATTATATATTATAATAATTAAAATCAAACTTCTTCCTACACATATCAGTGGCAAATCTTCAATGGGCATCAATGAAATCAAATTGAAAGTTATTTTTACATTAAAATAATCTAGAGGGGAAAAAAGCCAATGATGATCTAATTGTAATGACTACAAAGCTTTTTTTTTTTTCAAATTCTTTGCCTGTCTGAAAACTAAGCTTGCAGCTCAGCTCAGGCATTTAGTTTTTCAGTCTAAATAAAATGCACTTGCTCTTGATTGAGGGCATGATCATACATTTCATGTGGTTCAGAGATGCTTATGCCTTGTTTTCCAAGTTACAAAAATCTGGTGGATTATGTTAAAAACATGAAAAGAGCAGCACTGAAAATGAGTGATTTTGCAGTACTTGTGTGCTTTTCCAGAAGGCACTACCTCCTGAAAACAATCCAAAGCCAACTGAGCTTTTTAGAGATTGTTCTAAGTATAAGTATAGATTCTGACATACAAGCCTAGGAGAGGGAGTTGTAGGGAAGAATAGGAGACAACATACAGAAAGGTACTGGCTATGATTATTATGGGATGCGGTGATGAGACCTGGAGTCAGAGACAGACAGTTAGAAGATTCCTATAGGACACTTCCCCTTTTCTAAGGTGCTGATTCAGCAAAAGCAAATGAGTCAACAAAAATCCTGTCATATCAACAAATTTCCCCCCAAAACGAGGCAGCTCAGTGCCCTTTCATGGTCATTTCCAGTCATCTTCTGCATGCTGCTGTTAGAAAATGAAACCTGCCTACTAAGAGATGCAGCACAGATAGGGCTTATTCTAAATATGATCTATATATTTTTTTAATTTCTGTTTCACAAAACATTGTGTGTTCCAAATTTTAAATTAGTATTTGTTAGAGGCTAGACAATTTATGATAGCATCCTTGGGAATTAAAGTTTGTAGAAGTATAAGAAGCCTGACAACACCAAAAAAGCATTTTACATCAGAAATCTTTGTATGACAGAGACACAGAAGTAGTTTCTTTCTTTTTCTGCTTTGTGTGTTATTTTCCTCCATGTATTATGATAAAAAGGCTGCCTAAGCTTGAGAAATTAAGCACACACAAATTAGCACTCTAAGATTATTCATTATAACAGAGAGAGGAAAAAAAGCCAGGTAACATTTACCATAGTGTAATCCAGTATAGCAAATGAGTAATTAAAGAAAAATAAACAAAATACTTAAAAATAAATCATAGCTTTTACACGGGTAAATACAATTAAGTTTCAACGTTCAGTTAGCTGCTTAATTACCTTGATCTTCTATTCATAAAATTAGAAAATAATTAGAAATTAGAAAGCCAACCTAATCAGTTATTCCAGCACTCCACTTTAAATTAAGAAAGACAGCAACAACTAACTTTTCCTGTAATTTCAAAACAGCACTTCCAAAATTCTGCCTTTTTTCTCCCAGTGGTTTGCAGTCAGTCTTCATTTAACCCACCTATCAATTTCCATAACCCCCTGATATGCACAGTTCTAAGGCTCTTTGGTTTCCCCCTAGACTAACCCACTGCAGAGTCCCTTACAAGGCTTATAAATGTCTGCTTTATCAGTAGAAAACCTGTCTTTAACGTAAGATAACCACACCCAGCCCCATCCTGTAAAGCACTGGGCACTGTTGTGATGCAATCTACCTCCAGAAACTGTATTGTCTAAGTATGTGGTTAGTTCTTGCCCTCCATAATCCAAGTGCTTAAAGTTAAGGTAGCATTCACTTGCCATTTGGGATCGAGCAAGAGCATTCTGCACCTTACAGGATCACCACACAGCGTCATCATGGCTACATTTCAGTCAATATCTTCTATTGACTTCATTACGGACAAACGTAGCTCCGAATACAGATGTTTTACCAGAACTTTGAAGACAATGTTATTATTCATATGTCCTCAGGATATGAACTATAAAAAGCAGTTATGTGAGTCTGGATATGGTGCCAGTGCATTCCCATTTCTCACTTCAGAGACAGCAACACATCTGTGACAAAGGTGGAATGCATTATTTCACATACATTTGGACTCAGTAGAAAAGTCAGAAGTAGATGTGACAAGAACGAAAGAATTTACAAACATGGTTATAGTCTAAGTTCCCTTGTAAAAGGACATTAAGATGTTCATTTCATGCAGGGATGAAATGAACATCTTAATTGTGTTATAACGTGTTGGTTGGGATCTGAAACAACCAGAAAATATTGATGTCCATATTACATGTGTTAAAATTAGAACAGATAATGAGAAATTCAGCACTGAATTAATTTCTAGAAAAACTGCTGGGTAGGAATGTTAATTAACCTAGATATCAAGTTCTAGCTTTCTTTCATAGTGTCTTTCAATTCATTTACTTTGCATAGCCTGTCACATGAATTGAATCATTTTAGGTACAAAGCAGTATTCTAATTGGTGAGACCTCTGGAAAATGTCGTTGCATCTTTTTAGAAAACTTGTGGTTTTGTTCAGTCACAGGGACCAACATCTGTGTCACAAGTAGGAGAATAAGTGAAATAAAAATTCCACGTGCAAATGGAAATTTCCCCCAAGCAAACAAAACCAGTAGGAATTGGGGCTGTATAGTCTAAGGCCAAAATGCATTACAGGCACCAACTGCTGATGAGAGGACAAACACTGACTTAGAATACTGCATGTAAACTGAAACAGTGGGCTGAATTTTACTGATGGGATTATCTTGTCCTGAGTTGCTCTTCCTCTACAATCAGTATCCACAGCACAGGATACTTTGGATGTTCCTAGGGAGCAAAATAAACAAAATATTAAGCTACTCTTTACATAAAACATTTTTTTCACCTCCTTGCATAATTAAAACTATTCACAAATGAACAAGATTTAATGACAAAAGAATTGTCAGCTCTTATTATCTGTCCATACCACCTATCAAATTCCAGCCCATACATTTGTTCCAGATCCAGCTGTGCTGTGCCCAGTGATATGCATTTCAAATAAAACTGTTCTGGAATATCTGCAGCTAATTTTGATTAGACAACATCAAAAGTTAGAACTCTCCTCAGTCATTTATCTCAGTGATCAATCACAGCACAAATAAAAACATTGGTGTTTTTTTCAAATTGGAATTTGTTGGCTTACCAGCAATCAGTGCTTGTTTTGCATTTAACCATTAGGATGCAGAGCCCCATAGTTCCCAGTGGCTTTGTTTGCTTGGAGGAAAGAAAGCATTTTTGACACATAAAACTGCATCTCCTTTTGAAAAACCAGACAGATTAAGCTGGTTTGGATTCCTGCTATTAAGCACTTTTTTCCTGCCTCCAAATCATTCAAGGTTATCCCTATCTCTTTTCAATATTTTAATACTGATTTTTAAAAGTTGACAACAGAACTGAACAAATACCAAAATTAAAAGTATTAATCCTTAGACTGAGGTGGAGTTTCCACTTTCTCAAGGATGACATTAGCTTTTGGGTTGGGGTTTTTTTTATGCATAGTTCCTCTATAATGATAAAGTGTATTAGGACTTCTTTCAAGGACACAATTCTCCTGTGTAAGCTGCACTTGATGGTCACCCTTGACTTGCTGAGATCAGTGTGCTGAGTTCAAATTTGTGGGACATCTGTTTTTCTGACATTGCACAGTGCTTTTTCAATAAAAATATTCTGTAATACTGACTCAGTGCCTGAAAAGAAATCTAAGATACTTGATCTGAACTTCCAATCTCTAGCTACCAAGTTTGCATTTTCATCAGGGAATAAAATCAGGTTTGTTTGAGAAGAGCTATTCTTCATAGCATCACACTGATTTGTTTTAATTTAATTACAGTCTTTTGTCAGCTGAAGTCAGCTTCACCATTTTACTATTATTCTGGGGATTGCTGTCTGGCATAGCTCATTTTTCTTTTGTGTTTGGATTTTTGGTATAACTCAATACTGTCCATTTTTGGCTGCTCTATAATATATTGAAATCAATATTTGTTGACTCATTCAACTTCAGAGCATCAGTTTTGGACATTAGTGTCGCAATGCCACTTCTACTACATCCTCATCCTAACCTTTTTCAGGAAGCCAACACTGAAGGACACGACTAGGGCATGGTTAGGCGCATATGTTTAATAGACTATTGTTTATCTCTTTCTGAGTTTGGTGACAAATCCATAAGGAGATCCTGAAGAACCTTCCTGTCCTAACAACATTTCCAGGTTGGTACTATGTGAGAATGGAAGGAATTATGCCTCTAGGTGACACACACTGGCACCATGTCACTTAGTGTGCCCAGACTGAGCTGTCAGATGTCGGAGTCCTGGTCTAACTTGACAGAGGACAAATAATGGTTTGAGTTGTGCAGGTATCCACCCAAAAGAGGAATGTTAAGCCTATCTAATTGGAAATACAGTGACACCTGAGAGCCACAATTGTAGTGCCTTGAGGGTGGAAGGGAACAAGAAAGGACTAAGTGACACCCAGTCTGCCAGGGCTGCTGTCTGGCTCATTCCCCCTTCTCAAAATTTTCAACACTTTTGTTCCAGTGGAGCAGCTGTACAGTACAGCAGTTCAGCACTATGCTTCATATAGCTGACAGCTGTAGAGTTTTTAATGCAGTGTTGAATGGGTTTATCCTCTGAGGAAATATGGCCTGGAAAATAAGGGATTCTCCAAAAGAATGCTGCCAGCTTGCCACCGTAACCCTTTATGAATAGTTCAATAGGAGTGGGTTTTTACTTTCCAGTCTCTCAAATAATCCTAGCTTTCCAGTGCTCATAACACAGCATTTCTTAACAGTACTACCAATATTCAGTTTCACATATTTGCTCTTTTGGCAAGAGACTGAGATCTACTCATGTGGAACTCACAGTTAGAGAAATATATTCTCACTAGGAGGATCACCAATTTCAGCATCCAGCACAAACTTCTACATGTCAAATTTTCATTTGCTGAAGCCTTTCCACACCACCACATGGGCAAGAAAGGCTCATAAACAAGCTTCAGAGGTTTTCTCACTTCCTGACAATTAATTGCAAGTTTATCTTTTATATTCTACTCTACCTAGGAAAAGATATTCAATGTTCAGTGGAGCGTGGTCAAACATTTTAAGAGAGTATTTATGAACACTTATTCAGATTCCCAATAGTTGTCATTTGAGCAATATTCATGTCTGGTTCTTATTGCTGTTTTCCAGGATGAGTTTTGTTTGAATAAATGTCTGGGAAATTACTAGCTTATGCAAACCCATCTGTACCTGCAGATTAATAAGGATGAATATTGCTGGTTAAACAACTGCATTTAAGAAAATGAAGGCTTGTTCCTCAAATATTTTGCAAAGAGAAGCAAGTGTTAAATTCACTAGGGAGCTTGAATAGGAAGAACTAGATTCAGCCTCCTCCTATTTGGAAGAAAAAATATATGTATCTGAATGTCCTCCAATATCTATGCAAATCCAACAAACACAGCTTTGTTTTCACACAATCTTACACTACTCCAAACTATGGCATACACCTAGATGTGGGATTCACAATCCCTGCAGATTTTTATGGCTTTCTGAGTATTGTCAGCTCAAAAACCTGAAAAGAAAACATCTGATGGCTGTGCTGAGCTCCATTTAGGATCCATTGGTCTCAACAGAGGGACACCAATTAACTTCAGTGAGCATTTGATAGGTGCCTTATTGCTACACTTGCTCTCTGCACCAGCACAGGACATGATCTTCTTTGCTTTGCCTACCAGAACTGCCAAATGCCCATGCTTAAAATAATACTGTCAAATTTTCAAGGGACTTATAAATCATTGATGGCTGCTAACATAATTCAAATATCCTTTAAGAATTCATTTGTCTATAAAAATATCCAAGAGAAATTATGAATTAAAATTGTTTGAACAAAGGACCGTGATACTACAGAACAAACAATATGAGTTGTCAGTAAAATGAAATATTTGCCACACTGGTTTTTGATAGACACACACCACTTAGGCAGTGGCTCAGCAGAAGAGGAAACAGCTCGTGATGCACAATGCCCATGTCACAAAATGCTGTTAAGACACTCTGGCTCTGTAGGTAGCAGTGCCAGACTGTAGGTTAGATAATGAAAAATGAGGGCAAAACTTACATACTGTGTATTGATTTACTTTTTATGTGTTTCTTGTGTTACTCACTGGCTCATTGAACACACAAAGGAAGAAGCAACTCTTGATTTAGTCTTAAGCCATATACAAATTGTTAAGACCTAACTATCCAAAAAGCAGTCTGCAATTGTACTGTACTTTAGTGATAAGACCAAAAAAAAAGCTGCATGTGAAATAAAAAATCAGTAAAAGTAATGTTTAATTCAAAGCAAAATAAATTATATCAAGATGAGAAAGCTAATTTCAAGGACTTTAAAATGAGTAGCAAAAGACTGAAATACTAAAATTACATAAAGACTAGTCAGGAATAGTCAGAGCCAAAGTTTCAAAAGGATTTAAAAAGCTGGCATGATAAAGCAAAAAAGTAAATTTCCTAATGCTATTCAAATAAACAAAACAAAACAAATAAACTTAAAACAAATACTTTGAAAAATCTAAGTTGTGTTCTAATGAGGGAAAGAAAACAGAGTATACCTCGACAATTGAAATATAAAACCACAAAAAACCAAGATGAAACAATTCTGAGACATAAAGGGATAGGATCTAATAACCCACCATTCTTCAGATATTCAAGAAATGGGAAACTAGCCTGATATTCAATGATAACCTATTATATAAAGAGAGCACTCAGAGAAGACAAAACCACAACAGAAAAGTTAAATTAATTCTCTCAGTCTGCACTGCCAGGGAAGGCAGATAGGACAGTTCTCACACAATGGTCATTCCTTATGTAGGATAGAAATGAACCTTTGTCTCTGAGTGTCAATAGAACGTGTTTTAGAACAAATCCAAATTCTTCAGGTGGACTTCTACAAATTTCCAATACCAGCTAATTTTCTATTGGAGCATGTTAATAGCAGTTACAGGGGCTTTAGCACAAAAAAAAAAACAAAAAAACAAGCAATAAAAAGCAATTTTATATTTTCACATATCAGTTTTCATTTTTAACTGAATTTATGGAGAGTAGAGAGGCATAGAGGGCAATCCAGCGAACAACAGACATGATACTTCTGCAGACTTCAGATATTTCTTCACAAAGCCAATTGGTAGGAACATTGACAAAACAGTATTAAGGTACAAATAAATAAATATCTCATATCAGGAAAAAACTAACATAAATTTTCAGGAAAAATCCCCACATATCTCAGAAGTTAATTAGACTTCTTTTTTGGGAGGAGGCAACCATATGAGTAATATGAGCACTATAGAGCACTTAGGATTTAAGAAATCTTTTGACGAAGTCTCTTATTAAAGTCTCTTACAGAAATAGAGGTAATATAGGATATAACAGAAGTTCCTAGATTAATAATTGGCTAACAGATAGGAACGAAACTGTAGCAAAAAAAAATTTGTGTTAATAAAGTAAGGGTAACACACAAGGATTACCCTGTGCATAATGGCCTCTGAAGTAAGCCTTATCATTTACAAAGAAGATTTTGTAGTAATTTTGAGGTCTTTTCTGACAACATTCATTCAGTGCATGGTGGTAATTAAAAAAGTAATGGACAACTGGAAGTTTATCAGGAAATGTCTGAGGGCAATACTGAAATTGTTATCTGACAAGAGAGTTTAACCATGGTCTATCCCCACCCAGAATACTGAATGTAGCTCTGCTTGCCCACATTTCATATTGGAATTAGAAGTACAGAATAATGATCAAGATTAACAAATGATGAATAGTTTGAACTTCTGAAGATAATGCAGTTATCAAAAAATAGTTTTAGGGAAACATTTCTTCACACAAGATACAATTAATTTACAAGACTGAGAGAGAACTTCTTTACTGGTAGTGTTACTGAGCCCTGGAACAGGCTGACCAGAAAGATTGTAGAATTTCCTCCCCAGGAGATACACAAAAGCCATCTGGACAAAATCCTGAATAACATGCTTTAGTCACTCTACTTGAGCAGGAGGCTGGATTAGATGACCTCCAGCGGTCTGCTCCAACTTTAACCACTCTGTGATTCTGTGATACGCTAGAGACCAAAGTATAAATGATACAAAACAGAATTGGACAAACTCCTAGAGGAAACGTTCATGGCTGGCTGGTAGCCCTAGGACTTGGGAATGTTCTACAGACTGGAACCGTGGAGATGTGCTCTGTCCTGCTCATTTCTTTTAATATTCAGCCTCTCTCTCAACAGCTAACTTTCTGCTGGCAAACCAGATTTAGAAATTGTTCTTTAAGACGTATATTAATAGTAATAATAGCAATAATAGTGTTTGAGAAAAAACTATTGAAAAATTAGACTGCAAACCTGAGCTGGTTACCCACTGGCTGGCATTTGTCCCTTGCACGCCTCTCTCCAATCATGTCTGATGATAACCCTCAGCATTCCTTAGATACCCATGGGTAAAAGGACAGTTATTTCAGGTGCAATCATGTCAAATCGATTCCTGGCCCTCCAGTTCAGACTGCAGGCACGTGTTAATTACTGCCATCTGTGACAGTGGCTTATGCAGTAAGCACTCCTGCCACCCAGAAGATAAACTGAAATCCCTGTGTTGCTTCACGTGGGTCAGGGAGCCCCAGTTAGTAATGACTTTGATCAGCATTTTTCTGGGCTACGTGTGGCAGGTGCAATGCTTCTGGTCTCTCACTACTGTTACCAGCTCACTGATGTATTAGGTCCCTAAAGAATCTTTCTCAGTGGGTGACAGTGCTTTAATTGTATTATTTTACTCCATATTTTTAGCTTTTTGTTTTCTGTCTAAGAATCCTCAGTGCAAGAACCTCCATGTTATGAACCTAAGTTTCAAAGGTATATTTTAGAGGCATTTGGACACAGATTTTGAGAAAGCCAAGGTCATTTAACATTTTTAAAAGTCTCCAGTGAGACAAGAAACCTGCAGAAGTTAACAAGGATTGTAGGACATAAAAATCAGATAGCAAGGGCATAATGTAGAAAAAAATAAAGCACAAATGAACTCATTGTGCTGACTGATAAATATGAACTCTAGCAGTATTGCTGAGAAGGCAGGCACAGGAGTTTGATTAACCTTTTGAGATGATATAACTCATGCAGCTGCCAGTTGTGTAGTTGAAAAGCTATACTACTTGTGAATTTAGGAGTAATGCAAAGCAATATATTTACAAGAAGGAATTTCTCTTGATCTCTACAATGTTTGTCACCAACCATAATTTTTCCAATGTTAATCTATGAAAATTATTCTCCCAGCACCTTCTAATTAATACAATTAATGGGATCCATCCAATGTTGAATATTTGTTTTGAAACTAATTTCTGTTTCCCTTGGGATATATGCCTTTCGGTTTTTTTGTGTCACAAAGCCTCTGAAGATGATTAGTGAAGTAAGTTAAACACAAAAAATAAAAATAGACTGAAAGAGGCACTTATGAACACACATCTCAGCCCAATTCATACCACTACATGAGCTTAACCTATAAGAGCATTTTTGTAATTGTCAGTATCATAGAAACACTTGCACTCTCTAGAATTCCAAACATTTGAAATGAAATTCCTTATTCTGTTGCCTGACAATAATTTTATCAAAAAGTATTTATAATTGAGTGACACCATAGAATTAACAATAAAACTTTGTCAGAAACACTTTCAAGAAATTAAACACAATTTTATGAAAATCATTCCTTTGAGCTATTTGATCTATATAGCCCCACTTATCTTTAAAGAGAAGGGTTATCTTCCAACATATCTAAAACTACTTTAGTGCCTTCTACTGAATGAACTTGTGAAAGTTCACAATTTTCTTGGGAAATTTGCAATAAAGTGCAGGACTCACTCCTTTCCAAACTCTTTCCAACACATACAACCATGTTTATGAGTTTCCTGTACAATGGATAGTGTGCAGCAGTCAGGTTATCAAAAATCATTGTGAAGATAATATACTTACCATCTACTTTGATCTGAAAATCTTTACAATTGTGCCACCTGCTTCGTCATAGTTCATTTTAAGCCTTATACTCAAAAAAAAAGGAACTGCCTGGCAATACAAATCTGACAAAATTTAATCAAGACCAGAAACATCTCACTGTTCTCTAAAATTAATTTCTAAACAGTCCAAATTTGGTGCAATTATCTCAATCATTCCATTTCCAAAGTTGCTTCTGCAAAGTCTGCATGTTAATCTGTTGGAATGGAAATCTTGTTTATAAAGGCATATTTGTACAATAAAGCATAAACATGGTCCATAAATTGCAAGAAGCATTCAAATGAATGCTCACATACATTTTATAAGGCTAACAGGTAGGCAAGATTGAAATGGAATCCAGGTACAGGCGCTAAGTATTTCTATTAGCTTATTCAGAAGTGGGGTACATAGAAGATGAGGTGATAAAAGGACTACTTACACCATCACCTCTCCTGCTCCGTGTACAAGAGGAACAGGTAGAAGTAAGGGATTTGGTGGAGACTTCATGCTCATCACTAGCCAGGGTGCAGTTGTCTTGTAGGTTTTGCCAGTCAGTTTAACCTACAGTGATCTCGTAACCACTCTGCTTTTTCTGATGGCAATCCCAGAAATTAATTTTCTCTGCCTTCAGCATGGAAATAGCACAGCAGTGGTGCTCACTAACTCTTGCCTTGCTCTGGGGGCAGCCCAGGGGCTCTTCCCCAGGAAAGGAAGAAAGTGTCCCCTGTAATTCTTCACAGTGTTACCAAAGCACCAGTGGCTGCCTGGTCTAAGTTGAGAACTGACTCTATCTTGCTAAAGACAAGAATATCTCACTTGGAAAGTTACCCTTGGCAAGTGTCACTCCTTCTGCCCTTATCACACTAAGGATTGTGCCCAGTTTTAACCAATGTGCTTTTTGATGCCTTTGATTTCCACAGGAAGCTTTGGCTCAAAGTTAAGGATCCACTTATGTGCATTTCAAGATAAGAATGGTTTTCAAGCCTAAATTTGAGATGTAGACGTGCCAAGAACTCCAATATTGAATTATCTTTGAAGAAAACTTTAAAAAATAATAACCTTGAAAGTGTTTTGCCACTACTATATGGTCCTAAAGCCTTACTCTGACAGATGCACAGATTTGTTACAGCATTTAATGACTGTTGCCCACTCTGGGAAAAAATTTACTCTTATGATAGGCAACTATGCTTAACATAGGTAAATAATAAAATAACTAAACCCATTTCTTCTTCAATGTGGAGTTTTTATAAGTAAATTTTAATCTAAAAGGAGCAATGTGTTATGTGGACCTTTGAAAACAGATTTTATTGACTGAGAAATTTTTACACATATAATGTTTATTCTTCTTAATAAACAACTGTGTAAAAAACCTCAACAGGTCTGGCACATCTCCATGCAGCTTCATGTACCAGAGGGTGGGAGACTGAGTGTAGTTAAAAGTCATCATCACTAATTAATTATCATATTGGCACATGAAGGATAAAGTTCCATGTCAAATGCAAACTACTTAAAGACGTCATCCTTTATGGATGACCTCCTTATGTTCATTCTTATGGCATGTAGAGACTTCATGTTAAGAAACTTGGACAACAAATTGTGTGCTATTTATTTCTATTATTATTAAAGCTATAATTGTGTACCCAGGTATTGGTTTGGGCATTCAGCCAACTTCAGGTAGGCCGCAGGAGCAGAGGAAGGGTACGCAGAGGAGCTGGATGGTTCAGGCTGGGAAAGGGCTCATCTGTCTGGGCAGTTTCCATGGCCCTGCCCTGGGTCAGTGAGGACTGAGGAGTGCAGCTTGCTGGCACAGGCGGTCAGTCAGCTCGGTGGTCTCACTGCATCCCCTTGTGGCTGGGAGCCTACAAGAGCTACACCTTGTCCATTCCCATGAGAACCAGAGATCAGGTAGGAGGAAAGCAGCTTTCCTGCTCTGGAAAGGGGGCCAAACTGGATCTTGGAAGGGAAAGGAATTAACTTCTTCACAATGTCAACCTGTGCATTTCCTAGAAATACGCCCTTCCTCACAGTCTCTGCTGAAGAGATTCTCCAACCAGTGATACCCTAAAATTCCTTCCAGCACATTTTGCAGCCCACCATAAAGACTGTGTAGAGACCTATGAGTAACTGTGGGGGAGGAATGTTTCTGACTACACTTTATCCCCTTATTTCCAAACATAGTATGGATGGAGCTGCTCTGCTCAGACTATAATTCAGAGTGACTTTGTGTTGTCTTTGAAGAACGATTTCACTTTTAACAATACAGTGAATTCACGGGATTTGAAACAACAGAAATGCAACCATTTACACTGATTTTCATGAATACTAACTTCACTTTAAATAGCAGGAAAAAAAGTCTTTGGAATCTACCCAATAGCAATTGTGTGGAGTAAATAACTTGTCTGTCTGAAAAGAAATGAGAAAGTTAAAGCTTGTTACATAATTTCAGTGACTTTTTTTTCCTTTAATTTAACAATAAATGAATGGCAGACACAGATTAATAACAAAAAAGCAAATCTGAATCTCAAGCTGTATGATCTGTGAAATTGTTGTGACCTTTCCTAAGAGGAGTGTTGCCCTGTGGGCTACCCCTATTTTCAGAAGTATCACTTCATAAGTCTAAAAATATCTAGCAACAATTATTTTTCATCAATCAGTAAGATTTATAAAAATAGGCATCTAATTAAAATTTCTCACAAGCAATGACTGAAGTTGCTGCTTATAATGATCTTTTTTAAAAATGAACCTTCAGAGGGTGTTGTCTTTTCCAAAAGCGGTAAGGTCCACTAATGTTAACACGAGTGGGACAGAGGCAGCCAGTCCCTTGAGGCAACTCCTCAGGCACAGTGAGTTAGCAGAGCACCCCAGAGTGCCTTGAAGGGAGAGGTGGCTATTTAGATCAACAAAGAATTTACCCCTTTCATGTTTATTTGTCATCCTGGCCTTCCACAGGATCTAATCATATCTGTCAACAATAGAGAATCTTAATAGCTCATGTTGGAGTCTTGCTAGCAGCTCATTTTCTCATCTGAACAGAGCATAAATGAACTGCAAATGTTGGGTCATTGCTTCATGCTCTCATTTGTCCTCCCCAGCCCCCTCAAACTGCAGCATTTTCTAGTTTTGGTGTCCAGATCAATCCAGTTTCCTTCTAAATGTTGTAAATATGTAACCGTTCCTGGAGATTTTTTTTTTTGGTCACAAAATATGTTCTTACCTCATTTTACTTAGTCATCTCTGTGAGAATGAAAGGTGTGGAGTCAGCTCAGTAAGCACAGGGAATCATAAATCAAATCCATACAAGAGATAAACTCAGATAAACAGAACAGTTGCAAAGCTATAGCAATAACGCGGTCAGATTTGCAATTTTATACTTAGAAATCCCATTTTGAGGACCACAACTGGACTACAGAAATATCACAACAATATATCACAAGTTTATTTTCTATCAAATGCAATTGCTCCTCCAATTTATGTTGGTCCACATACCCTGGCTATAAACCAATGCCTCCTCTTTAAAATAACGTTATTATTGTTATTTTTTCTTTTGATATTTAAAATTAAGAAGACCTGTTGACAGAGCAATAGCTTTGACTGTTGCTCAAGCTGCAGACAAGATGCATGAGCCTCTGCCTGCCCTTTCCCTCGGCAGCTGGCTTTGCAGGGACTACCTGGACAGGAGAGGGATTTTCAGGTTCCTTTCCTCACTATTCGCAGAGCCAGGAAATCAGTTCACACGCAGCAAAGCCAGCAGCTAATCCTGGAGTCCCTGCCGAGCCCTGATCCCGTTTTGTCAAACTCCCGGCGATGGCAGCGACCGAGCGCCTCAGCCCCCCGGGCTCGCCAGCCCCACGGACCCGCCCCGGCCCAGCCGGAGGGGCGAGGCTGCCCGCCCCACATCCAGCTGCTCACATCTGTTAACTTTGATTTACAAACACGAGAACCACTCCGTGTGCGAACGGGGACAGCGCCGGCACCGCCGGGGAGGCGCCGAAACCCGTGCGGGCATTGCTGCGCCGCTCCCGCTGCCCGCAGTCATGGGGCCCTCGGAATGGCACCCCCGGAATGGCACCCCCGGAATGGCACCCCCGCACCCCCCGTCCCCCGCTTCTCGCCGTTCACCCCACGGTGCCGCGGGTGGCGCTGTCCCGGCGAGGAGCCGCACCCCGGCCCGGTGCCGGAGGGTGACCCGGCACCGGCGCGTCCTTGCGGAGCCGCCGCGGAGGGCGCAGCGGCCCGGGAAGGCGGGGTCTGCCCCATACCCACCTTCCGTGTGCACGGCGGAGACGTAGGTCCAGTTGTAACGCTTGACGATGTCAAGCATGGCCCTGGCCTGCAGCGTGTCGGAGGGGACCACCCTGAGGAAGTACTTGTACAGCGTTTTGTCGCTCAGGTCGATGCTGGTGGCAGAGTAGGCGATCTGAGGGATGTCAAAGAGCTGGAGCAGGTTTTGGACTTGGATAGCAACTGAGCTGGAGCCGGGGCCGATGACCCCTGCGATGGGCTTTTTCACTCGGGTCTGGGGCTGGGTCTGGGAGTCGGAAATGCAGCGAGTGCCTCCATCCCTGTCGTCCCTGATGGAGATGAGAGAGTCCCGTATGAACTCGATGCTCTGCTCCAGGGCCACGGAGGAGTGCCAGCAGGAGTCTCGGATCTCACTGCCCAAGGTGATGTTAGGTAGCAGGACCGGGTCTGCGTTAATTTTATCCAAAGTGTGAAACATGGCTTCAACTCTCTGGATGCCGTATTGCTCCCGGATTTCCCCGCACTTCCTCTCGGGCACTTTCTCGGCTGGTGGCTGGTGATGGACAGAGAAGAGGGCCCCGATGATGACATCCCCATCCATCCGAGCCACCGACCGCTGTGAGGAGGCTGCAGAGAGAAGAACCTTCCGACCACCACTCTTGGGCAGCACGTCCATCTCCAGAAGCAGAGCAGGGAAAAAGACCAGCAGCACACCAATCATTTTGTTGCACGATGTCATCCAGACCCAGGTTACAAATTTCATGGGCTCCCCTTGCCTGCACATGGTTTAAGGACATGTAGGAAATGGCATTTGCTTCTCCCCAACAATGGCCAGGTTGCTCTAAATACCATCACAGCGAAGCCTCACAGCATCACTCTTGAAGGTGCCAAGACAGCCGTCATCCTAGTGACTTTTAGCCTGGTGACATAGAAAGAGGGGATAAAATGGGATAACCAGGAAACCGATGTCAAACCTGAGCTCAATAAAGCAACCCTGCACAGTTAGAGATGTCTCCTTTCTCAAAAGCCCAGGGCAATGTGCTTTGATAAGAAGCTCAACAAGAAGTTGCAAGTAGGATTAAATAATGTACTTTTTTGCCTTGCCATACGATCATGCATAGTCACATATGTTGAGTTTCTACAATCCTTTTTGCAGCTGCATTTCAAGCCAAGGCAGCTACTTCCACATCTCCAGCCAGCACACACACCCTCTGCCCCCGGGAAGTTGTAAAAGTTTCTCTGGGTAGGCAGCTTGTCAGAGAAGATCCCTAGCCCGGCCCCAGCAGCCCCAGCCCTGAAAGCAGAGTGGCAAGTGCTTCTTTCTTTGCGTTCTGATTACCTGAAGGCATCTTTCTCAGTTTAGACATTTTCTTTCTCCATCCATAATGTGAGCAAAAAGAGAAAGTGAGCGGTCTGCCCTGCCAGCCATGGGAAATGTCATTTAAAGGTCAGCGAAGAGAAGAAGAAAAAAACCACTCTACAGTTTAGATTAACTTTTCCGCGTGTAGGGGGCAAAACAGTAATCCAGTCAGGGACACACACATGAAAGCCGTGGAAAATACATATTAGTTACTAAGGCAACCGCGGGCAAAGCCCCGATGTGCCTTACCAGCACGCCTGCCGTGCAGAGAGGCTCCGGGCGGGGAGCGGCGGCGGGGCCGGCGGCAGGGCTCGGCGGCTTCAAACGCCGTGCTGGAGGGCAGATGCCCCTGCCGCTACCCCGGAGCGCGGCCGGGCCGCGTCCCTGTTGCACGAGGAGCCGTCAGCACCCGAGACAGCGCCCGGCAGCCGGGGCAGCCCCAGCCCCGCCGCACCCCTTCCGTGCCTCCCCGTCCGGGGCTGCCCTGCCCGCAGCCTCCTGTCTCGCTGTCCCGGCACCCCGCTGCTCCGGCGCTCCAGTGTCCCGCTGTCCCGCTGTCCCGCTGTCCCGGCCCCGCCACAGCCGGCTCGGCCGCCCGCCAGCACTGCGGGGCGCTTCCCCAAAACTTCTGCCCCCCGCCAGGCGCTGCTGCCGCGCTGTCCCCGGATGCACACGCACCGCGGCTGGCACACGCACACGCACTGCTCGCACACACGCACTCGCACACCCGCACAGCTCCCGGCGCTCGGAGCCCGCCGCGGCGCGCACCGCCCCGCGCTGGCCGCCGCTCCGTCCCTCCCCGCCGGCGGCAGGGACGCCGGGGCCGGCGGGGCTGCGCGTCCGCCGAGCGGCCGGGGGCTGCAGACGGTCCCGAGGAAGGCGAGGCTCCGAGGGAGCCGCCGTCCTGCCTGCGCGTCCGCACCCGCGGGCGGGCAGAGCCGCCCGGAGCGGGCTCCCGCGGGGCACCCCGCAGCTCCCCGCTGCCATCTGCCCGCCCTGCCTGCCCCGCGGGCCGTCCCACGGCTGAGCCCCGCGGTCCGCTCCGAGGGTCACCCCTGAGACGTACCTGGCCGGGCGAGGCAGTGGCTCCCAGCCTGCTGGGAGCGGGCATTGGCGGCTCTCCGGCCGCCCCGAGCTGGCGCGCTGGCGGCGGGGCGACGGCTGTGGGCTGGGCGCGGGTGCCCTCTGTCTTCAGCACCGCTCCACCGCAAGGAAAAAAACAGGTCATCCCGGGCTCATCCATTATCTCATACAGAAGGTTCAGTCATTTTCTCCCCCTCCTTAATTTTTTTTTCGGCTATTGTCTTGTAAACGAGTAAGGAAACATCACCCGGAGCACGCTGCGGCTGCAGGGGAGGTGATGGCTCTCACCTCCCGTGGCTCTTAATTCATTATCTCCCTGCCTCAATCAGCAAGAGCGAGAGTTAAAGCAAGAGGCTGCTGCTAGAAGGGGACCCAGACCACGCTCGGGAGACCCGAGACAATGAAATGTGCCTCACGGGCAGGGCTGAGCTATTTAAATAATTACTTATATTTGGGGGAAAAAAAGCAAAACAGAAAAAATACACTGCAACAAGGTAAATCACCTGTAAAGGCATAAAAGGCATTGAGATTGCAGTTTTCAGGTCAAGATGAACCTAAATGAAGCACGTGAGAGGCATGCCAGATTAAAATAATACCAGATTGAATAATCATAATTCAGACGACCTGCTTGCATTCCTAACAGAGGTCTCGGGTGTTTTACTTGACTGCATGAAAGTTAAAGTTAGATTACCTCCCCGCTGGGAACTCTATAGATATTTGCCCTACTTTTGAAAGAAAGAGGCAAGGACAAACATTTAACTATTGCTCATTCAGAGATGGGTTTGCAGTGAGTGCTGCCTCAGGGGTGTCTTCAACTTGTGTCAATATCTGAGCTGATTTTATTGTCACACAGCTAGTTATTTGTCTGCACTGTGTTTATCCACGAGCTCTGTTCATTATGGAGGACCCTGCCCAGGAGGTTGCTGGTGCCCTCTTTCCCTGCAGGTAATGCTTCCCAAGGAGGGAACCAGGGTCAGAGGGTCTGCCTGTCCTCTGCCTGTGGGCATGCAGCCTCCCCAAGGCCAGCCTAGGGCAGTTCTGCCAGATGTGCACAAAAGGGGGAACAAATTCCCCTTCACCCATGTTTTAATGATTAAACTTTAATTTCTGCCCTCGACACAACGAGCCTGCAGCATGCCAGCAAATTATTCCAATGGTTAAGTTTTGGGTTGCTTCTCTGGCTTTAGCAAGAGAAGCATTTGCAATGCTCCCACTGGTTTTTCCCAACATACAGCACCCTGTAGCCTTCATCCCCTCTAACCAGGCGCTCAGAAAGACAGCAGGTCTTTACGCTGAGACTCTGAGATGTGCAGAGCTGTCACACAGAGCTGTTTTCCCTCAGTGATGGTCTGAGTTTTGCTGAGATTGGAAAGCAGGTCACTGGGTCCTGATGCCCAGCCATGGCTGCAAATGCTGCCTCTCCCACCCCTGCAGCAGCAGGTGGGACTGGGTGGAAATGGGCAGAAGTCTGGGGCTCATACGAAGATATCTGGGATACCTTTAGGAAAGGCCCGGGAAAGACAGCACTGGTTGCAGTGCTTTTGATTTTCTCTTCTGTCATGGGGGCAGCAAAGGCTTTGCCCACAGGGATGTAGCACCACTAGTACTGCTCTCTTTGTCCCACAGATTCATCCCACTGCCTTTTGTCCCTGACTTCTACACATCCTCATCCTGCTGTGTCCCACAGATCTAGTATTTCTCCCCTCAGAAACAGCCCATGTTCCCAGTCCTAGCACCTTCACAAATTTCTTAACATATGGTCCCTTTATCATCTGGTAACCATCCTTGAGGCACTACATGGGACCGCATTTTTTGCAGACATATGAGCTGCCATCAAGCAGGGAATCAGGGCAAAACCAGAGCAAGGCTGGAGCTGTCTTGTAAGCAGCAATTCCTTTCCAAGGGAAATTGCCTGCTGTTGAATAATTTTTTCTCTGTGAAATGAAGGACAAGTGAATAATTTTCATATTCCCATGTTGCACAATTTAAAAATCACTTGGAGGTCGATTGAAATATTCTGTTTTGATGGCATCCAAAGTGTTTTGTTTTGTTTTCTTTTTAAACATTTTATACAATGCAGAACAGTTTTTACTTCAGCTAAAATCAATCATTAACATAAAATGAATGTTCCAATATTTCTTCCAAAAAATTATTTTTTTCTACTCTTAGTTCATCAGAATTACCTCTACTAACAGAAAATTTTCTACTGGAAAAGTTCTGTTCAGCTCTTATGAGAAAGACTCGTGTATTGTAGAAAATGGTTTGAAAGGAGGATTGTTTGGAGTAGCAATGGCTGAAGCCTGGAAACCTGGTTTGTTGAAATCCCACTTTTGGTTTCCCTAACACGGCTACTCCCTCCTCTACTTCCTACCAAGAGAGACAAGCCAGATTGACTGTCTAGCTGTACAGGCCTTCCAACTAAATTATTGGGGAGATTTAAAGCTATTCTGCAAGGATCAATGCTGCTGAAGTTATACAATTTTATTCTGCCTTGGAAACAAGCAGAAAGCTCATGTGTTCCTGTCAGAAATAAGCTGAAACATACATCAGCTATCTGATAAATTGTCTCCAGTCCTTTTTATTCTGCTCACTTAGCTGCTTTCTTTTCATGATTTAAAAATGTCACCTGCTATATATAAACAGTGTGCATGCAAAACATGCATAGGTAGCCCACTGTTGTAGATACTGAATTGTTTGCTTGTGACCAAATATTTGGAATCATCATCTAGCAGGCTTGTTCAGATAAAACAGGGATTTAATCTTACTAATATTCAATATTTTTTTACATTTTCTCCTTTTCTCTTAGCAAAATAAACATTTCTCATAGTTTTGTCTTAAACATATGCATCATTTTTTACCTCTTTTCTTGCATTTAGGCTTTCAAGTTGCCCTATCAGTAAGAAATAAAGCAACAGCATTTTTAAGTTTTGATTGCTTACACTTATTTGCTGCAACAGCTAAGAAATGAACATAAATGGATCAATGTCTGTATATATGGAGCTTTGTAAAGGTCTGATTGCTCAGCTGTTCCTTGTACTAGTAGATCCATTAAAATTAAATAGGATTAACCCATGAAATTTAGGACTCACTTCTGAGATACTTAGAAATTCGCAATACCTTCTGCACAAACCTATAACTGTATGGGGTTACTCTCCATCTTTTTTTTTCTTTTTCTTTTTTTTTTTTTTGACAGGAATAGACATCCCTTGAAACCCAAGGATTCCCAGAAGTTTGAAAGCTAACATTGGTAGTCATCCAACACCCTCTTGCCCACTGTCTCAAGACACACTATTGTCAGCATATTTTAGAGATTTAGGTGATTTTACAGCCTTTAAAAAAGTTCTTCTGCTGGGGCTTTCTCAGGAGGAAAGTGTCTGCCTGGTTATGATTTCAGA
Organism: Passer montanus; assembly: GCF_014805655.1. Taxonomy (NCBI): domain Eukaryota; kingdom Metazoa; phylum Chordata; class Aves; order Passeriformes; family Passeridae; genus Passer; species Passer montanus. Next base: position 13,635,824 of record NW_024366591.1, read on the forward strand.
TGGTTTTCAAACAAATTTGAAGTCCAAATCAATGCAAAATTCAGTATTCAGGGATGCCTTGTAAATTTTTTACACTCTCTGAGGATTATAGACTCCGTGAAGTGATAAATAGAGCAGATTTATTCAGACATTCAGCAGTTTTCATCTCTGGCTAGCAGAGCTGTTAATAAGCTAAGAGTAATTTTTTTTTTGTATTTAAAAATAAGTAACTGATTGCTTTTATAACTCAATATTAAAGAACTTTCAGCACAAGTGCTTCATGCCGGCTGCTAAAGAGAGAGCCTGTAAGAACGTGGTCCAGAAAACAAAAGGCCTGATCTCTCCTCAGCAGAAACTCACCTCACAAAGGGTTCCCTTACCACAAGCCTGCGCCCTCCAAGCAGTGGCATGCAACAGTCAAAGGCAGATTGTTTTCATTCCTTACAGAGAGGACACACCTCAAGTCTTGAAGGTTTCTTGGGCATCTGCTCTTGTGAAACCCAAAGACAAATTTTGGTCTCATGGCAATGGGGATGTTCCCAAATAGTGAATAAGAAGTCAGTTGAATGTCTTCTTTGTTAACAACATGACTGTTCAGTCCCAGAAAATGTTTAAAATAATTCCTGTATTTATTTTCTGCAAAAATGTACTTAGGGTGCCCCCTAGGCCAAAATGCTCCACACTGTTTACAACATCCACTTACATCAATTCTATCCAGTTCAATTAATTTTGATAAAACTCCTTGTCCTAAAATCCCCTGATTTCCCTGAAATTATCTCCCAAAAACCAACATGAGTAAATAAATAAATTTCTGCTGGGACTTGCATTCCAACAAGCTTACACTACATCAGGCCAAAAGAGAAAAGTGCATTTCAAAGTCAAAGGTCCACAGTTCCTGAGCAACAGACTGTCCATTTAAAATCCACAGACTTCTAATTTAATTTGGAAATGTCAGTCTGAATCATTCTGGCTGAACTCACCAGACAGGGACTTATATAAGTGCGAAAGGAGAGACAGTACCTTGGATATATGGGATTTAATACAAATTAACAAGACAGGTCTACTTAATTAGATTGTAACTAACAGGACAAGTAATTTAACAAGAAGTCACCATCCCTTAAGGAGACAGATTTGGTTCTCTGTGGGAAATATGGCAGCTGAAGCATCAGCTAGCCAAATTTTCCAGTGATTTTCAAGGACAGCTTCTTGTAAAGCCATCTGCAGGAATTCAGTCTGGTACCAGTGAAAACCGGTAACACCTACATATGGAAAGGAAGTCGTTGCTGTGTGAATGAATGAGGGAAAGGTGTTCCTGCTCTCTCCTGCCATCTCTTTCAGGCTGCAGCCTAGGGTAAGAAAGACTTTATGCTGCAGATAGGTTGCAGCTACAAAAGGCACCAGTAACTTGTGAAGATCCAAAGTTCACTCCAACTGTACAATGCAGCAACACATCTCTGCACTGCTCCAAGAGAAACTGCACACAGCCAGTAATTTCTGAAATTTTCCCCATGACTACAGTAAGCACTGAAGAAAACAGGTCTGTGTTTACTGGCTGTTGTGCCCTCCATTTCTCCACACAGAACCCTTATAAACATTTTGTAAAACAAAAAGAAGGAAAAAAATATTAAAAATCACAAATATCAGAGATGGAAAAGGCTAGCAGTCTTTTCAAAATGAGCATCTTTTGCACATAACTAAAGAATCAGAGGAAGTTTTACAAATATCAGTTTAGCAAGTAAACAATGTGTGATAAATACTTGACACACTTTAAAGAACCTTTCTAGTACTTAAAAAAAATTAAAAAAGAAAAGGAAAAAAAAAGCCCAAGTTAATATGTTGAATACCTCTGGATACTAATTGTTCCATTTGCAGTCTGTCACTGTTTATGTAACGCTGTATACAGGATACTTTATTAGCTTCCCTAAACATCTATTTTTAAAGTCTGCAGTAGCAAATAAAATAAGGAAGAATGGAGTACCTTAAAGATTAGTAGGATTTTGTGGTGACCTTTAACTGAAATGATTTCATTTTCTACACTGCACCTCCTTTATGCATTTGCAATTGTTCAGGCAGATGGAAAGAATGCCTTAAAATCAGTGCCAGCAGACTGATCACTTTATTCACTTTTTTCTTGCTATACCTGGTTGTAAATGAACTCAGAGGTGTCAGCTAGAACTATTGTTCTAGTTTCACAATCATTATTTTCATTATTTTTCCAAATGTAGGTAATGTGACAGAATAGCACGCCACTGTGTAGTAACTCAATAAAATAACGTAATTCTGTTCTTGTTTTAGCTGGGATAGAGTTAATTTTCTTTGCAGTAGCTGGTGCAGGGCTGTGGCTTGGATTTGTGCTGGAAACAATGCAGGGATAACAGAGAGGTAGCACAGAGATGTCTTTGTTACTGCTGCGCTCACACAGAGCCAAGGCCTTTCCTGTCTCACCCCACTCCACCAGCAAGGGCTTTGGGGGTGCACAAGGATTTTGGAGGGGACACAGCTGGGACAGCCAACTCCAGCTGACCAAAGGGATAGTTCAAACCATGCAACATCATGCTCAGCATATAGAGCCAGAGGAAGAGAAAGGAAGGAGGGGTCATTTGGAGCAATGATGTTTTTCTTCCCAAGTGACTGCTACATGTCATAGAGCTCTGCTTTCTTGGGGATGGCTGGACGCCTATCTGCCCATGGGAAGCAGGGAATTAATTCCTTATTTTGCTTTGCTTCTGTGAATGGTTTTTGCTTCCCCTAGTAAATTGTCTTCATCTTAACCCACGAGTTTTCTCATAAAATACCATGTAACACTGTATTTATTTGTAGTATATAGCTATTACTTAAAACAAGACATACACAACAGGAATCTGATACCCCGAAATAGAATGAGGATGTGGTATACAAACTACACTCCTCCAACTATTTGCAAATTACTTGATACATTTGTTCAAAACGTTGATGCAAAAAAGCACCATTCCTACAAAATGAGAGGATAGTTCACAGCACTATAAAAATAGTTCTCACTAAGTGCTTACACATTTTCTGACATCTTCTCTGCTATTACAAAAAAAGAGAACAGTATCAGATGACATATGTTTCTTTAAATACTTATTTATAGTCATTATAAGGAGTTGCCTTGATGACAGAAATTGCATAGACTTTATCAACTTGACTTTCCATCCAAGCAATGCATTTCTGGAAGAATTTCATTACTTCAGCATCTATTAAAATCATTGTAGCTCTCCTTCCCCTCATTTCCCTGACAGTATGCTGCTGTGGCTTTGATGACACATTAATTGCTTTTCTTCTGTGACTTCCTTCTGGTGAAGTGGCTGCACAGTCTCACTGGCCACCTGCCACTGCAGGGATGTCAAGACCTTGATCCTCACTGGGTTACCTGGCTCCTCAGCTTGTTGCTATGACTGGTTGGTCCTTGGGATGCTTCAAATCCCAGCATCCCAGTTCCTCCAGAATCAGACGTTCTCAATCTTGTTCACCAATGCAACTCTATTTGACCTAACATTGGATTAATCATAAAAATTGCATTTATTAAGGCAGGAAAACAAACATCAAGTGTAACATGACCATGGGTTATAAAATGGCTGAAGTCCAGCCAATCCAGCAGCTTGAATTCATTGGCTGTGAATGCCTGTCCTCAGAAAGTACATTCAAATGCTTTTTATCTTGAATTTCCATCAGCTAGTTGCCTTTTGTCATCCTTTCTCAAAGTAGCCAACATTTCATTTATATCTCTCATCCACTTGTGATTAATGGCTCACATTTTGTTCACGGATTAGATCACAGAGCTTCAAACACCATACTTGGGTGTTTGCTCTCCTGATTATCTTCCCCAAACACTATTATAATTTTTTTGGCTCTACCTGAGCAAAACATGCTTACAAGGCATTAACAGGTTCTGATTTTCTACAAACATTGAAGTAACAATGTTCTGAGGTACCAGACCCTCACATACACTTTGAATTGGACATTAAGAATGTGCCTAAAACCATTAGTTTCTTTAAAAAAATCTTACTATTTGTAGACATGGGGCTGAATTGAAAATGATCAAAAAGGAAGGCCAGGAGCAGTGAAGAAAACTCAAAGAGAAGAGTCTCACTCAATTAAAGAACACTTTTATCCCCTTTGTCTAAGGAAATATAGCCAGCATGTCAACTGTGCCTATTGCCTCCACAGCCCTTCCTGACAAAATACCAAAAATATTGAGAAGGCAATTGAGGAAAAAAATTCACTGAAATTTGGAAAGGTCTCAAAGGTAAATACATCTGTCCAAATTTTTGAATGGCAGTTGTCAACTAAAAGAAGTAGATCAACATAAATACCCGCACTGGGAGAGAGACAGGTAAAATTCTTCACTCTGAGGGAAGTGAGGCACAGATGTAGATTGTCCAGAGAAGCTATAGATGCCCCATCACAGGAAATGTTTAAGAATAAGTTGAATGGGACCTTGAGAAACCTGGCCTAATGGAAGATGTCCCGGCCTAGGGCAGAAGGTTTGGAACTCGAAGGTCTTTAAGGTCCCTTCCAACCCAAACCATGCTATGATTCTATGAAATAAGCAGCAGTTGCAAGCAGGTGCCCAGGCAGCACAGCTCTGGGCCAGCTGCAGAATGGGGTGTCTCTGTCCCGGGGAGGTACAACTGAGTCCTCACGAGAGATGACTTTCAGGGGTGGAGGACACAGCATTCATTAGGCAGGCAGATGATACATGCCTGATTACAGGTTTGTGTAGGAAAGTGGGGTCCATGAAACCCCTATTCCCCTCACAGGTGTGAATCATGTGTAGATGATTAAATGTGACTCAAAAGGTGAATCTTGAAACTTGTTTAGCAATGAGCAGATGAAGGGACAGAAAGAATACATGTCTGAGTAGCTGCATTGCCATACTGTAAATAATAATCATAGGTAATCAACTTTTGCTTCAATAAATTAGAGAATTCAATAAAAAGAAAATGTCTAAATAGCAGTTAGTTGCATTGTTTAGAGAATGTCCACATATACAGGATGATTCTATGTAAACAGTGTGTCCTTGTGGTTTTCAAGTTTTCTGTAAAAGCCAGTTGTGAAAGCACATACTAAATTTCATGGCATAGTCTTTATTTTTATTCTAGGGGATGTTTTATCAATAAATATACTATAATATGTGCTTGTTTTCATAGCATATGCTTGGTTTTGTTTCCTCTTTTCTTAGCAACAGCTTCTAAAAAGTCCTCTCATCACCACTGCACTTTTTATTTAGCTGCAAATAATAAGTCCCCAATAAATTAACCCAAACCATCTCAACCAATTTGGCAGCTGCTGTCACTGCAGTAATAGACAGCTATTGATTTCCATGTCTCTATTTAAATTCAACTAATGCTTGTGCTGAAGCTTGTGCTGCATCTCAATTCCTATTGTGTTTCTGATTTCTAAATGATACCTGCATTTAGTTTATCTTTTCTTTAGCTGGCTTTTACTTTTCTCTAAATTCCAACTACTGTAAACAGGGGATACAAATTTGTACAATACTCTTTCTTCTTGCTCTCCTTTACCAGACAATGTAATATGCACCACTCAAATAACATATTTTCAATCAATTTTCTAAATCATCCTAAAATTTGATTCTTCAGCCCAAACCCACATGAAAAGTCTTTTTGTGTGCTTTCACTTTGTGACTCCATGTACATAGACTGATGACACACATATAGGACTCAATCCCAAAGAATATTTGGACATATGCTTAACTCCACCCTCATTTAACATAGCTTTTAAGTTTTTGCCCTTGTTTTTTCTTTTTAGAAATTGAGGAGGAGGGCAAGGAGAAGAATCCAGGGACATGTGGTGAGAAGACTGCTTTCAGCTTTGGTTATGTACTCCATTCTTATTTTTGTTCATTCATTTCTAATACAGTAAAATTAAAAATTACAGCAAAACTAAAACAAAAGTCTACCCAGTAAAAATTCAGAGGAAGTATTATTCTGTGAAGTGAGGACCACACCTGTTTTTAGGTATGCCTTCCACCTCTGCATATACTTTCTAGTTCAAAACCCGCGCAGCTGAAGAAACAGAAATCTTGGCCCATTAGGTATCAAAGGAAGAACTGATGCTGCAAGACCAGACTTCACAGTGGCTCCTTGAGGCTGCAGGGTATGTGTGAGAGTGTGGAAGATTTCTAAGGAGTGTTAAAAAAAGTCTCTTAACATTTCACAGTTGTAAATTGTACTTTTTAGAATGCTGAGATTAAACTGCATTATCTCTTTTCCTGATTTAACTATCTTGGTTGAAGATATGAAATGTGGGTGAGAGGAAGATGTTATTCAGTTGGATGTTATTTTTAATTTCATAGTGTAGATAATGTATTCAGAAACCTTTGCTTTGAAGGCAATCTGCATTCAGTGCTGGTAAAGAGTATCAAATCTTTACACAGTTTATGGGATAATTCTGATTAGATGCAGTACTTACTCTGTGGCCAGAAGTGTACAATACCTAAAATAATTATGGTAATTGTGTATTGGAAGTCAGCTATTCAGGAGGAAGCTATTTGTTTAGCACATAATAGTTCAGACCTGTGAGAGAGGGAAGTATCTGCATCTGAAGGACAAACAATACAGACTGCTTGGGAGCAGGTTGTTCTTATGTTACTTCACTTTATATGTATCTTAAAGGTCACTCAAATTGAAGTTTTCTTGCTCCAAACAACACTAACGTCACCAGAACCCCTCAGAAATGCAAGGCATATATGGGAAACAATCAGCTTGGCTCCTCAGGAAACAATCTTGCCTGTGCAGAAAGCAGATGTGAAAGCAGATGTGCCTGGGAAAGGTGGCACCAAAACATCAAACCACACCAAATTCTCAGCAGGCAAACTCAACCCAAAGAAAAAATTTGGCTGACTCCACTCAGGCCAAACTGCGCAAGCTCTCAAGTCACAAGAAGCTGAAACAAAAAATCTGTGAGGATTTACTTGGTGCGGATGCTACCTCTATTTCCCTTCTCAAATGATGCTGGGTTTTTGGCAAAACTTTTGAAACAAGACCAGCAGCTGCAATAATTCTTCTGGAGTTACCAGGGTAGCAAAGCAGAGCAAAACTTGGCATCCAGGGTTACTTTTGGTGGATAACTCATAAATAATGGTGGGTGGCTGGTTCTCTGCATATAACCTAACCTTTCTGCACTACCAGAGATGTGTCTTCAGGTCTTCTGACATCACACTCCTCAACAACACCCTGATCTGTGCCCAGAGCAGGACCAACCCCAGGGCAGCAGCAAGTGCAGGGAGCTCACCTGACCCTTCTCCTTTCTAGGATCCCATCAGCAGCAGCACATGACACTGACATACCTCTAATCACTTGGGTTAAGACTGGATAATGCAAGTATTTCCCACCAGGTAAATCTTTTCTGGAAGGCTTCCTGAAAAATGTGGTTTCCAAGTAGAAGTGAAAGGAAAAACCACCCTTGGCCTTGGTACCCTTATTGCTCTCCTTGTGGATCAGATATTGTAGGGCTCCCAGGGTGCTGGTGGTGGTGGGAGACCTCAGCAGGTGTCTGCCAGGGCAGAGCCTGGCAGCCAGGACACATCCCATCTCCCCAGCCCAGCAGGGATGACCAGGAAGGGCCAGTCTGGGCTGGCAGCAACACACCAACTTGTGCTTTGGGCAGGAGCCAGAACTGTTGCAAAAATTGATCAGCCATGAACAAGATGCTTACCAAGCCAGCAGATAAGCATTCCTTGTTTTGCTGATATCTCTACACACGACATTGTAGTATTGTTATTTATATCCTATAACATCTTAATCATTTATCACTTTCCATCTGTGCTCCAGACCCAGGATTTCATCAGCTTGGAACATCTGCAGGTCCATCAGCATCCCAGGAGAATATTTTTGCAAAATTTTTGTATTATGTTCCTATTGCCTAGAGAAACAAACCATAGTTAGTGAAAAGTAATACTTTGTTGGAAAAAGGGGAAAATATTTATTTTGTTCTGACCTCATTACTTTCTCTTGCAATCATTTTTCAAATAAAAGCCTGTTCTCTCATCTCTCGATAGCTCCCAATTACCTCCTCAATTAAAAAGGTTTATTTTTACTCAAGCAGGGTCATGAGATGTAATATTTCATTGTTTCATTGTGTGACAAGGTGGGGTTTTTTTTCTCCCCTGAGACTGTGCTCAGTGATGCACAGAAATTTCTGCTGACTCATTTCCCTAGTCAGAGAATGTGGATTCTACCGAGCCCAGCGAGGAGGCATGAACAGTCCTGTGCTACACAGATGGGGCACCATGTAGGTCCATGCCTTGGAACAAAACCAGTCAAAAAGCAAACCCCTCAGAGCACCGAAAGTAGGAAGGAGATTGGATTGAAGCATGGTTTATTATTGACATTTGTGTACAAACTTTGGAACTGTAGGGCTACATAACAGGTTATGCATCTACCCTAGTGAGAGCACAGCAGACAAAGAATTATTTTTTGTTGTTTTACAGCTAGGACAAAATCCATACATCTGGGTTAGCCTGGATGGGAAAGGCAAAGTAGAGAGTAATAATAAGAAAATATCTACAGTGGCTGGAGATTAAAGAAAAAATATTAAAATTTGATTACAGGTTTCTGCAATTTGAAGTGGCAAATATGTATAGAAGTACTAAAATGTATACTAATATGTATAGAAGTACCAAAATATAAATACAAATATGTATACAAGTACTAAAATACTTAAATTGCTTCCACCTCTTGTGCTGGTGATAAAACCAGAAACCAATACATTACATGGGCCATTCCATCAGCCCCCATTGGGCTCCCCGTGGTACTATGTAGGAAAACAAACTAAAATACACATTTGGAGTCCCAGACTAACTTCTCATCACTCGATGCATTTCTAAATTTTAGGCCAAATACAGGCAACAAAAATATAGTTTGATTAATAACTCGGTGTACACATATTTAGAAATACAATGACATTTATATCCAGAGAAAACATCCTTTCTCATTAGTTAAGGTTGTTGCCTTAGCGACTTAATACCCCAGGCCAAAGTAAAATAATTGCTTGGGAATGATTCAGGTGCCTTTCCACTACAGACTTGCTCCAGGGACCCACATGACAGGGGGTCTAAAGGCTTCTGCTGTCTTACCATTTCCCCCTGAACAGCAGCATCAACTCAGTACCACTACACTCAGGTCTGTCTCTCTGTTGCAGATTTACTGCACCTTTCAGGGAATAGTTACAAGGGACCAGGCGGCAGTAGCAGCAGAAAGCAGCCAGTTCTGCTGCCCAGCTGAGATCTGCACCTCTTGTAATTCCCATGTGGCTCAGTGTCACATCATATCCAAATCCCTGGGATACTGCAGAGAGAAATACCCCTCTGTGTCCCACCAGAACTGCTGCCTGGCACTAACAGCACCCAGGTAAGGTGGAGCTCCCCTGAAGCACCGGGCAGTTTGCTGACAGCTTTGGAGCATCTCCTCGGCTCTCCCATGCCCTGCGCAGTCTGTGAGTCAGCACTGCCTGCTCCTGCAGCCCAGAGCCACAGCAAATGCACAGCCTGCCCTCTCTGAAACCTGCTGCTTTTTCTGACTCAGGTAGTCACCCAAGTGGGCTCAAAGGTGAATTTTGGACAGACAATTTCATATAATACTCCTCTGAAGAGAATTATTATTAACCTTCTGCAATGAAGCTACATCAATCTTTATGTATTTGTTTTAACATCAAACCTTGTTAAACTCAAAGAAAATATCTGTGGAGGCAGATTTCCATCAGTGTTAAATAAATACATTGATTTCTGGCTTGAGAACTGCAGATCTTTCTATGCTTCTAAGTTGATAAATCAAAGAAATAACAACCCTGATAAAGTTCACATTTTCTTTGACAGAAACTTCCAAGACCGCTTATCACTTCTTTACGAGGAAAGAGGCCAAAATAAAATAGTTTCAGAAGACTGCACATTTTTGTTTCAAATTAGATTTTATTTGCCTTTTTTCCATAGTATAAAACACAGATAAGAATTTTGCAAGCATTTTTGGTTTGCCTGGTTTTTATATTACAGAGCAAGATATGAATTCTCTTGCCAGAGTGTGCAAATCAGCATTTTTCACTGCCAAGAAATATATCTCTAATAGATAATGTCTGAAATATCCCTTTATTGTGAGCATCCTTCAGCTCTCTTTTGAACCATTTTGCCTTGTATTATGTTGCAAACATCTATATTTTGAGCCTAAATTTCCAAATGCTTTTACTGATTTTATTATAAAGATTTTATTTATTTAATTCCAGTTTTATTAGAAGGTTTGTTTTTTCTCAGAAACTGCAAACTTTTTCTTTTTGCATTTTTGTTACATTAAAAAAAAAGGCTTATAAAAGGAACATTAAAGCAATGAAAACATTGCTTTAATATGTACCTTATTTAGGTACATATTTAAATAACTCCAAGAACTGGATTCCAAATCCTACATAGTAACTCTAGATGATGTCCTAGATGCAATGACATGGTTATTTTTTTTTTTCTGCTCTATATTTAGGTAGTCTTTTTAACTGTCCTTTTCTCTTGGAAAAAGGGAGATGGGCTCAACTCCCACCAGTGACAGATCAGCTGCTGCTGTCAGTCCTGAGGTCAGGTGTATCACCTGGTTTTCACAAAACCAGCACGTAGCTCAGCTGAGAGGCAGATGGGAAGGGTGTAGGAGAATTGTGCACACACGTGAGCTGAGACAGATGGCCTGCAGCGTGCTGTTCTGTGGGGTGCAGGTACATTCCCCCAGGAGATGCCATGCTAAGAGGCAGAAGGGCACAAGTGATATGTTAAACTTCTCTGTTTTGAGGAAACAGAAAAGAGTGGAAGCCCTGAAGGAATGAAAACAGGGAAATTTGCCATCACAGCTCCATGGTGTTTTTCTCATGCTGGGTTCTTAGCTTACTGGCTTACATGATGGTTTTTGGCACACAAGAACACTCTGCTCTTTGTAGCTCTCCAAAAAATATTGAAATTCTCCACTCTTTTGTCCCAAGCAGCATTAGACACTGTGGATGGTGGCAATTATATGATAACACTTTCAAAGTCCCACTGTGACAATTATACTATTTTCTATTATATATACACCAAACACTCTGGAGGTTGGGTAGAAATTAACCTACGAAAATAATTTCCTACCAGGCCACAGAATACTGCTCACAATTTTATTAATCTGGAATAGACTGGAACAATATTATGCCTCCGCTGGGGTCCATCTATCCATTTCTGCCACATGGTGGCATTTATCAAAGGAGCTGAATAGGTTTCTCCTGCTAGTTAGCCACCCGAGTAACACATGAGTTTGCTGAGGCACAGCACAGCATACAGTCATTGTAGTGCAGGCAATAGAGTCTATCTGCCCTCAGTTTCATTCATTTGCTACAAACATTCACATTTCCTGCCAGAACCAATTTGGAGACTTACTTGATTTTCTTTAGAAGATTTCTGCTTGCCTTTGCAACTAGAAAAGGACTTTGAAATACCATAACAATTAGCATGCCGTTTTCTCCAGCCTCCCTCAAAAAAGAAATCCTTTGCAAAGGAGCATGTCTCCTGATTTTATTTGCTAACTCTTTCTGGGCTTTAAGAGTTGCTACTGAAAGCATAAGGGAATTTTTATTCATAGGCAAGGGAGGTTATGTTTTCAAGTGTGGTCAAAAAAATCACATGGTCTTATTTCATATTCTCGTCTCTTTATACTGCTCTTTTTTATTTTGTTAGATTAAATGGCAATTATCTTCTTTCATGTACTGAAGTTCTTTAGAATAGGAGAGAAATTACTGGGTGCTAATCCTCTGGATCCTTAGTCATTAGCTGCTGAATAGAAACAGGGATTTTTCCACCTGCTCTCAACTCTTATTTCAAAAGATAGGTTTGCAAGTGACTAGACAGAAAAGCAAAACTCCTTCAGACAAATGATGGACACGGTGGGTGAAGACCCCTTTATTTCCTCCTAAGAAATGCCTCAACCACTCCTATGGAGCCACAACAGGCAAGAGAACAGTCAAGTGTTCCATGAGATATGCCACAAAATATGTAGCTAAGAGATTTCCATGAGACGTGTGAATGCTGTGCTGAGGGGGGGATGATCCTTATCCTTGCAGCCAAGTGGAAGAGGGAGTGCTGCTAATGTGTCATGGCTCTGCTCTGCCCTTTCACGAGACCCACAGTCTTTGTAATCCTTCTCTTTATTCCTCTATGTATAAACTGTTACTTTTACATATAAATTGGCTCCCTGCCCCCATTTAAGATGGCAGCATGGTCGTACCTCTACTTCTTCCAAAGGGAAAAACTGGCATTTGAAATCCTTCACTACAGAGGCTGAGAACACAACCACCCTACAGACAAATCAACAGGCCTGCTTCTCTTTCTTCCCCAAAGCACGGACAGCTCTTTGGTAAGATTTGTGCCTCTGACTGTGTTGGAGTGTACTCAAGAACTTCAGAACTAGTGTTCCTGACACTCCAAAGATCTCCATTGCTCTTAGAGATGTCCAAGATCTCTCTTGCTCTATGCTGCAGCACAGATGATCTCTCTCTCTTCCCCCCTCTTTTTTGTTTTCTCTCTCTACTTTTCTCCCACCATCCTCTTTCTCATATGATATTGCAAGGTTTACCAACATAGTTTTGCTAGCTGTTTGCCTTCATCTTTGCATTAACAAATGTGAATTTTTCTTCAAATAAAATAATTACTTGTTGAAGGACCTCTAGTGTTGTTTCACTGCACGTCTACCCAAGAGTATTTTTGAATCTGAGTCACTTTCCTCTCCTTCTTGAGTTGAAAAGTTCTAAGGGGTACTGAGTCTTGACCCAATAAGTGGGCAGGGAGAGCTGGGAAGTGAGTTCTCAGCTTTATGCCAGGAGGGGTTCGAGCAGTGCCAGGACAATGGCGACCTGGGGAAGGCCAGTGACTGTTACCCTGTTTGGAGTCATCTCCTGCTTCCCTCGGCAGGATGATCATGGCAAGGTTGTTTATCTTGAGAACTAGGAAAGGTACTTCTTACCAAATGAGGGTGAGAGAACAAGAGAGGCTCAGACAGATATCGTCATGTAGAGCAGGCACCCTCTTGGGGCCATGGTGTTTTCCCCGTCCTCTGAAAGCAGAAATGTTACTCTCTTGCTTAGTAGTCTTCATGACATGCAGATAAGAAAATAAAGTTCAGTTTCACAAATGCTTTATATTCTAAATCTTTAAAGACCATCATCACTACCAAAGAAAGGAAAAGTCCCAATCCAGGAGAGGAAATCGTTAATAGAAGACACAAACAATATAGAAATAGAAGAGCTAACTAAAGGGCAAGACTCATTAAGAGAGTCATGGCCCTGTGAACAGCCCTGTAAATGAGTCTGGGAACAGATCTCACTGAGGCAGGAATTGTTGTCCGCTATTTCTACAAGAGTTCTGGAAGTGTTTTCTTTCCTGTTTCGCTTTGCTGGTGGAGTCCAACTTCACCAAGTGGAGGAGGGTGAGCAGCAGTCACTTGTGGGACTTTGTCACAGCATCAGGTCATCAAAAGCAGGTGCAGGACACTCACATGAGGAGTCACACCTTTGAAGTCCTGTGTGGGGGAACTCTACGTTATCACAGACTCACAGCACACCCCCCTCACCTCAGTAAATGTGATGGAAGTTGTCCTCTGGCTGCCCTCACTCCTGCCAAGAGAGCGAGTTCAAGAGAGACAGTTCAGAATGAGAAAATTTGATATTCAGATCTTGCAACACAAACCTAGATGTCACTCCTTTAAAAGTAGCTGCCTACCCTACCCATCCATATGTACAGGGATGCATACCAGCAGAAGGAGTTAAACAGGGTAGCTTCACGAATTCCTAGCGAAGGGAATCACTTCAGCTGCTCACTGCCCACAGACTGAACCAACAGGCATCCTGGCATCAGCAACAGTGTGACCAGCAGGAGCAGGGAAATGATCCTCTCCCTGTACTTGTGAGGCCACACCTCAAGTTCTGTGTTCAGTTTTGGGCCCCTCACTTCAAGAAGGACATTGAGGTGCTGGAGTATGTCCAGAGAAGGCAACGGAGCTGGGGAAGGGTCTGGAGCACGAGCCTTATGAGGAGCACAAGAGAGCTAGGGGTTTTTGGACTGGAGAAAAGGAGGCTCAGGGAGGCTCTTACTGCTCTCTACAACTCCCTGAAAAATATTTTATCCAGGTGGAGGTAAGCCTCTTCTCCCAGCAACCAGCAACAGGATGAGAGGACGTGGCCTCAAGCTGTGCCAGGGGAGGTTCAGGTTGGACATTAGGAGCAATTTATTCACAGGAAGAGTGATCATACATTGAAATGGGCTGCTCACAAGAAGGTTGTGGAGTCGCTGTCCCTGGAGAAGTTTAAAGGAAAGACTGGATGTGGTACTTAGTGCCATGATCTAGTTGACAAGGTGATCAGTCAGAGGTTGGACTCGATCTTGGAGGTCTTCTTCAACTGAAATGATTCTATGTGATTCTGTCTTCCCTTTCATCTCTGTTCTGCAGCAATTTCCTGTTGTAACATAGGACCACGTGATGCTTTTTAAGCTAATTTTAATCTAGGAATGCGAATTAAACATTGCAAAATTAAACCAGCCAAACCACATAAGGTTGGTATAAGGGCCAACACTCCAAAGCTACTGCACACCACGGTTTTGAGCAGCTCTTCTGAACCCACCCTTTCAGAAAGGCTGCGAGTGGCAGAAAATCAACAGAGGCAAGTAAGGAATTAATCTGGAAAACCTAATACTAAAAAATTATTGAAAATTTTTTTATGAAAGAGAACCCTACCTTCTTGCTGTAAAGGGCTATTTCTGTATTTACAACTGTCTCCAATTGTCAATCTGTGCATTTCACAGAATCACAAGATCGCTTAGGTTGGAAAAGACCTGAGATCATAGAGTCCAGCCTTGGACTGAATACCTTTGTCATCTATACCATTACACCAAGTGCCATATCCAGTCTTTTCTTGAACACCTCCAGGGACAGTGACTCCACCACCTCCCCGGGCAGCCCATTCCAGTGTAAAATTGCTCTTTTTATGAAGATATTCCTCCCGCTGACAAACCTAAGCCCCATGGGCACAGCCTGAGGCCATGTGCTCTCATCGTGTCCCTGGTGCCTGACAGAAGAGGCCGATCCCCGCCTGGCTGCAGGCTCCTCTCAGGGAGCTGCTCCTGAGCCTCCTTGGCTCCAGGCTAAACACTCCCTCAGCCACTTCTCCTAGGACTTGTGCTTCAGCAACTTCACCAGTGATATTCGCTGTTAAAAACGATTTTGCCTTTTCACAGCGCTAACAGCCCAGAAACTCGCTCTTTCAATCGCGCTTGTCAGATGCCCGAACAGTCCTCTCTCTCCTGCCAAGACAAAACAATCACAGAGCGGGTCACGGTGGAAGGGACAACAGCGGGTCACGGTGGAAGGGACAACAGCGGGTCACGGTGGAAGGGCTCCATCTGACCCAGCCTCCCTGCTCAGGATCAACCCAGAGGGCTCTCGGGTATCTCCAGCGAGGGAGACTCCTCAGCCTCTCCGGACAATCTGTTCCAGTTCACAGCCGCCTGCACAGCGAAATTCTCCCCCCGGTTCGGGTGAACTTCCCGCGCATTCCCGGGATCCCACCAGGCTCCCCCACCCTCAGCGCCACCCGCGCGCCCGCGGCCACGCCCACCGGCGTGACGTCACCACACGGCACTCGCCCCGCCCTCAGCCACGCCCCACTGAGGGCACCGCCGCTTTAGCCCCGCCCCTCGCCCGGGGTGCACCCAACTGCGCCTGCTCCCAGGCCTTCTCTCTCTTTGTTCCGCTGACGTCAGGGAGAGGCGGGGCAATGCCGCGGCTCCCGGAGCCCATTGGCTGCCGCTCGGGCTGTCCCGTGCCCGCCCGCCCCTGCACCGCCTGCCCGGGGGCTCCGTCCGGTCTCGCGCCCCCGGCCCGCCCTCCCCGCCCGCGCCGGGAGGAGCCGCGGCCGCCGGGGCAGCAGCGCCAGCGCTCCGGTACGTCCGGGCTCCCCGCCCCACTCCCCTCTCCCTGCGCCCCCGGGGCTGCCCCCTGTCCTCCGCTGCGGCCGCGAGCGGCCGCTCCTCCCGCCTCGCTGGTCCTCAGCTGCGCGGCGGCCGTGCCGCGGGCGGCGGCGGCGGGGCCGGGCAGCCCGAGGCCTGTGCGGGGGCCGCGGGTGGCGGTGGATGCCGCGGGGCCAGCGCAGCCGCGCGGAGCCCGCCGGTGCAGTGCCGGCTGCCCGGGGTGTCGCTGGGCTCCCCTTCCCGAGCTTCCCGTGGCTTTCCTCGCTGGAGACAGCGAGAGCTGTCCGCGTCCCTGCGGCGGAGCGCGGTGCGGGAGGCCCCGGCCCGGGGCCCGGGGCTCGGTGCAGCCTCTGCGGGCAGCCCCGGCCGCTCCCTGCCCCGGCGCGGCTGTGCCCCGTCTCTGCCCGCTGGAGCTGTGAGCGCACCCCAGTCGCACGGAGCGGTTCCCGCCGCTTGTCCCGCAGAGTGCCATGCCCAGGCTGGCGTGCTCCTGCAGGCCGGCATGCCGCAGGGGCCCGGCTGCCTGTGGGATAAGTGCAGTGTGTGTTCGCCGTCGGGATTTGCTTCGAGTGCTGTCAGCATCGCTCCGCGTGCATGAGCATTGTTTTGAAAAAGTCGCCCTTCCTTCCCGGAAGTCTGTTGTGTAATTGTGGGAGACTATCGTTCCTGTAGCCAGGTGAAAGTCGTGCTCTCCTCCCGAACAAATGTGACTGGGATGAGAAGAAATGGCCTTAAACTGCGCCAGGGAATGTCTAGATTGAACCTTTGGAAGAATTTCTTCACAGAAAGGGTGATTGGACATTGGAATGTGCTGCCCGGGGACGTGGTAGAGTCACCATCCCTGAAGGTGTTTAAGGCAAGATTGGATGTGGCACTGAGTGCTGTGGTTTAGTTGACAGGGCAGTGTTCAGTCACAGGCTGGAATTGATGATCTCAGCAGTCTTTTCCAACCTAATTGATTCTGTGTTTGAGTTTCAAACACAGGAGTGTTTGTATATTCCATTCTATTTCCTTCAATTGACTTTCATGAATTGTCAGTTAGTGTTTGTTTGTTTTTTGGGGTTTTTCCAAGACTCTTAGAAAATCACTCAGTAACAGGAATTCTGTTCTGTTCCAGCATAAGCCTTTAACATTAGGATACTGGATTTAGTAGCTTGGCATATTTTCCTCTTATCTTCCTGTATTCCTTTAAAAGTTGTATGCACAAGCTGAGTTGACACAAATATCTATACTCACAAAGTGTGATATGAAGACACAGATCTATTGCTGTGTTCAGGCTCCATGTTTTTTGGGGTTTTTCCAAGACTTAGAAAATCACTCAGTAACAGGAATTCTGTTCTGTTCCACTATAAGCCCCTTTAACATTAGGATACTGGATTTAGTAGCTTGGCATATTTTCCTCTTATCTTCCTGTATTCCTTTAAAAGTTGTATGCACAAGCTGAGTTGACACAAATATCTATACTCACAAAGTGTGATATGAAGACACAGATCTATTGCTGTGTTCAGGCTCCTTGTAAAAAATCTTTTCTTTAAAAAAGTTCCTACTTGCTTTAGTATGTAATTGTGAGCATGTGGTCTTGGATATGTAGTTACTAGTTTCCCAGATGGATCTAATATTCTATAATTTGCTTCTTCATATATACAATTTAGCAGTTGTACTAAATTTTCTTGTATTTTATCCACAAAGTCTGTTCTTTGCCCAGGTTCAGTTAAGGAGCTGGATGTACATATTGTCTTAGGTTTGCAGTTAGTCAATATCAGTAAGACTCTACATTTGGTTTGCTGATTGATCCCCCTGAAATGCACAGTAACTAACTAAGGGCTCTTCTGCAAGCAGTTTGTATATTCAGGGCCTAGGATGCACAGTTTCCTGGGAAAATTATTCAATACTAGTAGCAAGGTCAATGGGCACTTTGAAGGACAGAACTTGATAGCCTGGGCTCTGAACCATATTTTATGTAGTGGCAGCTTCAGACTAGTCCTGTGTCAAGTTTAAGTTTCAGCTCTATGTAGACTTTGAAAGGAAAGAGGAATTTTATGTGTGTTTATCCCACTCCCGCCCCCACATCTCCTGTACTTCTGCACTTTTGTTTGCGGAGGTTTGTTTTGGTTTTTTTTTTTGCTGTCTTCCTCCACCCCCATCTTTGAAGGATTCCCCTGCTTCTAGGTTTATATCTGTCCCACAAGATTCTGAGTAAAGAGCTCTGAAATGAAGCAGTCTTGTTGATCTTTGTCTGTAGCTGTCTGGAAAACTTGTAAGATCTGGTACAAAACCATGCTTCATGTCCAGCTTCGTGTGATGGCGCAGGAGTAGGAGCCCCTCTAAAGCTAATACTTCTGAGCAGTTTGAGTACATGGTGCATATATTTGTGTCCCAGAATTTTTCACAGTGAAATTCTAGTGTGGCCATTTGATTTTGTAATGCGTGTTGTTGACTGATTTACTTCACCTTGCAGATACTGAAAGCACCACTGAGAAAACAGCAAAATGAGCAGTCGTCGGAAGCGGGCACCCCCATCCAAAGTGGATGAGGAGAAGAAGAAAAAGCTCTGCTGGAATATGCATGAAGACCGGAGAAATGAGATAGTGGCTTTAGATGATGAAGTAACTGATGAGGACCATATTCCAGTTCCAAGCACTTCTGCATCCTTCACTGTTATCAATGATGATAGCGCTGATGAAGATCTTGTACAGAAAGAAGGCAGTGGCTCAAAATCTGTTAAGTTTTTGACAGTTAATGATGAAGAAGACTCTTATTCCATCTTGACTCCTGTGTCTGTACAGCTAAATATTATAGTCTTGCCATACCGTACAGATACGTCCTGGAAGGTTTTGTTGGGAGAATTTGCTCTTCGTCTGCCTTCTGAGCAAATTCTGTCTGATGAATTCCGTGACAGGAGCTTTACTTTAATGAAAGGAGACTCTGATGATGAGCTGCAGGTCTGTGTTCATGAAAGAAGTGAAGAAGAGTACAGTAATGAAACAAAAGAATACCTGGGTGCTTATGAACAACGTATTGTGGTGGAAGCAACTTTAAGTGGTGAAATATTGGAAGGTTTGAGATGGTTGCAAAAGAAAAAGATAATTGGACTTTATCAAAGACCTGGGGAGGCTCAGGCTTTAAAGGTATGCATTCATTATACTTGTTTTGCATTTTGAAAGTTCTTTTTTTTGTTTGAAATATAAAATAAAAACATCTGAACAAGAAAGTCTGGCAGCTACTCTGTATTTATAATGTGATGAAAATGTATGGTTTCTACGTGCTTTGTAAAGTTTTCAGTGTGTTTTTCTGATAAATATATTTTTATTTTTTCACCATTAGCAAGGTATTACCTGAAAGAATCACAGAAGCTTTTTGCTGTATTTCCTCTACATGGTGTTTTTAGTAGATTTATTATATCTGTCTGTACCTGCTAATTTTCAAACCACTGTTATTATTTTTGTGCTCCTCTGATGATAATATTCTTGTCAATTTAAGAATTAATTAAATTGTTGACTGTATAACCTCTTTACAGGTTGGAATTTACCTTCTTGAAGCTGGGCTAAGTAAACCAGAATTTCTCAGTGATGGAGGTGGAAGACCCAAAAAAGCTAATCAGATGATTCAAAAACTCATGGAAAAGTTCTACAGTTTTTTAATTCCAGGTAATGCAATAAAGTTGATTGTTGATGAACAGAAATAGCTTTGTCTTGTGTAGTAGTTGTAAATGTAAGGGAAAATAGTAGTTATTCCTGCCATCTGGAGCAACTCTTCTTTTCCAGGCAGTGTTATTAGGTAATTCACCCAATACTATTATCTAGTCACTACGCTAATTCTTTTATGCTGAAATTACAGGTGATAATCCTTCTTTGCAGGTACTGAAGCATGTTTTGAGTCCTTACTTTTTTGGAAGTAAATACCGTTTTCCCTGTTTCATGGGGGTAGTTCTAACAGATCTACAGTATCTTCTCTGAATTATACAGGAACAGTATAAAAGAACCAGGAATTAAATTTGGAAAACTTGTTCCCAGGTTGGGGAACACAACTGCAGCAATAGATTTCTGTTTGTTTTATATTGTAAAGCAGTTACAATATAATATACAATAGAAAACAATGCATGTAAAATGCTACAAAAGTCAGCTTTATGACAGTTTCGAGAATATACCATTGCAGATTGAGAAACATGGGCCTTCCTATCATTTTAGAATTAAAGGTATGTTTGCCAGATTACACTTACTAGTAATACAGATTCACATAGTGATAAACAATGGCTCTATGTTGTGATGTCTTAGGAAGCTTGTGGAAAAAACAAACAACCCAACCAACGTTTGTCTCGTTCCTGAGTGTAGAGTTGAGTCAAAATTTTGACTGAAGACTGTAGTATACAGTTTGTGTTCTTGTGGCAAAAGCCGAGCACCCACCCCAAATAGGACTGCACTTAATTAGAAAAGGCAGAGGTGTATAAAAATCAGGCAACTCAGGCTAAAGACAAGCTAAAAGGAAGAGCTAACAATAAAATCTGAACATCCTTACCTGCTGCAAAGACAACTATGCAACTATGAGGAACAACTTGAGATGTACCAAGGGATGGGCAGATATAACTCAGAAGCTGGGGAAGGTACTGCACCTGAGAAATCATCCTTCCAAAAACTGAAGTCCAACTGACACAAATATGCCAGTTTAGATTTGAAAGAACAACAAATCAGATCCAAGAAGAGGTCTGAAGAATAAATAGTTTAAGGTCTAGAAATGAATAGTAGTGGTTTTAAATCCGTTAGGAGAAGCAGAATATTTGCCGGAGAATTCATAGACTTGAGATGTCTAAGGTATGTGATAGAGTGCTGAAATAAAAGTAATGCTATAGCAGAAAGCACCATTTCCTTCTCTGCATATCTTCGCATTGTGGAAGTGTTTGTGAAAAAAGTCTGTGAAGAAAATTTCTGGTGACTTACTTTAAGGTCTGCTGAAACCTGGGACATTTGTCTTCAGTACACTAAAGGATGTGTTTATAGGGACTACCTGGTTCAGTGTAGCTTACAGGTGAAGAGGCACTTTCTGAAAGGGAAGACATGCCCCTCAAAGTTTCTAGGGCAAGAGCGTGGTCCTGAGAAGTTGGGTTGTCAAGCCTTAACTTTTCAGAAGCCGTGCAAGCAGCTCAGGTTGGTAAAGGAGCGATGTTGTTAGCTGTTAAAGATTTGGACTGTTTTTCAGCATGTGCATTTTTATGTGCTGTAAAATAATAATAAAGTCTTGATTTCACGCCAATGAATGCCGTGTAAGTGATGAAGTAAAATAGCTGACATGGAAAACAGAAATAAATGATTGCAAATCACCAGCCAAGACCTACAAAGGCATGTGCAGCTTAATGTATTACTAACACTTTGAGAAAAAGAATGATTGGTGTAATGATATCAACAATGTTTAAGTGTATTTTTCAGTATAACAGATGAAGAACAGCTGAAAGCTTGCAAGCAGACTAGGCAATGGAGTTTCAGTGGAAATTCAATAGATGAATAGAAAACAATGCAGAAGAAAAAAAAATTAATGGCCTCTTTCTTTGCTAACTGTTGCAAGCAGGGTTGCAGTTCAGTATGTAGGTGTATAGCTCAGTGAACGCATCAACTTAATGTTCAGTGTTAATGAAACCAAATCAATAGTAAAGAATTATCCTGAAAGTGTTAGAGAACAAAACATGATCGCTAAATCACTACATAAGTTCATAGTGTGCATTATGCTCTGCTCTGAATTCAGAAAAAGCATGTCACAGAATTGAAGAATATTTGTGAAGGATATGTGATTATGCACTGTGAAATTAGTTTCATTTCCTAACAGGTTTTTAGCACAAACTTACTGATGTGGCAAAAAATAATATAGCCTTGATTCTGTGCTGATTAATGCATTTCCCTTAAATGTTTCTAACAACTTAGTTTAAATTCCACCTGGTTTTAAACAGAATTAGTTGAGGTTTGTAAAAGTACACCGAAGTGTATATTCTAACATTTACCAATATCCATCTATAAATCCATACAAATCTGGTTTTAAACAGAATTAGTTGAGGTTTTGTAAAATTACACCAAAGTGTATATTCTAACATTTACCAATATCCATCTATAAATCCATACAAATACATTCTATACAAATCTATACAATAACATTCCAAGATGAGGCTTCTTCTTCCCCCCACTGATGAACAAACTCTCATGCTGATGGGGTTGTGCTCAAGGATTTACACAAATAAGGGATATGACCTCTCTACTTCCACATTTAATTTAAATATCTTTTTAACTGCACTCAGTTAATTCTGTTAATATCCTTCTAGAAGTTTTTGAGACTTTTTGGGAGGAAGTTCATCTGTATTATGGCAAGCATAGCATAGGTGCATTAAGTAATCTGAAAAAAATTGATAAAATATGGAATCATTGAATCATTTAGGTTTTAACCCAGCACTGCCAAGTCAATCACTGAACCATGTCCCTAAGTGCCACATTTCACGTCTTTTAAATATTTCCAGTGATGGTGACTCAACCACTTTCCTGGGTAGCCTGTTCTTAGGCTTGACAACTCTTTACAGGAAGAAATTTTTCCCTGTTACCCACTCTAACCTTCCCCTGGTGCAACTTGAGGCCATTTATTCTTGTCCAGTTACTTGGGAGAAGAGACTGATGCCCACCTCACTACGACCTCCTTTCAGGTAGTTGTAGAGAGGACTAAGGTCTCCCCTCATCTACTTTGTGTCCAAATGACCTCAACTCCCTCAGCTACTCATTATAAGAGTTGTATTCCAGATCTGTTACCAGCTTTATTGCTCTGCTCTGGATATGCTCCAGCACTTCCATGTCTTTCTTGTCATGTAGTGAGGGACCCAAAATTTAATACAGTAACCTCACAACATCCTTGTAGTCGTCCTGAACTGCCAGTCCTTTCTTCCAAAGGTCATAAACTCTCTGTTTCCCCTAAGTCTCAGCTGAATCTGCCTGTTTAGGCAGATGTTCTCTGCCATCTTACCTTTTTATCTTACACCATTTACCCTCAGTTTTCTTAAGAAGGATAAATTCTTTGTACAAAGATGGTTTTGGTATCTGTTTGTTTACTACCATACATGAGGCAACAAGTTTTCCATTAATCTAGGCTGTTTTCCTTAGTGCAGATATTGTTATACTGCAGTCTGGAGAAGGAAAGATCCTCCTGCAGATGCAGTAGCAGAACTGTAGTTCAGTCATCGAAGGAATTAAATAGAGTACTTGAAAAGCATCAGAGAAACTGAATTTTTAGATAGTACAATGCCATCTGTTTCCCAAATGTAAAAAAGATTAAGATGAGACCTCTATAACTGAATTACATTTTGAAATGGTTGAAAGCATAATTAAATATTCACTGTTTAATAAGTAACTGAGAGGGATAAACTTCCCTAGCATCCTTTTCAAAATCCCCGTGGTACGTAGAGCCATTTAATATTGAAAAAGAAATATCTGAAAGAATGAGCAAAACAAGAACGGTGTGTACAAAAAAATTAAATTGCACAAAAAAAATTTTTGCTTTAAATTATATTGCAGTCTTTGCTCTCCTGTAGAATTCTGGATAGACTTAGTTTATGTAAAAGTCAATTTACTATCCTTAAAAATGTGAGATTTGAAGACTTTTTTTAGAAAGTATAATGATAAGTGTCATTATATATCAAATTCTTTGATCAAAGTTATACTTTGCAAATACTCTAATTTTCTGTTCTTTTCCTAAAGTGAGGGGTATGTGTTGGAGGATCCCTTTGAATGGTTTCTTTACTATATAAAGCTGAATGCTTTCTTGGGTGCTTTTTGTTTGGCTGGATCTGATTGCCTTCTTTACATTACAAGTCATATATATAGTTTTCATGAATATGTAGAAACTTAATGTCTTTCAGTATTCTCATTTCCCTTGACAAGCTCTGGGATTGTTCCTTTGATTTAAAAAGATTAGGGGAAGGCACTGATGGCTGCCAAATATAGTTGTATAATTTCCTCCTTTTGTTTTGGAAATCATTCTTCATCTTCATCACCCATTTGAATGAAAGAAAGCTTTTGCTTTTCAGGAAAGAGAGTTCTAATACCAGCTTCTGAACATTATTTTAAGATTAAGCTTTCTAGTTTTTGCCAGGTACATCCCTTCCTTGTAAGCCCAAGGCATCAGAATCAAAATCTGATTTAAGTGTGCCAGCTGTTTGCTGTGTTATTAAAATGTTAAATATACTTTAAGGTCACTTCATGCTGAAAATTATAACCTTGACTTGCTTCCAATTTTGGTGGTGGTTTTTTTGTTGTTTGTTTGTTTTTAACACAAAAATTCTGCAGGGTGAGTTTATTGCCAATGCTAGCTAGGGTTAGAACCGGTCTGTATTTTTGATATCAAAGTTTTAATTTTAGGCCTAAAACACTGTTAAAACCTGCCTTGCAAGTATTTCATTCTCTCATATCTGTTTTATAGAATGCCAGCCCTTGAATTTTTCATGAATGTTCTACATTGTTTAAGTTCTGTGTATGCCCATATATCCATACACATCTGTGCTCACCATAGCATGTTAACTTGAAGTGTCCTGGGTCCAGTTGGGGCAAAGTTTGTTTTCTTCTTAGTAAATGAGTGCTGTGTGTCTGGGTTCACTGTGACAATAATGTTTATAATGCAATGATATGTTACTTCTTGCTGAGTGGTGCTTGCCCCAAGCCAAGGACTTTTCAGTCCTTGCTCTGCAGGGGCACAGGAAGGGAGGGAGCATGGCCAGGACAGCCAAAGGGATATTCCACACCACAGAACAACATCCTCAGTTTATAAACTAGTGGGAGTTGGCTGGGAACCACCAGTTGCCACTTGGGTATGGGCTGGGAGTTGATCAGTGAGAGGTGAGCAATTGTATTGTGCATCACTTGTTTCTTGGGTTCTTTTAATCTCTCTCTTTTTTCCTTTTCATTGCTATTACTATTATTATTACTGTTGTTATTGTTGCAATGTTTTTCTTTATTTCAGTTATTAAACTGCTCATTGTTTACTACTGCTGCTAGCTGAGTCAGATGCAGTCATGGCATATGTTTAAATGACACTTTGCTTTGCTTATTTTCATGTGTGTAAACTAAATATGTTGCTGCAAAATTTACTGAAATGTTGTCCCAAGTTGATTGATGATGCATGCCTTGAATTATTTGTGTATGCAGATGAGCTGGAGGAAGATGAGGAAGAATCCGACACGGAACTAGAACGACAAAATATTGAAGAGCTTTATGACTTTGTACGGCACACCCATCAGCAGGATATCCAATTACTGAGAAAGGATGTGCAGCATCCTGCATTAATTCCCATTCTGAGGCCATACCAAAGTGAGGCTGTGAACTGGATGCTTCACCGAGAGAACCACACAAGTACTCCAAGTAGCGGCAAGTATATGGATCTGAAAAACTTGCATAATTGTGGAAAGTGTAATTGCATTGTCAGCAGTAATGTTTCCTTGCTGTTTGATTAGAAGTTTTGTGATTTATTTCATTAGTATTTTCATAGAAGGTGTTTTTTGGATCATACACTAAATGATAAGCTAGGTTTTGCTGAACAGCAGTTGATGTATCATGTTGGTCATGAAGCTCTGTGGAGGTGGACTGCAGCTTTTTTTCTCTTGATGTCACAAAAAGGCTGAATAATTCTAAGGAGTGCGCTGTTAATAGAGAAACTTCATCATAGTAATGTTAGCACTTTCTCCATAGAAAACGCACTGCACTTCTTATGGAGGGAGGTGACCACTCTGGATGGAATAAAAATCTACTATAATCCATTTACTGGCTGGTATGTTTTTATACTTACTCTTTCTGAGGGCACCTCAGGGTTGTACTTTGTGAAAACCATGTTGGTAGCTTTATCCTGCAGGATATAAGATATTCCATAACTTGTTTTTCAGTTAGCAACTAAAGAATTAGAACAATGATATCTTTAATTTGAAAAAAAGAACAAACTTGAGGATATAATGCACAGATAAATATGTAGATCTCAAGTTGAAGATGTAATTATTAAAGCTTTTCTTAAAGAAGTCAGTAATTTAGTGGTTTAATATTAACTTTTTTTAATTTGGAGTATTGGAGGCTTTGATCTTCTGATCCAATATTTTCCAAGTCCTAAGGAAGGCAGCAGTATAAAGCTTTTTATTAATGCTAGGTATTGCATTACTAAGCCTGTTTCTCTTTTCTCATTAACTGGGTCAGACTAGAACCTTTTGATTGCTAGTTTTTTATTTTTCCCTATGTTACTTTCAGATTTTTTTCACATTGAATATAAAAATATTTCAAATGTTTTGATATTAATACTATGATATGCTAAGGTTAGCAAGGAAAGGCCTATTAGGAAGTGAAAAAATTCTAAAAATTCTGGCATGCATATTTGTCTTGGTCATGTTCATACACCCAAAAAGCTTGCTGGTTTTTGTTAGTCTCAGCTTAACTAAGAAAAGATAATGCCTCACCTTACAAACTTTGCCTTGCTGAAGCTATGCCATGTGTCCCTGAACGTACTCTTCTCTGTCACAACATTCTGTAGTTACTGACTTTGACTGGGAATGTACTTGAATTTTAGCATTATCCGTGAGTATCCAAATGCTGGACCCCAGTGGCCCGGAGGTATTTTGGCAGATGAGATGGGTCTTGGAAAAACAGTAGAAGTGTTGGCTCTTATTCTGAATCATACTGGACCAGAGATTAAACAAGATGATCTGACATTACCTGAGGTAAGGAAACCAGGTTGAGCGTTGTTATGAAGATGATGCTTTTCAGAATGAATGCAAGAGCATTCTCTTCTCTTGAGTTTATTGCTTTCTGGTTTATAGAAGTCCATATTTAAAGCTGTATTGCTGTGAAAGTTTATGATACTTGGCAGAATAAATGGTGGAATGGTTTGCATGAGAAGCTGTTGATCCTTTGCCATTGTTCAATGGTTTTATTGGGTGACTATGCTGTTAATATAGTTTGGACAGGCTTCAGGAATGTATAAATACATAATGTAGTTTACTGTGTTAGAGGTCATTCTCCTTCGCTTCATTGTATTGATGGGTGTCAAACATCCATTAGACACATGTTCTGTGCTAAAATAGGGACAGTTTACATTCTAAATGAAGATTTCTGCTCTCCCTCTGTTTCGTATAATAAATGAGCTTATTTAGCAACAGTTTTCCATCTTTTCACTTTCCTTATCATGCATACTGTGAAAACTTGGCATGTCCACTAAACCCAGAAATTCTTTCTGAAGGGAAAGGACCATTATTCTTAAGTAAACTCTTACCACTTTGTGAGTTCCATCCCTTGGAAGTCATGGCAGCCAGTTTCATTGTACATTTATCACATAGTGATCTCCTGCCTGCTTGTCATTTTATGAGTTAAAAGGACTCGATTCTTAGAGAGAATAAGATGATTCTTCAATATATGAGAGGGTCAGCACCAAGTAGTGCAAAAAGAGGAGTAGAAGCACTAAAGTGCCTGGACACCGACTGACAACAATAGGTAGAGGCCAGGGCTTTTGGAGGGCTGGAGTTACTGAAACTGTTTAATGATGTAAGTACTTGGGACAGACATCTTAGCTAATATATTACTCTAATAGTAGAGTAAAATTTTGGGAGGCAATCCCTAAAAGGAGAAACATACCTCTTGTACAGCTGACTAGGGCTCTTCCTCTATATTGCTTACCTCCTTTTGTGTTTCTAGCTATATATTAAATATATATTTTCTGCCCCCATCAGGAACCTAGATCAGTTACATCTGTAGATTCCTGCAACTTAATACAAAATTAGTGGAGGACCCAAGAGGCTTTCAGAGCTGCTGTTTGTGGTTCAGTTAGGGTGCTGACCACTGTTTGCCAAGAAACCAAACTAAATGATGTGTCACTCTGTACATGAAGAATGAGCTATCTGAGCAAATTAGTGAGATCAGAATATACATTTGTAGCAGCTCATGCTTACTTTAAAATGTGAGGAGATCAATGAAGGTCAGAGTGACTGTGAAGAGACATGAGCTAATAACTATTTAATGTTGTCTGCATTAGGGTAAGCTTGTGAACTTCTTTGTTCCACCTCAACCTTTAGAAGGAAATAAAAAGAAAAACCCAAAGGAAATGGAGCCTAAATTAAAGGAAAAAATACAGTATCCCAGTAAGTATTTCTGATGAGTTTTAAAATGCATTTTGCTTTTAGCATTGTCTTATATTGGTCACTGACTGTGAGTTCAAGGCTACTCTGGACTTCTTCAGAACGAAATTATTCTTTTGCTGAGCCCTGTCATGTAGGATTGCATGCTACAGCCAAGTGATCCACAGTTAAAAGTAAAGTTACTAACTCAGAACTCTGCTACAGAGCTCCATGCAACTAAAGGTCTTTGTAAAGAGTTTATGCATTTAAATGAAATAAGCTGTCTTTTTTTATGCCTCAGTAGGAAAATTGAGTGATTTATTTCTGTTGCTATCCAACATTGTTTTAGAATCACTGCAAAACAGCAATCTGTAGAGCTGTATCAAGTAAAAGTTTGTCAAAGTTGCTGCCTATCTGCATTTTTTAGATGAACACTATGTTTAGAGTTCCCTTAATATGCATTCTGTGAGGTAACTTAATTTCATCTGAAACTCTAAGTTGTTTTGTTTTGATTCTTCATACAGGCTTACGAGTAATGATATTGGCAGCTGTAAAGGAAATGAATGTGAAGAAAGGAGCATCCATAATTGCAATATTTAAGTACATCAGTTCTATATATAGGTACGACACGCAGAGAAATAGACGGCTTCTCAAAAGAACTCTGGAAAAACTAATTGCAGAACAGGTGGTAGAACAAGTTAAAGGACATGGTCTGGCTGGGTCTTTCAAGCTGGGAAAGAATTATAAGGAACAGAAGAAGCGAGAAAGAGCCAAAGAGCAGGTAAAACATGTGCTGTAGTTATTTCAAAGAAGGCTGGTTTTTTGCTGCCAATTGCATGCTACTCTCAGCTGCATTGTATATGTACACTAGCTCAGTGATACTGATCTAGTGTTAAAAATGAAGAAAACTTCAGCAATTGCTTTGACACTCATAAATAAAGAAGCCGAAATCATAAGTAGATAAAATTTGAGGCTAAAATAGTAACTATGTCTGTCATAAGTCTTTTAAAAACAGCATCTTGCGCTTGGTCTTGTTGAAGTGCATGATATTCCCATGGCCCCACTTTGTCCAGGTCCCTCTGGATGTCATCCTATCCTTCAGGTGTGTCAGCTGTACCACTGAACTTGATGTCATCTTCAAATTTGCTGAGGGTGCACTGGATTCCTCTGGCTATATCATTAATGAAGATATTAAGTACCACTGGTAGATGTTAAACATCACTGGGCAAGTCTGAATGTAAAGTCTGACATTCTTGGTTAATTTTACTTTGTAGGTAGCAAGGACTTCAGAAAACACTCAGAAGAAGCAGTTGATTGATGCTAAAACTCAAACCAAAGAATCAAGAAACAGTGATGAAACGTCTGAAAATGTCTTTAAAACTGCTTCACATGAGAATATCGCCATGGAAGAACATGATTATTGTACAACTAGTAAAAATAACAGGAAATCTGAAGCAGATAATGAGAACTCTGTAGAAGGGAAAAATGTTAAGCAAGAAACTGTGGTCCCAAAGTCTCCTGATTTTCATGGCAACCTTCTTGTCTCCAGTGACACGAGCAGTCATCCTGATGTTGATGTTTCTAAAACTACAGCTGTTATCCAGCAGGAAATCCCAAAGGTCCCGTCCTCACATTCCCAAGAACGTGCTGGCAGTAGCGTACAACATACCAGTTCTGTATTTCCATTTAATACTGCTGAATATCGTTTTGAATGCATCTGTGGTGAGCTTGGATTGGCTGACTACAAAGCTCGTGTGCAGTGCTTGAAATGTCACCTGTGGCAGCATGCAGAGTGTGTAAACTACAAAGAGGAGAACCTGAAGAGCAGGCCCTTCTACTGTCCCCATTGCCTTGTGGCAATGAAACCTGTTCCCACAGGAGCGACTTTGATAATTTCTCCTAGTTCTATTTGTCACCAGTGGGTAGATGAGATCAACAGGCATGTAAGATCATCATCTCTTCGAGTTCTGGTAAGATTATATATGGAGAGTTATTTTATCAAGGCTCAGGGCTTGCATCACTCGAAGTTCAGAGGTCTTTGTCCTCTTTGCTAGAGCTCTACATTTCTTGCTGCTAGAGCAATGCTTTGGCATTATGCAGTGCATCGGTGTCCCAGAAAGACAGTCTGCGATTAGTTCTTTTATTTTTTTTCTGTTTCAGTTGGTCACTGGGAGATAAACCAGTGGACTAGATTGTATAGCAGCTGAAAGCAAATTTTTGTGCAGTTGGAACATGTGGTTTCTGAGGGAAAGCTGTTTGAAAGACTACCAAGAACTTAAAAAGGCCTATGGGTGTTTTGAGTGTTGTCTCGCTGTACACATGCACTTAAGCAATTCTCTGACTGTTGCTCCTCCTTTTGTTCTAGATAAAAAATGTTTCCATAGGTAAAGCCTGTAGTTTTGCATTTCTGGTTCTCATGCTTTATAAAAGAAGTCTTGGGCATTGGTGTTTACTCAAAACAATACTGTTACGACTTGGCTGTTGTGTTTATAACATCTACCAAATTGATTAGTATGTTGCTTATTTGGAGACCATGTATTGTCCTTTTACTTGATTTCTCATAACCCTGTCACTAGAACAAATCTAATTATACTTAGAGTAATAATGGCTATACAGGTCTTTAAAAATACTGTTATCACAGTATTCAAGAGTCTTCTATTACTGATGCAGCCAAGTTTTGTCCTTCATATTTTTAGCAGCCAAGAACCTTTTTAATAATCAAGAGCTTTGAAAACCATCAGTCACTTGTATTTTGAACAGAGTAATGACAGGTTGATATAACTTTGTATTCAGGGATATATCTGATACCTTTGGCTGTTATGCATAGTTGCCCATGTATAAATGGATTCTAGGCCTCCAGTGCTATTTGTGTGAGCTGTCCAGTTAGATTTAATGCAGGTACTAACAAATGTGTAAAACTCACATGGTTTTTCTAGGGCCCAGTCCAAGTTTAATACCAGCTTTGATGAAAATTATCATAAATAGATTTACATGGTAACAATAAACTAGTTTAAGTACTGAATATCAGTACTTTAAACTGTGTGACATCTTCCATTCTGCAAGATTGTTTTCATTTTCTTTTAACTGCCAACTGTGAGACTTGTTTTCAGTGTTGCTTCAAAATGAAAATTTGGTGGTTTATTTTCTGTTAAGGTAAAATGGAAGTAGTGGAGATGTTTCAAAGAATCAGTTTCCCATGTTAACAACTTTTGCATTGCATGTGACATGTGTTTTTTACTCTTCAACTGCTTTCAACCCATGGGAAATTCTAATGGTTTTATGTAATAGAAGAAGAAATTAAAATTTATCAGTAAGTCTTGCCTTGTGGCAGATTGTCTTTTTCTGCTGCTGTGAAAACAACCAAAACTTGGCCAAGTTATAAATCTCCAGAAAATCTATTCTTAAGTACTTGAAGAAGTCATTAGACTTTGGCAGCTGTTTGTTTCTTCTTGGTTACTTCAAAGAGCCTCTTTTTGGTTAATTTGTTTCTTTTTTTTTTCCCCATCCAAGCTCCCCTTCTCTCTTTTGTTTCATGTGCAATGACCTGGGTTGCCCCGTGGTCCCATTTTGGGGCACAACAGAAAGAAATTATCTACAGGTGTTTCTTTCAGTTGACAGAAACACTGTTGCCATATGCACAAATGGAGAGGAGGAGTATTACTGGAAGAAAAAGAAGGGTTAAGAGTGAAATTAACAGTGAAATCATGTTCTGATCATCAAGGGGTAAAGAGCAGTTATTTTCATTTCTGTACCTTTCTAAAGGGATTTGGCTTAACATTATGAGGGAGATAAGAAAAGTACTTCTGATAATAGAACAAATGTCAGTATGAAGGGTTTCTGTTAGTGCACAGGGACTGTATTTCACCCAGGGTATGTTTTTTTCATCTCTTAAATCTCTGTAGGTAAAACTTTACTCAGAGTGTCATTTCTGGTTTTTATATATTTTGATGCATATTTCAGTCTTTGCCTAATCATCTATTAAATTTTAGTGAGTAAAGTTTTCAGAAGAAAGGTAATGATTACAGTAAAGGAGAGAAGGCTGAATATGTAACAGTGACTTGTGTAATGATGTTCTTCCATAAAACATTACAGAATACTTAATCTTCAAACAACTGTTACAACAAATACGTGTTTTAGAAAATAATGAAGTCCTCTCTCCTTCAAAGGAGGAAATAAATGTTTTGCAAAGTCATAAAAAGTTAGACAAATTTTGCATCCATGACTCTATTGTATTTATTATTAGGTTACTCAGATGAATTTCCCACCGTACGATTATATAAATACAGATTTTATGAACAGTTTCTTTTTATATGAGCAACACTGCTAAAAGCTTGCACATATTAAGCTGTACTGATATGTTAGCATTTTTATCAAAGTGTCTCTTACCTCCCTTCTTTGCTATTGCGCTGTTGCCTGTAAATCCCTGTAGGTGTACCAAGGTGTGAAGAAGCATGGCTTTTTGCAGCCACACATGCTGGCAGAGCAGGAGGTGGTTATCACCACCTACGACGTGCTGCGCACCGAACTGAACTACGTGGACATTCCCCACAGCAACAGCGAGGACGGGCGCCGCTTCAGGAACCAGAAGCGCTACATGGCCATCCCCAGCCCCTTGGTAGCAGTGGAGTGGTGGAGGATCTGCCTCGATGAAGCACAAATGGTTGAATGCACCACTGCAAAGGTATGACATTCCTGGGCATGCGCTCGTTTAACTTGAAAATGTTTGGACAAGTTTATTGTAAATAATAGTCTTTCCTTCCCCCTTCTTAATGTTCAGAGTACACTCAGGTGGTTTGTCCTTGTCCCTTGTTCTTCAGAAGTGAATTTTCTGTTGGAGATACTTACTATTGAATGGTTCTCCTGTTGGAATTTTGGCAGATTGTGAAGTATATCCAGCTGAAAAAAATACTTTACTTAATCTATACTGACAGTTTAAAGAACTAGGTCATCATGTTGTATATGGTGTTTGATAGTTTCAAACAAGACACTAGCCTTGTTCAGTGATGTGGTTCAGAGACATAGATATGTCCTTTGGGTCTAGAAGCTAAAATAGTCAGCAGTCTGTCTGCAAACTCAAGGGATACAGTCTTCAGGGGGGATTATTTTAATTAGTCTTTGTCCAGTCTTTTTGTCTTCCAACACAGGAAGACAAAAATGCTACTTACATAATGCCTTACAGGCTTTAATGTTCAGAATTTTTTAAAAGTACAGTTTATTTTGCTATTTGTTTGCCTTCTGTGAACCCTTAATTGCACTTGATTACTTGGAAGAGGACATGGCTTTTATCAGCTTTCAATTACCTTCTAAAAAGATGAAAAATTTTATATATGTTTTATAATTTATTGCATCAATGCTGCTTCTAGGTCTAAGGGTACATTCTAAAAAGATGTTCAGCCTTCTCAAAAATAAGATCCACTTGGTGTCAGACTGTGTTCCACTCTGTTTTTCCTTTCCTACCATTGGCTCTATGTCCTTAGGCTGCTGAGATGGCGCTCCGTTTGAGTGGAATCAATCGCTGGTGTGTCAGTGGCACTCCTGTGCAGCGAGGATTAGAAGGTGAGATTTTATATAGCGGTGTAATCTCTGGGCTTTTCTTATGCTGATAACTAGGAGAGGCTTTGAAGCAGTTGAAATGTCTGCTAGTTTTGTTCTGAATTCACTAGGTACTCTAACTTTGTAAGCCATAAATTTTAAGCATGATAATAAAGCTATCATTCATGTATCAATATAAAAATCGAAGAGCTGAAATATTTTTGTCTCCCTGAGTTAGACAAATACTTTGAGGAGTGGAGAAGCTGTATGTCTAATAGCTGACTCAAGTGTGTTCTTCAGTTTTCACTTAGTGGAGTGGATAAATATTAACCCTTCTCTGTAGCAGATAGTCTGCTCTGGTTGCAGAATCCTGTGAACTGTCAAATACAGCAAGCAAAGCTGTATTTGCTTTTTGCATGGCTCTCTATGAACTACCGTGGGCATCCACTGCCATGAATATAAATTCTAAAAATCCTGCTAAAGCTTATGAAACCGTCTCCAGTCCTTATGTAAGGACTTAATGAATTGAGATGTGTGGAGTAGGTAGCTGTGTGTTAGCAGGTGACATTTATCTTGTCTTTTTTTTGTGTGATGCTCAGTTTCTGTAGACAGGCTTCAGACAGAGATAGAATAAAAGAAAGAGAGCTGACTAACTGCTTTGTCTCCATGTGTTCTCTGATGGATTTTGAAATATATGGTACACATTGGGGCAATGCATTTGAAAGTGGGTAAATCAGTGTAAGCATTTGTGGACTGTTGTTTGGATACTAAGTAGTAAAAATCAATATTTTAGATTAATTCATAATGGAATTTTGAATTAAATTTATAAATACATGTAATAGTTGCAAGAATACAGCGTTAAAGCAAAGCTGCAGAAAGAAGTGATTGATTTTAGTGTCATGATGAACTCCTTCAAGGCCCTGTGTGAGATAGTGTTGATTTATTACATATCTGAAATGTCCATAATACATGTTGGCAGACTCTAAGGCAGCCCCCATCAAGTCAGGGATGAAAACTGCTGACTCATTTCAATCTGTGCCACTGCTGCTGTACTGCAGTGGGATAGGAGCCCTGAGTAAACAATTGCTTCTTGCATAGAAATGATTCCCAGAATTTTTCTTTCTCTGGTCTGTGATGTATTTGGTGAATGTCTTGATGCTTTCAGCTGAATACTGAATTATGATAAAGCTAACAGAATAAGGAATGTAGACACCAGATTTTCAAGAACTAGAAGATATCATCACATATCTCTGTTTCTGCAGTATCCACATGCAGTATTTAAATGTGTGCTTCTGTATTTTTCCAGTAAGATTAAGGCAGAAGTTTAAAGTCAATATGTCCTTAAGTTTCATTCCAAAAAGTGACGAGTTTCTGGATTAGGCAGAATTAGCAAGACGTATTCTCTCAATTAGCAAGAAAACAATTGAGTGTCTTTTGTTAATTTCTTATGCATTAGGAGAGAAGTGAAAATTCTTCTGAATTGCAGCCCCTTCTAGGATTGTGGGCAGCAGACAGTTGGTGCACAGCAGGCTCTGAAGTAATGATGCTGAGCAATATTGGTTTAGAAAAACCTGGCAAACCCAGTTAACCATATGCAATCATGTAATTTCTGCCTCTTGTCTCTGCTCTGAATAGGTTTAAATTCTTTGCTCTCTTCTGCTAAGCTTGAAATTAGGAAAGTGTCTCACAAACAGCAAAATTGTCTCAAGTTGTGTGGAAATCAAAAGCGAGCTAAAGGAGAGAATGGCCACCTTCCACCACCCAGTCCCCTGCCTCAAATTAAATATTTTGCTGAGCGAGTGACTGGAAAACAAGTACAAAAGATAAAGGCCAGAATGGAGATGGTTTATGCTTCATAGGCTTTGGTATGACAGCTAATTTTTTTGAGACATATTGTGAAGTATTAAAACACAAACACTTTCTTTTCTTGGCAGATTTATATGGATTAGTCCTTTTTCTTGGAGTTGATCCTTACTGGGTCAAACACTGGTGGGACCAACTACTATATCGACCTTATTGTAGGAAAAATCCCCAGCCTCTCTACAGTCTAATTGCGAAGATAATGTGGAGATCAGCAAAGAAGGATGTGCTTGACCAAGTAAATCAAAGTTTTGAGTTTTAGAATTCCTGAACATCATTTACCAATAGTTTTATTTGCAAATTACTTACTTTCTTTTTTTAATTTCAGATTCAAATCCCCCCTCAGACAGAAAATATACACTGGCTTCACTTCTCTCCTGTGGAGAGACACTTCTATCATCGCCAGCACGAGGTGTGCTGCCAGGATGCATTGGCAAAACTCAGGAAGATTTCAGACTGGACTCTTAAGCTTAGCAGCCTAGATAGAAGGACTGTGACTTCTATTCTGTACCCTTTGCTACGGCTCAGGCAGGCCTGCTGTCACCCACAAGCTGTTCGGGGAGAGTTCTTGCCGCTACAGAAAAGGTGAATTTCTGTCATTTCCTAAATGGCCTACTTTATCCAAAGCAAAACTCTGATTGTCTCCAGCAGTGCAAGCCCTTGTACAGTCCTCAAATAAGCCTAATTTAAACTTCTTTGGGTAAATGTGTGACTATGGCACACCAGGGTAATTGACCTCAGAGGCTGAACAGGCGCAGTGGGTTCATTAGTGTAATTCTTGTGTTAAAGGACATAGTACTGAAGGCATTTGATTCTCCAGTGGCATTCTAACCTTACTATGACTAGAGTGTTGCAGGTAACAGATTGAGTGTGAAACAAACCAGATTATTTTTTGTTTTAAAATAAGCCCACTGCTTTTTATTTTTTGTCTCGTACAAAGCTCACATTTATGAATGAGAACAATGAAAGAATTGAATCAACGGAATGGAATAATTCCTTAGTTCAAAGAAAATGTTAATGTGAGGTTGCAGAATTTGTAAGTATAGATCCAAACTTGAAAGTTGTGCAAATAGTCTTTTATTTGCATGCTTTCACGGTCATCTTCCCCACAAGTGCTCTGCAAGTATCACTTTGGTCTCAGCTTTTGTTACACCAAAAAAAAAAACCATGTTGCCAGTTCTGTTGTGAAATGTAGCTGCTACCTTTTCAGTCAGTCAGAAGGAGGTTATGAAAGAACAGGCTGTTTCCATTCCAGCCTCTCAGAGTGGCGTCTATGTTTCTTTTTTAAGCTACAGGTAGGGAAGAACTTCAACTTTTAGGACTGCCAGTGTTTTTGCTACTGTTTCCTAGTCCATCCATTCTATTCAGACTCTTTCAATCCTTGTTAGAAGTTTTGTGTCCTACTCCTTGCTCTTTGTTATACAGGGCACCTGCAGTGCCTGAGCAGCTGAAGCTGACTTTGCATTTGCCTGAGCAGAGATCAATAGTTAGACACTGTGTTGTAGTACTTGCTGTGGTAGTCTGCTATGTGGAAGCAAGGGACTCAAACATAGGAGAAGTCAATATTCCCATCCATCATACAATATTATTTGCATTAAAATGAGCCAGTGTAGTGTAAATGAAATATATGTAAACTGAGCAGAGTATGGTGGGAACAACTTCATACTGTGTTGATTTTGGTGGAATGGTTGCACAGCGACAGCTGCATAGTAACTGGTGGAAAAGCCAGCAATGAAAATTAAATCTTTCTTAAAGTCACGTGTACAAAGAAAAGTCAATTCCCAGCACTGTTTATATACCTTTTTTTTGTGGCCCAAACTTGACTGCAGCATTGACATTCCCAGAATAGAGAGGAGATTTGGTTGCTGTCTTTGGTTATATGTAGGAGAATAATGAAGAAATTCTCTACTATGACCTCTGATGAATAAGAGAAATTTACTGAAATGAGAAAGTTGATGCTGAAGCATATAGATAAGAGACATGGACCTGAGTTAAAAACCTGAATTTGGAGCATATTCTGTTCTATGATAGATGACCTTTTTTCCCACCTGTGTAGTGAAGGCAGTAAATGACGTCTACTCAGAAAAAAAAAAACCTCTTAAAAGAGATTTTTCTAGGTTCTCCTAATTTAACTGAGTAAAACCCACTTCTGTTTACCTTAGTTGGTAGTCTCAGGCTGTGTATCAAATTGCATATTTTATATGTACATCCTTCTGCTGTAACAATTTTTCTTGAAACTGCTATGGTTTTGAAAATAGAAGGTGAGTAGCCATGGTGGAAGTATCAACATACGTTATGTGTATTTACCATTTCCTTTGCTGAATTCAGTAATTATGAATAGCGATTATATTGATTTAAAGCCGATTCTGGTGTAACACTGTACTATAAAACCAAGAATCAGTTTCTGCAACTGGAACAATGTTGCAAGGAAGGTAAAATAAAGGCCTAAGCAAGGATATCCTTCTAGCATAATTTGAGCCCAGTCTGTGCAAGAGTTCAGTACTCTGTTCCACAGTGCTGAACACCAAATAGTAAATGCTTCTCCGATGGTTTTGAAAATAGAAGGTGAGTAGCAATGGTGGAAGTATCAACATACGTTATGTGCATTTACCGTTTCCTTTGCTGAATTCAGTAATTATGAATAGCGATTATATTGATTTAAAGCCGATTCTGGTGTAACACTGTACTATAAAACCAAGAATCAGTTTCTGCAACTGGAACAATGTTGCAAGGAAGGTAAAATAAAGGCCTAGGCAAGGACATCCTTCTAGCACAATTTGAGCCCAGTCTGTGCAAGAGTTCAGTACTCTGTTCCACAGTGCTGAACACCAAATAGTAAATGCTTCTCCTGGTGAATGAAGCTGAGGAGCAGGGTTTCAGTGGAGGGGAGAGGTGTCTGGTCTAACAGCAGCAATTGGTGTTAGAAGCAGCCTCAGGTCAGCTGTTGTAGGCTGTTGCTATTGTTTACTCTCCTGTCTCTTCATATCAGTCCTCTGATTCTTTAACCTGTGGCTTTACTCCAAGGTATCATTCAAGCTTCCTTCTTGCATCCTCCTCATTTCTGTTTCTGCTTCTCTCTTTTCTCTTAATTTCTGGTATTTTTATGTGAAGCTAATTTTTTTTCGGGTAAAATTCCTCTCATAATTTGCAGATATTTTGTCTAATTTGCAGATATGACAAATGTAGAAAAGGAAGTTTAGAATGATTTTTGCTAGTCTTCTCAGTTCTCATTTCACACATTTTCTTCTTTACATTGACACTTCGTGTGTTTTGTGTTTAGATTGGTAGCAGAGGGTAGAAATGTAGTCTGTCATAGCTGTTTTCATCTGAACAGATTTTGACAAAATGAGGTCTATTTTGCTTGTTTGCAGTTCACCACTAACAGAAGGAGAACAATAGTCTGCCACATGAAGGATTATTTTACTAAGTTCAGATTTTCTTCTTGCTCCTTATTTCTTGGTGTTCTAGGAGATGGCAACCTCTGGATGCACTCAAGTTAGGGTAAAGCTCTAGCAGGAAGAAAATCTGACAGTTAGAGGTCTTTTAATAAGTAAAGAAATCTCAGAAAGCATTTGCAATATGTTGGATGCATGTAATGATCTGCTACGCTGCTCAGCATGACCCTCTTACTTTTCTAGTACTGTCATTTTGTTTCAAATTTGGTCTTCTTTTCAGCACCATGACCATGGAGGAACTACTGGCATCTCTGCAAAAGAAATGTCGAACAGAGTGTGAAGAAGCTCACCGACAGCTGGTGTGTGCTCTTAATGGCTTAGCTGGTATCCATATCATTAAAGGTAAGACCAAAGGGCTGTAGCATATTCTTTACTCCTTTCAGTACAGGAGTAAAGGATATGCTCCATCTCTGTGTACTGGGAGGTTAAAAGGAGTCACACATGTAATTGTTCTTAACCTGCTTTTGTTTTACCAGTACTGCTTTCTGGGTTTCCCTTGTGCCCCCAGCCGTGCAAACTGCTGTGCTGATTGCTAAGATGCCTTTTGCTGCTCCTGCTAGACAGCTCTGTCAATGTTGATTTTGTCTGAATTACAAGGCAAAAAAAGCTTTGAATGAGAAACAAAAATAATTATATCAATCTTGAGTGTCCCACAAAATAAAAATAAATTAAAATTACTCCATTATGAATGTGTAAAAATGCCACTTTTCCAAATTCT
Organism: Passer montanus; assembly: GCF_014805655.1. NCBI lineage: Eukaryota > Metazoa > Chordata > Aves > Passeriformes > Passeridae > Passer > Passer montanus. The sequence goes on from NW_024366591.1 coordinate 13,675,462, forward strand.
TCTAAAGTTGACATGCTGTTTGAATTTTTCCAGTTCATGTCAAAGTCTTCCTCCAAAGAGAACAGGCAAACTGCCTTTTCTCTTACTTGCCTCACAGAAGGACTATATTCAGATTCTTTAATCTGTAGTTAGTGGGTTTGAAATACTTTGTTATAATTGTAGCTTGGAGATAAGTGTTTCTGATACAGTTAAGTGCTTAAAAAGAGTTACATACAGATGTAATGCTTCTGAAATGCACTAGTAGCAAAAATTATGTTTGGACTATTTTGAAAACCAGATTGATAAAAATTTTGTCTGATGAGAAACAAAAGCAGGACAAAAGAGGCAGAGTTCTGGTCTGTAAGTGGTCCCCCAGTATTGCCCTTACAGTCGGTCCTCTTTATCAGGAAGGGGGAAGCACACCTTACATAAAAGTGAGGCCATGAATTTAATCGTGGTATAATTGAAAACTTATAGGTCTATTATTAGTCCAAATTTATTGCTATAGGCAAAGAAGAGAGTAACAATCACACTTGTTTCTACTTGTCCTGCTTTTCTGCTCACCTTTCTACTTAGGCTCATCTGGACCCTGAGCTCAGTGGTTTTGTAGATGTGGTGGCAGTGCAATTGCCAGTTGTCACTACCTTCATCAGTAGGAATAAGATGTTTGTGTTGATGGTGTCTTCCTCACACACAAGTCCAGTGAGGGTCATTTTTATGTTTGCTAGCATGTTTGCATCTTTCTCTTTCTTCATTGGTCTGCAGCTTCATGAAAATGCCGAATTTAGTGGACATGATGCCTTTTATGAATGTTACATACTCTTTCTTTGTTCTCTTTGTTGCCCCTAAAACCAGTTTTGTCCAGCTCTAAGTCTGCATTTCTTTGACTGTGGGTGAGTTGTTTATAGCCATGGCTTTCTTATTCACTGCCAAGCCTGTGCACCATCTCTTAGCATCCCATGGCTCTACTCTACACTGCATCCTATATCTTTACTTGTCAATAGCCTCTGCTATTGTTACTAGGCCTGTATTTCCCTACACTACATCATTGTGGTAGTTGTAAATATCTCATTCTACATGGAATAACTGCTTGTTATTGCTGTCTATATAAAGCTGTGTTTGTACCACACAAAGATAAACAAAAGTTTAAAAATATAGTAAAAATTAGCCATAGACACCTAGTGAATTACAGTGAATTGCTGTCACAGCTAAGCCAAGTAAAAGGTTCAGGCAGGGCAAGAAAAATTCAAGGGAGGCCTGACAAGCTTCAAATTAGCAAATTCAGCACATAGCTTTTGGCTGGTTACTGGTAATTGCAATCCTATATTGCAGGACTACACCCTTACAAATGCAACTCTTTCAATGTAAGAAGCAGCAAATCTTGTAGACATAGAATTGTTACACTTCCATATAGATAGGATGATGTTTTTTGTTTTACTCTCTTATCTGTCTTTATGCATTTATTTTCTCTGTACTTCTCCATGTTTTAAGAGTCTCTAAGAGTATTACTGGCTAAGTAAATTTCCATCAGTTGAGAAAAGCAAATTGAGATGGATTTATTTTTTCACTGTTTTTCCATACACAACTTCAATTTTGTATTTCTTTTTAATTGATATAAGCTATTTTCTGAGAACTGATTGTGATGCTGGCAGCTTACATCAGTAGTTCTGCTCCCTGCATGTACTTAATCATTTCTGCATTTCTGAAGTATGACACAACTTTCATGGTTTTCACTGGGAGAGTGAATAATGCATTTGCAGTGCAAATTTAGCAATGCATCACTGCAGTGAGTTGTAGATTTTATCTTTTTTATTTATGCAACCATGATACATATTTTAAAATTAAGAGGTTTGCAGATCTTACAGTCACAAAAGATATTTAATTTGGAAACTGCATTATTCTTTGTAGAATATCATATTCTGTCTTTTACCTGTTTTCTGGGGGAAGGAATGACTAGGAAAGAATTGCTTGAAGACAGGCACTTAATATACAGTTTCTCTGAGAACGTTTTAGTATGTTACAAGTAATGTAACACTTGTAAGGCCATAGCTGTTTGTATATTTAAAAACCAGCACAATGTGTCTGTGTGTTTGCTACTCTTTTTTAATTCAGGAGAATATGCACTGGCCGCGGAGCTGTACAGAGAAGTACTAAGATCATCTGAAGAACACAAAGAAAAGCTCAAAACAGATTCCTTGCAAGTGAGTGAGCATTGCAATGTAAAGAGACGTAGTTAAGAACTGGGATACTTTAGATTTAATTTAACAGATCAGTCTTTTCTTCCTCCCAGTGGTATGCTGAATTACTCTTTCAGCCTGCTGTAATGATAACAATATTTTGATTACAATCTTTAGGTAGGAATCTGTCAAAAAAAAGCTACTGTGTATCTAAAAACCTGCTTGTGAGTTTTCTTGATGTCCCTGAAGCAGTGTATGATCTCCACCTGCTGTTCTGCAGTGCAGTTAACAAGCTGAATTCCTAGTCTGGTGCATGTGACTGTGACTGCTCACATTAAGTGTTATGTTACATCCTGCAATTACAGAATGCAGAATTTGCACTGAGAGTGATATTAAGGTGCCAAATAGAGATAGAGAATAATAAAATATTTGCACTGCAGAAGATAAAAGGGCATCAAAACATAGAAAAGAATTGAAGTGCCTTTTCTCTTTGGGCATTTGATTTCATGCCTTTTGAATACTATTTAAAAATATAAATATATTTTCCTGGTTAAAAAGTCATGGTTCTCTAAGTAACATATTTATAGTTCTTCAAGAACTACTGGTTCTTAATTGATCAAAATTTTCTTCAGCAAAAGAGATTTTAAATGTTAGTGACACATAGATAAATGATCAGTTGTCTGTTTCTTTCCTTGCTTCCATGAGCAAATTGTTTGATTGTGTTGCATGTGGTCACCTGATGTCTCTGTTGTGCTTCTTTGATTCTTCCTTTTCCTTTGTGACTTCCTGGTGGCTTTTTTGGCCAAGCATAGAGGTGTTAGTGTAAACTTCTTAAGTTGCACATAGGTTGTTAATTAAATTGTTCTACTGGATTGTACAATCCAATTAAGTTTTTTTTTTTCCCTTGAAATAGATTCTGGCTAATGTTGCCTTAGTGTAATAAAATTTTACTTCTGTTAAGTCTTCTCAGTTGTGTAGGATTAGCTTTTTGGGATAATGGCAAATAACTGCTGGCCAGTCCTCTTGAGTGACTGAGACAGTAATAAGACAGAGGTGAAGAGAATCCAGGATGTGAGAAAGGCACAAGTTTATGATAGTGGAGGTTATTAGTATGAGTTTGTGAGAGCTGTGCAGGAAGTATTATATTATTGGTCTGGTTTGAGAAACAAAGGGTGAAGCCAGAGAAGAGGAGCAGAGTTTCCTTATATTAATAATCAAATTTATTTTCCTTAAAAGTATACCAAAAGGTCATGTGTTTTTCAATATCTTTTATTTCAGAGAAATTAAAAATATGAAAAAATATTATAGCTCTCTATTATAGCTCACACTTTATTTAGCTTTAGATAGGCTAAATGAATTTTTTCTTCAGAATATTCCAAAAGACACCAAAGAAAGTGCTCTGAGATAATTTGTTTTTCATAATAGTCAAGGGCTGTTTTAATTAGGAGGGTGAGTATGGCATAGGATCTGGTGACCTGGTATCACACTTGGTTGCTGATTTGCTTTTGAGATGTTAAAGAAGGTCTTTTTAATATTTCATTTCCTATCTCAGTAAAATAAGGAAAGGAATCTCTCTTTTCTTTATAACGTGCTTCCAGATTAGCAGAGAAAGACAAAACTATTTTAAATGCATGCTAATTTCTTGCTGTAAGCTTTCATTGCTCTTTCCTGTCACGGATGTTCCAATGTTTGCTCTTGACTTGTGTATATTTAGAGACTTCATTCTACACATAATTTGATGGAATTGTTGGCAAAGCACCCAGGGATTCCCCCGACTTTGCGTGATAGCCGACTTGCAGAAGAGGTAAACATCTTTTGTTTTTACATAAATGTCGTAGAGCATGTTTTTATTTTTTTGTCCCCTCAGCATTTTCTCTAAATAAAGAAACAACAATTATTTTCATTTCAAAAGAAATAGCTTTTGAGTTAACTACATACGTCAGCCTTTCTTGTTATTTTATGAGTAAGTTTTATATCTAAGTAAGTTCAATTGTCCTATTCTCAGACTGCTCTGGGACCTTTTTATTGTTTGCTTATTCAACACAGATAAGTAAAAATACTGATTTATATTCCAGTTCCCTTTTGTATTCCTGTTGTGTTGTTTGGGCTTACCCAAAAGCAAAGCTGCACAGTTAGCATCTTTATCGTAATTTGTCTTCTTACATGTTTTTTGTGGCTTACTAATAGATTCTGGATTCTAGAGGAAAAAAAATATTGCTAAATATTGTTTACAAATGAAGGTGGGTAGCGCATAGATAGGTAACCACTTTAAAAGCACTATGGTAGTTGGGGAGTTTTTACATTTGCAGTATTCCTCACAGATATGATTTGTGCATAGTTTAAACTCTTATTTCCATACAGGCAGAACAACTCCGACAGCATTATATGAGTAAATCCAATGCAGAAGTTGCAGAAGCCCATCAGGCCTTACAGCCAGTTCTTCAGACCATTCGGGAACTTCAGAGAAAGGCAGGTACCTCTTAAATGTTTTGACTCTGACTTTTGGCATTTTTAAAGAACATTGTTTTCATCTTTTTGTCCAGAACTCTAGCTGTTTATCTTCTTTCACCTGTTAAAATTACAAGGTCACTTCAGTGTTGCTCTCTTTATTTCACAGGGAACTTAGCTTTCTCTGATTAAATGATCTCTATCTCCTTTTGAGAGAGAGAGAAGGAAGAAACTTTGAGATCACAATATCTCTGTGTGGCTGTTCTGTGTAGATAGCCTTGATGAATCTGATTCTACTGTGGAGAATGTAGACAGTTTCTTAGTCATGTGTTTACACATCAACAGAAGATGGGGTATTTCTTAATCACACTCTCATCCTCCACTTTTCATGGAATTCATAGCCAGTCTGTGTTTGACTGTGGCCTAAAGATCAGTATACACCTCTGCTGCAATGAGTAGATTGGTTTTCTGTTGAAAGTTCAAGGATAAATTTCTTGGTTTTCATACAGATACATCCAGGTTCTCCTTGGTGGTTGGATGTCATCCAGACAGCAATACAGTATGCCATCGATGAGGAGCTTGTTCAACGTGTGCAAAACGAAATAACCTGCAACTACAAACAGGAGACAAGTAAACTCTCCATGGCAGAGAAGTAAGAGAATAACTGAAATAGGCTGTTAAATACCGTTAAATCTATTCAGGTCTTCTTACTTGTTTGTGCTAGCTGTTGCAATTAGATAGCAGACATTTTTGTTTCAGAGCATCTGGACTGCAATTATGTTTCAAAACCAGTCCCTGAAAAAGCACAACTAGATAGATGACTTGGAAAGAAAAGCAGGAAAATTACTGTTTTCTCTTAGATAAGCATTCTTTGAAATGTTCTTCTGCATTATCTACTGTGGTTTTACAGTCTTCAGTACTCATGGAACTGCTGATAAGAAGAATTCAAAGTTTATTACATTAAAATTGAGTAACCTGTAAAAGAAATTGACTTGCTTAAATGGAAAGTAGACAGACAATATCAGAAAATCCTTGTGTAAAACCATAAAATAGCATCACTCTTTTTCTGAGCAAAGAATTTGAAGCTGGTGTCATGTTCAAGACAGCAGTATACCATTTCTTTTTGGGTTCAGTTACAGAGTAATGTATTCAGAGGGGACATTCAGAGGTTGTTTAAATCAACCTCCATCTTGGGATCCAGACCCATGCTTGTTCAATCCAGTAAAGCTGCACAAGGATTTGACTTGTTAAGTATCTGCAAGGAAGGAGATGGAATAGTCTCTGTGTGAAGCCTGTTCCAGTATTGGGCCCACTTGGTGGGGAAAAAAAAGACATTAAAATTATTTAACCTAGTTAATATTTCCTGTGTTGCATCATTTGTACATTGTCTCTTGTTCTTTTTTCAGGTGCCTTTGACAAAAGTTTGACTCAGTCTTCTCTGTATGTTCCAGTTAGATAAATATAGAAAGCAGTAAGGTCTCCCCATAATTTTAGGATTTAATAGATCCTCTTCTCCTAACCCTTTCTTGTACATTCTCGTTGAAGGTCTGTAAGTCCATCACAGAAAAAGGAAACATAGGAACAACAGTGCTCTGGTGGTTTAACTTGAGGCAATTTTCTCAGATACATAAACTTACGCTTTTAAATACAATCTTTCTGAATCATGTTGTAGTGAAATACATTTTTGTTATATTTATGAAATATATAAATATATGTATATACATCTGTGTGCAAGTTTATAAAATGTGTATAAATTTAAATACTTAAAATACACATATTTTAATTCCATGTATAGAGATGTATCCTCTACTCTGACCATTCTGCCATCACGATTCCAAAAGGTTGAAATTTCTTCTTGATGGAAGTAAATATATCTTTTATTTTCAGTACTTAACATAATTCTATTGAATAATCTAAATAAAGACAGAAAACGTAACCTCTTTTTTCTTCAGCAAAAGAGGCAGTGGGCACAAACTGGAACACAAGACGTTCCCTCTGAACATCAGGGAATGCTTTTTTACTGTGAGGGTGACTGAGCACTGGAACAGGAAGCCCAGAGAGGTTGTGGGGTCTCCGTCCTTGAAATACTCAAAAATTGTCTGGGCATGGTCTTGGGCAACCAGCTCTAGGTGACCCTGCTTGAGCAGGGCATTTGAACAAGATAAGACCCTGAGGCCCTTTCCAACATCAGCCAGTCTGTGTGTCTGGATGTGAAAGTCTCATGGTTCTTTGAGAATGATAGCATCACATTCTGGTCAAAATAAATATGAGGAAAGGATTGTTTGCATGTTCATGCAAAACTTTTATGCCTATCCATCCATCTGTTTCTTAGCTTGTGTCACACTGATTTTTTTTTTTTTCCTTGATTGAAATGAGGTATTTAGAAAGTATCTTCTTAAATTGCTACTTACAGATTGTATAACTTTGGAAAAGTTATCTGTGACTAAACTTTATTCTATAACACAGGGATAAAGCTAACTTCCTTTTCAATTTAATTTATGAGATAAAAGCATATGAGATAAAACTTAAAAAACAGTGTTGTATCAAGTTCTGCTGGTCAATGGTGGAAGCAACAAGTGCTCTGAATTGAGTACTGGATATGATTAATCCATGGTATAGTGAGGGAGATTTTTATAAAGCTGGTATTGTTTGGCAATTGATGATATTAACAGCAGACTTGTGGTTGCAATTTACATTTATTTTCAGACTACCTGGTTAGGCAAACTTTGTCTATGTTATTTTAAAATGCATATTACTGAAGTAGGTTATATTGAATGCCAAGCTTTAGTAGTGTTAAACCTGTGCTTTGCTCTCTGCACTGTACAAAATGTATGTTTTGGATCAAACTTTCTATATTGTGTAGAACCACAGTCTTGTACATCAATGTCAGACCTTGTAGGAATGATGCACTTCCTTTCATCAAGAGACTTCTGCTCTCAGGAAAAACATAATGTGGGAAGGGCTTAACTTAACACAAGGTCTTAACTTGTGTTCATTTCCATTACTGCAACACCCCTCCAATCACAAAAGACAGCTAGGTACCTAGGTTTTAGGAGAATAGTTTACTGTTATGTCCATGTAATAAATTTTAACTTAGAAAGCTAATTTGCTGAATGAAGTGTATTTTTGTGATGTGTGCATGTGTCTGTTGTGAATTGCAGAGGTGCATTCAAAATCATTTTGTTGGCCAGCAGACACAAGTAAGACTGTATGTGCAGTGGTTTCCATTTAGTAGATCTGCATTGTGGACCAGAGTGTTGCAGGTTGGTGTTCACTACTAGCATTTGGCCACATCTCTCAAGTCTTGGAAAGAGTCTTTCTGTTCTAAAAATACCAGACATCAGCTCTGGGGATACACTGGAGTGATTTCTGACAGCACTGCATGTAGTAGAAGTAAGCATTTTCTTGTGGTAGCAGCTTTGTTTGTTGTCCTAGATTGCTATTTAGCTACTTCTCTTCTACTTTAAAATACTGAATTGGGTTTGGATTTTGTGTCTTGGTGTAATTTCCCTGTTTCTTTAAATCAGATTCCGTGACTGCAGAGGCCTTCAGTACCTCCTCACAACCCAGCTGGATGAAGTGAAGAAGTTCCAGAAGATTGTAAGAGAAGCAGTGAAAAACTTAGAAGGGCCTCCTTCTAAGCAGGTTATTGAGGCTGCCACTATCTGCCATTTGCGACCTGTTAGACTGCCACTTAACAAGTAGGTCTTGAAAACAGAAAATATAACTTAGATGTGTATTACTACATTTTCCTTTATTTGAAATAGCATACTGAAGCCTTTATTATGTACTCAGGAGCTGTATGCACACTGTTATCACAGATCTATTTGTTAGAATCATGATCTGTAGTTTTATTTTAATAAAATCTTTTGTTGTCAGCTGTATTAGTGTACATGTGACTGTTATTTTGTTATTTTTTAAGAATTTGGTGTAGTTTTTATGTTGGAATAGGGGTTTATGATAATTTGGTTTCTGAAATTCTGAGTGCATCTGTTTTCAATTTTCTGTGTTGCAGCTGTGTCTTTTGTAAGGCTGACGAATTGTTCACAGAATATGAATCAAAGCTCTTTATGCATAGGTAAGTTCATAGCTTTATAAATTTCTCACTGTTAGAAAAAGTGAAAGTTGGGTTGCTTTATGTTTTCTGAAATAAGTTTATGACCAAATGACAGAGACTTCTTGCTGATGGCTTTGACAGCAATTCTGTTAGGTTTGATTTTCTATGTAAATTTCATTTGAAGAAATGGTGTCCAAGGAATGAATACATGCCACTTTCTCTCAAGCCACTATAATATGACCATACATCAGAAATGAAGGGGTGGCATGTTCAGAAATGTGTATAAATACAAGTATGCTAATTTAACACATACTCTTATTTGTGCAAATATTTATTTGTAGTCCAGCTGCAAGTGGTATAATACCACCCTCATTCAGTGTTTCAGTGAGAGGAGATCTCAGACAGAATGAAGCTGAAAGAAGGGTGACATCAGCACGGGGTGGCAGAAGTGCGCATAGTGGGCAGTACTGAAAGATAAATTACAGCTCTCTGCATGCTTTCTTTTGGACTTCTCTCTCTCATATCCCTCACAATGTCAAAATCGGATTGAAAAGTCTTGAGGTTACTGAGAACATTTTGAGACGTGTTTACCAGTGGGGGTTCTGTTGCTTCATGACTGCTGGAATCAGGAAGAATGGATTATTTTAAAATTAGCATTATTTGTCAAGGAGAGAACTGGGAAGCTGTACTGTTCATTCACAGTGCCATACACAGGAAATTTTGCATCTGAGTTTAATTGTAATTCTTGCTTATATAAAACGTCAGAATTGATTTTTTTTTAATGAATGTGACATTAATAACTACTGAAAGATGATTTATATATGTAAGCCTTTACAAAAGCTGTAGATGATTTGGGGCTGACAGAATGGCCTGAGGATTGGTTCCAAGGTCACTGTGTTCAAAGCAAGATTTTGATTAGGTCATAAAACAGCTGTTTATATTTGCTTGGTTTACATTATCTTTTAGTCATATATAAGAAGGCTGAAATAGATGATGTATAAGTACAGATGGATGGGAAAGTACAAAATCAGTGCTAAGTGCTGTGTTTGGTTTGTTTTGAAGTGTTAAAGGCCAGATGGCAATATTCGAGGAGATGATAGAAGACCAAGAAGGGCTTGTCGATGACCGCGTGCCCACCACAAGCAGAGGGCTCTGGGCAACCAGTGAAACTGAGCGGGCTTTGAAAGCTCTTCTTTCCTTTGCCAAAGCTCACCGCATGGATGTCAGGGTAACCGAGGAAGGGAGCGCATTCCTGGAGCTCTTTGAAGCATGGAAAAAGGAATATAAGGTACAGTAAATTACATGGTGATCAGACAGTTTGTCATCCATTTAGTTTATTGTAAACAAATTGCAGCTGAATATTAGCACATCTAAGTCATATTCCTGGAATTAGGCTTTGCCTACCAACCTTTTCTACAGTGCTTATTACAGGATTTGATGTTAAATGATTTATATCTGAGCTAATTGTTTCTAAGAGCTATGTGGGCTACTAATCAAATTTCTAAGCAATGTAATTGCATCTATTAAGACAATATAAAGATATAATTAAATGTGTTCATCTGTTTACTTGAATCAGAATGTAACAAGACTCAGCAAATCCAACACTGGTCCATTCTGTCATTCCAGTTACCTTCAGTTTTGTGAAGAAGGAACGCAGTTTTTTTATGTGCCTTTATGTTAGGAAACAAAAGATGGGCGTAATGTGCCAATGAGAATGAAGACAGTGTTGTGATTCTGTCTGTTGTGACTTGGAAATATTGATTCAGTGGTCTGTACTACTCCAATGTACACTGAGCTACAAGAATGATACTCTTTGAAACTTTTTTTTTTATTCAGCAGAGTTTGTTGTTTTTGTTTTTTTTGTTTTGCAAGGCATTTTGTTTCTGAATTTTTAGTTGCATTAATTGTTGTAGTACTAGTAGTTGTAGAAGAAACGAGCAACAGCTATTTCTAGTTGTTTATCCAGAGAGGCTGGAGAAGAGAGCAGACAAAATGATGTCTATACTGCTTGTTTTCCATTGTAATTAGTTGTTGTTATGGCTGAATGCTGTAAAGAAATATTATCTCTTCCTCCGAAAAGGTTCTCACGTTTCATTTTACATTTTATGGCAGAGTCATGTAAGTGTAACTCAGTTCAGTTCTGCTGTTCACTTGTTTGGGGTTTTCTTACAGTTACTTCATGAGTACTGGATGGTGCTTAGGGATCACGTGTCTGCTATTGATGAACTGGCAATGGCGACAGAGCGACTGAGAGTGCGTCACCCCGATGAGCCAAAACCAAATCCACCAGTGCTCCACATTATAGAGCCACATGAGGTAGGGTACTGGGCAGGAAAGAACGGTTTCTCTTTGAAAGAATCTACCTCCTACAGAAATAAAATCCACATCTGGATGTGTGTATAATGTCTATAATGTGTCTCTGATTTCAGTTCAGACAGGCTTGGTGGAGTATAGAATTTTTCTAGGTTAAGTACATTTTGACATAGGGCCATTTTGACCTTGTAACTGTTACTCTGATATATTTTTGTTAGCCTTCTGACAGAGTGGCATGTTTGCAAGAGACCGTTCGTTCAGCAGCAGCAGCAACTTCCTTTTTCTACAGTTGTCCAGTTTTCCAAGCTGGGTGGAAAATTAAGTTGACCTGATTCCTTACCCATATTGATACTTTTCACAAATACCCATATAAAACAGAAATAAGCTCATCAAAGAAAATTTTTTTTTTCAGTATTTTGAAATTTCTGAGCTATCCCTGACTCTGGTTATGATGATAGAGAAAATGCTGGGTTGATTTAACCTCTTAATTTTTTTTTTGCACCAATAGAAGTGTATTTTCTAGAGACACATTTTGTGGGGTTTTATTTCTGTGAGATTAAGTTAGATAAAATTGCTTCTTTCTATAAGGAAATAAATTTCATCCCTGTATTGGAACAATTTTTAAAAAGGAGTACTTTGCTTAACAAATGCCTAATAAAGTCTTAAGATTTATGCATGTATATGCAGCCATAAAAGAAACACCCATTTCTTTGGCCTTCATCCTTCAGGTGCCTGCCTCTTTTGCAGTATTAAACTTCTCCACTGTCAGCTGTAATTAATCTTAAAAAAGTCAGCTTGATGGTTCTGCCTTTGTATAGGTTAAATCAAAAGTGGAAATTTTTAGGAAATAGAAAGAAAATAATTGTCTTTTACACATTGTTTTTGGAATCAGCAGTTAATTCTGATACATATATATATATATATATATACATATATATATATATATATATATATACACACACACACTTGAATCAATTTAAGCCTTATATTGGAGGAACTTCAAAAGAAACTCCTGAAAATCTGGGTTATTTTAATTTTATTTTGTTTCTCTAAAGAGCCAATAATGTAAATAAAACAATAAAAAGCAATTTTGTATGTCTTCTGCATCTCAGCCCATTCACACTGCTGTGTTCATACTGGGTACAGGAAAGGAATAGATAATCAGTTTTGCTTCGGGAGAAGCACGTTTAAATTTCCAGCATGAGCTGGTTTTCTATCTGTCACCAGTAAATTAATCAGCTGAATTTCACCAAAAAAATCAATTTAAGCCTTATTGTAAAAAACTTAACTTTTTTTTCCCTTTTTAACACATATTTAATGTTGTTTTCATAGGTAGAGCAAAATCGAGTGAAACTTCTGAATGACAAGGCAGTTGCCAAATCACAGCTTCAAAAGAAATTAGGACAACTTCTGTACCTCACTAATCTGGAGAAAGTAAGATTAATGGTTCCTTGGTCTTTACCTAAGTGCTCTGTTTACCTGTGGAAGGGAAGAAACCTACCATTATTTTTATTTAAAGCTTCCATCTTAAATCATATTTTCTGTGAAGATTCATTATATTTTGAAATTCAGTGTGCTGTTGTGCTGTTCTTTGTTTTACTGTGTGCTCATAAAATTATTTATTGCATTATATATTTTAGTTACTTGTTTAATTACATACTTATTAAACTATGAACTAGTTTTAGATGTGTAAAGTTTTCATTAAAACTAACTGGGCCATGTTTAGTAGAAGCCTTATAAAACCTTATTAAACTATGAACTAGTTTTAGACGTGTAAACTGGGCCATGTTTAGTAGAAGCCTTATAAAATTATGTATGTCTCTGCATACCTTTGGTATTTTGCTAAGAGGTTACCTGAAACAGAAGGATAGTCACGTCTGGAGTTAAAATAAGTGGTTAAAAAAAAAAAGGCAAAACAGATAATCTGCATTTATTATATGTTATTTTAATCATAGTGTTTGAGTAAGTGCATTTATGTTAAAGTAAACATAGTTAAGTAAAATTTAAGTGTTTCTGCAACCATGTGAAGCTGATAGAAAATACGTGGAGTTTCTTGTTTGAAACTTGTATTTTACCATGATTTTTCAGAGGTGGTATAGAGCTACAGATGCCATCAGAAGAACTGCAGAATGAAAAGTGCTCCTTTTGCTTACCATAAGTTACATGGTTTTTAACTCCTCAAGATGGACTTGAGTACATGGATATATTTTTAATTTGATCAGAGAGTGTTTTGGTTTGATTTGGTTTCTTTTAAAGGCTTTATTATTCACTTTTTGTAGAAGCTTGTTTTAAATATAGAATAACAAAACACAAAGCTTTTTTTTTTTTTTTTCTAATTTATAGTCTCAGGACAAAACTACTGGAGGAGTTAACCCAGAACCATGTCCAATCTGTGCACGTCAACTGGGAAGACAGGTAAGATACTTACTAAGCAGGTTTTACTTTTAGAACATCTTTAGCGGGAGCTGAGCCAGTTGTGTGTCAAATTGTCAGGATCTGTTTTTAAATGAATGTTGTATTGAAAAACAGGGCTGTTTCTGTAATGTACCAACCAGTCTCTCCCCTGAAATAACATCTTTCGCAGATGCAAACACCTCTACTTCTTTTAGCTTTTGACATCTGCTTAAGTGTTCCAGAAATGTGAGTTCATGATTGTTTTATAAATCTGAAGTTATACTTTTGGCAGAAAGATTTATTTCCCATTTATAAGCTAACAGAAAGAGGAAGTCGGTAAACTTCTATTGTATACCTTTTACTGTAATTGTTCTTATTGATAGTATTTTTTTCTTCTAAAGAAAAGACTATTACATATGCAAACAGTAGCAAAATCCAATAGAATAAATACTGGCAATGTGGATTTCTTTCCCTGCTGAAGTGCAGGAGTTGAAATTCAAGTGAGACTTTATATCATAAAGTACAAAGCCATAGTTTAAACTTGACTTACCATGCATTAGGGAAAAACATAAAAGGACTCATTATGGTAAAACTAAATTGTCTCTTTCTTTTAGAGTAGCTATTTTAAGGAGGTTTAGCTTCTCTTTGCATTATAGACATGTGTAAGCATGAGCTGCTGTCCTGCCATGTTTCCAAAATCCCCTCTGTTCTCTTCTTCCAAGGGTAATACAGGTTTTTACAGAGAACAGCTGTTACTCCTGTTAACTGCCATTATTCTTTATCTCAGAGCTGAAAAAGCTCACTGAAAACAAAAATAATCTCTTAACTAACTTTATATTTTCTTAACAGCAAGACTGCTTCTTTAGATGATAGCAGTTTTCATGTTGTAAAGAACTTCTAAAATACATCTCATTCTATTTCTGCACAGTTGCAAAAAACCTTACAAAGTCTAAAGGACCTGCTTGATAATCAGTGATTTAGTCAATCTCTTTGCTGCTTGGTCCTGTGAAAACTTCTGGTTTTCCCTCTTGGAATGGCCTAAAGAACAGGCTAGTACAGCAAAAGATATTATTTTGAATTTCAAAACTACTGGTCTACAAATTGCATCTCTATTATGGGAGGTTCCAGCTGACATGTAGATGCTCTAGGCTCACAAGAGGAGAACAGCTTCTGCAATGCAATCTTGTTTCACATACATTCTGTCAAAAAAAAGATTAAGGCACTGTATAAAATCTTTCTTCTAAAGTCCAAAGATGCTGTCTTGGACTTACCAATAGGGAAAAATTAAAGCATTTTTTCTGTCACTTATTAAATATTACCAATCTAGTATGAATGCACAGATAAAGAATTGTAGAGAAGGCAAATAAAAACATTTTTGTAATTTTTTTAAAGTATGTAAATACTTGATTTGTGTTTACATATAAGGCATTAAGAGTCATCTTTCATAGAAATGGAAGATTGTAATGTCTTTCCTGAAGTTCAAAACTGAGAAAATTCAAAGAATGAACAATAAATTCAGAGACTTCCTTTAGATCATGAATGTCTCTATACTGGAAAACTTTAAAATTCAGGCTTTTTAGCAGCTGGAGTGCAACAATTGTAAAATTCTTCTTTAATCTGATGAATATCATGAAAATAATGTGATTTCTCTATGAAAATGTAATTTATCATAGATTAGTACACTGTTTTTCTTTTGCACTGGCCCAAAACTGAAACTGTGTTGTGTCTGGTTTTTTTTTGTTTCCTGCACAGTGGGCAGTGCTGACCTGTGGACACTGTTTTTGTAATGAGTGCATAGCAATCATCATCCAGCAGTACAGCGTTGGCACCCGCCGGAGCTCAATCAAATGTGCCATTTGCAGGCAGACAACATCTCATAAAGAAATATCTTATGTCTTCACTGCAGAAGCTGCAAATCAGGAGGATGATATTCCTGTAAAGGTGAGTTGTTTGCAGGAACTCTGTGGCTCAAACTTTCATATTTGTGGTGTTTTGTAGCATACTGCATTTAGGCAGACAAGTGTACTGTATAGTTTTATAAATAGTTTGCCCTAATGACAAAACCTCTAGACACAAACATGTAGGAATTCAGTCCTGATTGCACTGTTGTATCTGCTTTTTTTACTAAAGGAGAGTTTTCATTGGGTTGGAGAGACAGCATCTCCATGAATCATTGGCAGTAGTGACATAGATGTAGTGCTTAGGTACATGTTTGCACTGCATGAATGTCTTGTAGAATTGTCTTGTAGAAACCAAAAACCTGTGTTTAGTGCAGTTGTGGAAAAAATAGAGGATTCTGCGTTGAAATGCAAAGGTAAAATACATTGATAATATTTTGGTTTAGATGATACTGCTGTCTTTTATTAAAATATTATGATACAGCTGATTTAAAATATGATTGTAGTGCTTGTTATAATTTTAATCTGATTAGTGTAGTTAAATTTAAGTTTAATTTAACTAAGTTTAAAGTTAATTTAATTTAAGTAAATTTAATCTGATTAGTGATTAGTGTAGTTAAAAATAATAACTAGTTGTGCTGAGAGACTTCCATGATATCTGTGCAAGTCTCCTTGAACCTTGCACAATTTCTAGGGTTGCTACCCTGTATTGAAGGCAATGCTACCATATTCACACTAGTTATTTCAACCTCCCTGGACAAATGAAATTCCATTTTATAAGTAGATTATTCCTAACTCGAATTATTAAAGTAGTTGACAGTATGTGGCACCAGGGGGAGTAAATAGGCTGTATTTTTCAAGTGCTACTTCTTAGAACACAACTTCATGCAGGGGCTTTTTACATATTAATTCCATATACAGTTTAGAGATATCACCCTGTTTTTAACAGAATTTCAAATATGTTTCATAAATTACATTAAAAAATAACCAGAATTACCAAATTTCATAAAGAAGACACTGAAAGAACATGTCATCTGCTGTCCTATGTAAAAAGTTGTAGTGTTTTCTTGAAATATTTCTGCATCAGAAACTTTGAACAAAGCAAAAATAAACCAAAATACGAATTCTGTGCGAATATGCTTGAGCAAAGCTCATTCTTAATTAATGCAAAATTAAAAATTTACACTGTATCTTCTCTGTATTTACTACCTAAACAAGCAACATTATTAAAAAATTCTACCCTATTCATATTCCTTTAAAGGACAGTTTACAAAGAATAACAAACTTACTATGGTTTCTGTAGAATACTGATGTTAAGATCAGTATCTTTCAGAACAGATATGAAAATTGTGTGATTTATTCAGTGTTCGTATTTTAATCTGATCTTTTTCAATTCCTCCAGACTCTTAAAGTACTCACTACCTCTCTTTCTTTCTAACTCTTTATTTTACTGACACTAACCATCTTAAGGTAATGCCTTAGATGCAAATGGACTACTGTAAATGGAAACATTTTATACTGAGAGATTACTGGCATCCCTGCATGTTTTGGTTTTGTAAAAGCTTCCTGTGTCTGGTCAGCATTACAGTGGGTGTTGCCAGCCTGACATCTGAGACAGAAATTGTTTGTTAGAGGGTAGTTTTGGTTCTGATGTTAACTGTTCCATAATTCATTTGATCTAACCAATTCCTTTATAAATATTCATCTGAATATTTAACAAAATGACAGACTATGGTGTAGGGGTAATGAGTGGGATACCATTTTTTAAGACTGACTGAAAAATAAGAGTGTTTCTGTCAGTTTCATCTCTCCATAGAGAACAAAATTGAGATCTTTGTGTGTGCTGTGAGCCAAAGTTTTAGTCACTTGTAAGTTCAATAAGTATAATATAGTTTACATAATGTAGACAGAGAGATGAAGAACTTCACACAGTTATCTTGTTTAAAAAATAGAGCAAAAGGACTGTGACCACTTTGAGCATTGTGCTGTTCTTTTCTGCACCACAATTCCCCCTATTGATCTTGTACAAGTCACCTTTGTGACACCTGAGTCACAGGAATCTGAAGGGTGGAAAAATCAACAGTGGCTAAAGCTGCTATCTGTTATAGGAGGGAAAAGAACCTATGATAAAGTCAAAAACAGTTTGTGAGGACAAGACAATTAGATTAGCCAGGATTGTCATCACTGAATCACATATGAATAGTATTGGAAAAGCCATAAATGATCCTGGAATTATGTAGGAAGTCCTAAAAGCTTGTCTCAGATCTCCTAACTGTAGGTGTTTATGATTGGCAGTCAGTAGCCATAGGGCTGCAAATGTGTCTTCCTTTCAGACCTGCCAACATAAGCATTTCTAATTGTCCATCTGACTTTGCAAACAGTCAGATGGACAGTCAGTGTCTATCAGGTGAAGAGAAATGGCGTGGAAGAAATCTGGTTTGTTTCTATGTCTGTGACATTGCAGGGTTGGACTGTGGAGGAACCCGGGTAAAAAATGGCACTGCTGACTGCAGCCTTTGGTAAAACAGTGTGTAGAAAGTCTTTCACATGTTAGCTGCCTAATGTGTGGTGATCAAGCAGCCCAGCAGCATTGGTTCCCAGCTTGTGCTGAGACTGCTGACATCCTTCCCAGCCAATTCTGCACGTAGCATGACTTCAGTAAATTTGATCTGTCATTGTAGTGAGCCAACATAGTTAATTCAATGTTCAAAAGACAGGTGCAGACAGAAATAAAACAGTATTTGTCCTGCTGAATCTAGCACAGTTTGAAATGACAATGTGTGTAGTAAGAAAGTAAAGGCTTCTTTAAAAAAGACATGAGGCAAAATTGCTGTAATAGAAGGTACATACTGAAGGAGGTGGAAAAAGAATTGCATCTCATTGTATCCTCTGGCTGACCTAAGGGGAAAGGGAAGAGTACATAAATCAAAATGGACAAGATGTAGAATAAGGTATTGGATTCATTAAGCACTGAAATACTTCTGAATGCAGAATAGAAAGATGTTTTCATTGCAGCTCACCATAATTAAAAAATTAATTATATTTACAATTTTCATACTGTTTTAAATATGATTAATGACCATCATAGCACTGAACATAAGTTTGATGTTGCCAGAATGAGAAACAAAAGCAACATAAATAGCATTCAGGTAGGTTTTTTTCTTGGACCATTTTCAAAAGGTGTGAAGGTAGGGAAATTTTAATGTGCATTTGAAAGATTCACTAAAGGCTGTGCCACAAAGTTAAACCACAGGAGGCCTAATGGGCAGGTTTGGTGCCACTGCACTACTTGGGCTGTCTGTTTTGCCTCATGCAGAACTAGAGGTGTGTCTGCATAGCACTTCATTCCTCCATGTGCTGCTCATGCTGTTACACACTGCTGATCCTAGTACAGTGTGTTATAAGGGAGAGGTAAAAGTAGTTCAGTGCTACCTCACCTGCCCTTCCTCAAGGCTGATCATTGTTAACTTTGTGTGAGATGTGTAAGAGACATAATATGACATCATTTAATAAAGCAATGAATGTGGAAGGAGTTTTTTACTATCCTGCTTTACTAATGTGCTTCTTTGACTTTTCAAAGGGAAGTCACTCCACCAAAGTGGAAGCTGTGGTCCGAACACTGAAGAAAATTCAATTTAAAGATCCAGGGGCTAAGTCCTTAGTTTTCTCAACGGTATTAATCAACATCTTCTGTCTTGTCTTTGCATGTGTGTTTTGAGTTTAAAGCGTTCATAATATTTTCAGGAGCTAGTTTAGCTACCAAAATGTTGAATCACTCTGTACAACTGCTTGATTGTTTTGAGGATTTGTAGGGCAAGTCTTGTAACTGGAACAAGAATAATGATCATAGTCAGCAGATGTGAAAGCTTTTTTCTATAAAGGGCAAACACTTAGATTTGTATGGAAGCAGTAGAAATTTTAGATAATTTTAAATGTGATGTCCAGATGTTTTTGATACATTGTAAAACTGGTTTTGCAATGGCAACCAATTTCTTGTATTCAAGTTGATCTTTCTAATTACTTGTCTTTCTTAGTTTTATGAAAGATTTGGTTTCTAGCACAATTTTTTTTTAAAATTGCAAATCCTAGCAGTTTGAAAAGCTTTTAAATCTACTCTTTGTTAGGGAAGCTAATTATTATTTTTTAGTTGTCATTGCTGTTTGTAATGTTGAGTTACTTTTATTGTGTTGTGTGGTTTTGTTTTTTTTTTTTTTTACAGTGGCAAGATGTGTTGGATATAATTTCAAAAGCTTTGTATGACAACAACATGGTTTTTTCTCAGATCAATGGAATTAGTAAATTTCAGGTACATAAAGGATATTTTTCTTAAATTATTTTCAGTGGGAAAATCATAGTTCATAGAAGTTAATCTGATCCTTTTTACTTTGCTGCTTCATTTCAGAACCTAAAAAAGCAGCAAATTTGTATGGCAGAAGTTTTGATCTCTAACCTATTAATTCTAAAAATTATCATCTCAAAAAGTCCCAGTTTAAAGCATTTGGAGATAAACAGTACATTCACTTTCAAGAAAGATGCATTGGCATGGATGTTAAGGATGAGACACACTGATCAGTGTTGCAAGAAGTTCATGCCTTCCTGAGACTGTCATGTATCTGTTCTGGGTTGACAGACCTGCAAAGATTGTCTATCTGGAGCCTGTATAAACTGCCATAATTTTTTGAAAATATAGTCTTGTCCCCTACACGTAGCATTGAAGAACTTCTGTCACACTGCTGTGGTGTTTGCCTTCTAGGAAAACCTGTCTGCATTTAAATACGATCCCAACATCAATATTTTGCTGCTGCCTCTTCACACTGGTTCCAATGGACTAAACATCATTGAAGCAACTCATGTTCTGCTGGTGGAGCCCATTCTGAATCCAGCACATGAGCTACAGGCTATTGGCAGAGTACATCGTATTGGCCAAACAAAGTAAGATTTACAGTTGTGTTCAATGGTTTAGGTATGGTCCAGAGTACATCTGAAAAAACCTTTTTTCAGCTGCTGCCCTATTTCATGTGTGCCATTGATGCCTTAGTTTTTAACTTTGGACTTCTGCTTGCAAAAATATCCAGAAATGTCTTAGCTTTGCAGGTCCAAGAAACTCATAATTTATGTCATATATGGCTGCATTCAGGCATGGCCTTTATGAGTTCCTTGAGAGACTCTTTCTAACTGGTCATTCTTAGCTCCAGATTGCATAAATTGTTAGGGGGTTTTTTGTTTCCTTCTTTTGGGACATTTTTTAATTGGGGTTTTTTTGCAAAAAGAAAGTTATAGCACATTCTCATTAGAACTGATAAGTTTTTAAATCACAGTTCTGCCCTCACCCCTGTCTTTTTGAAGAAATTAATGAGTTTGCATGTCTCTTGTTTGTTTCACTGTTGTTGCTCTGACACAGGTAGTACTGAACACTTGAAAAAGGTTTGAGAAAGTTTGTCCTCAGCATATGAGATGTATGTGTTTTTTCTAAGGTCTCGTGACTTTATTAAAAAAAAAAAAATTAAAGCCCAGTACCTGAAGAAGAAAAATAGCTGCAGTCTATTATGGAATAAAAATAGTGTAGAATAATAGTGGTGGTTGTGTTCTGGAAATGAAAGCAAAGAGAGAGGACAACATGAAGGAGCATGTATGTGTAAGAATGTTTATGAACAAGTGGATATTTGTGTGTGTTGGTAAAGATTTTGAATTAACTGTGAGGGCATAGGAAAGACTGATTGCAACAGCCCACACTGCTACTCTACATGATGCTGGAGATAAAAAAACCTTGCAATAAAACCACCAAGAATACATAGTACTTTTTAAGAATTAAGATTTCAGCTAGGCCTATTTTTAAAGAGGGCTGTGTTCCAAGTATACTTAGCACTAGGGAATACTCCTAAGTGTTTAGTGTCACTGGTGCAACTATTACCAGTTCAGTTCTTATTTACTTCTCTTTTTTAGGGGTAGACCTTTGCCTGTGAATCCAAAAGCATTCCCCCTTGCATTCTTCTGTGAAATGTTACCTGCCAAAGTTTCAACCTAAGACCAAAAAACATCTAAGCATTTTCAAGGGTTCTTACCTTGAAAAATGTTTATACTGGGGAGCATGGGGTGCTTTTTCATTTTTATCTTTGGATCTGACTTTTTTCCATTTCAGTTTCTGGTGCCTGTCACTTTTCTAAGTTACTACTTTCTTTTTTGAAATTTTATTTCATAAATGGAATTTTCATTTTGTGATATGTTTATTGGCATTTTGGGTTTTATATTTTACCAGTGTTTACTGACTGCAATTACTGACTTCTTTAAAAAAATTGTTATATTTTGCTGTCTTCAAAAATCGTGTTATTAAAACTCTGGGAATTAGGTTTAATTTTCCATCACATTGAGCTCTTGTCTCTTGGAATAATTTCTGACAATGAAGTATGAACATTGTATATAACCAGTGGGCAAAACTCTTTTTTCTTTGGGCTCCGGAGGAATGTTTCTAGTAAGGACACAGAAAGCAGAACTTTGCCCTGTGTCTGCATTAGGATTTTAGCTAATACAGCTTACATTCATTTAGTGTGTGATCAGTAAAGTGAGTGTGTTTACAGGGAAGCACTAAGCTCTCTGAAATGTCAATGGAAGTTGCTAATCGCTTCTAACATTTATTTCTTAAAAACCAGAGGCATATTTTCAACACTTTTAATAGAATTAGTATGAGACAAAATACGGTTATAAACTTTGGCAGTAAAAGTACAACTTCTGCTCACTTATGGTGGCATTGTCTTTTTTTAAACACATTCAGATCTACGATTGTTCATAGGTTCCTGATAAAAGCAACAATAGAGGAGAGAATGCAGACTATGCTGAAAACTGTAGATAGAAGGTAAGTGTTGAATTTTTTTTAAAAGTCATTATTGCACTGAAAATGAAAAGGTGGTTCTCCACCATACTTCTGTTGTGATTAGGAAGGTATATCTTATATATAATCTTCAACTGTTCTTCAAACTGTTTTGATTGGCCAAACAGTTTTAAGACTTCAAAAGTTTTAACCTGGTTCCAGCAATGTGCAGCTTAAGGTATTTTAATTCTCTGGAAAACATTTTGGTTATGTTTTATGTATTTTACTTCATAAAAGCCCAAGTAATGATTTATGTATTAAGGTATGATTTATCTTTTCAGTTTACCTATTTTTATTGGTATAAAAACATTGCAATTGATGGAGCAGCACTAACCCTGCCGCTAGAACAACAATGTGCTATAAACTCTAACACAGGACATGGGTTCCTTCTTTTGTTATTTTATTTTTTTAATCCTGCAAACCTCATCCAATGGTGCTGTGTGAACTGCTTGATTTCACAGTCCATGCAAGCACTGCCCAGATGCTAAGTCATACATGAGGCTGGTGTGCAGACACAGAGAACAGCTCTCACTGTGGTTTATCTTTCCAAAATCTATAAGCAGTGATGGATTGGAGCGGGGCCAAAAATGCTATTTACATTCCTTATGCAGACAGTGTAAGAGGTTTGTGCCTTTTAACCAGGTGGTATACACATGACAAATCTAGGAGGAGGCCTTTGTTTAAGGAAATTTTCCTTGTTACAGATCATGAAACTAAAAATTACATGCACATCTTTGGCTGTAGTTTTGAAAGATTTCAGTTTTAGCTCTTCAAGAATGATTTATACTCCTTATCTGTAAAGTAGCACTACTTTTGCACATAAAATTTGGATAAATGTACAGTGGTTGAATGATCCCATGAGGGCTAATGTTTTGAAAGTAATATTAAGCCTTATGCTTGGCAGCTCAAGCGAATCCTTTAAATGTTAAGAGGTCAGAGTGCATTATCCCATGTTCTGCTGCCTTTGCAGTGTTTGGTGTTGACCACATTTGGGGACAGTAGATGGACTTTTTCTCTTAGAATGTGCAGGAGCAGTAGGTGATGAGTGTATGTGTTTCCTGAACAGAAGGCGTGCTTTCCTGCTGAGCTTTAAAGCTAAGCAGGTATTGACTCTGAACTGTGTGCTCTGTCTTCAGTGCACACAGCTCATTTCTTACACTGATTCTTTCTCTGATGCCCATGTGCAATTTTTTCCCACAGCCACACGAGCTCTTCCATGAAACAGTCAGAAGCCTCAGTGTTGACAGTGGCAGATTTGGCTGACCTTTTCACAGAGGAAACTGAAGAACTTGAGTAAAAACATTGGTTTGACCTAATGAAATTGGCAAGTACCTGACCCAGTAAGCACCAGGATAAAATCCACTTGATCTGTCATTCCTGTAGGCATCATCTAACACTTGTCTGTAAGAGAGCAATCAGAAATTGAGAAGTCTTAATTTTTACTGATTTATTCTTTGGTGATGTTCATAGCAGCACACACCTCTGATGGCACTGGATAAAAGTTGCACTTTGCACATTATACAAAAACATGATTTTTTTTTCCCAAAGAGAATTTGAGCTGGATGCTGAAACCGAGATCTTGGACCTTTGGTTGAGAGTATTTTTACCATCAGGCTTGATTGGCTATTAGCTCAGTCTGAGAACAAAACTGTGTGGGTAGTTGGGTGGGAAAGGGAAGCAGAAAAATACAAATCTAATTTTTTTTATTGTACAAAGAGTTGTTAGAAAGAATGACTGTAAATTAATATTCTTCTAGAAAAGGCTTGTTAGATTTAATGCAGAGTTATTAAGTGTCTTATTGTTACCACTTCAAATTACAAATTTTACTAATAGTTTGGATATTTGTATTAGGCCTTTAGATATTCATAAAGACTTTTGACAGTTAAATATTTCATTGTTAATGCTTACTCACGGCAAAAAGATGTTAATTAAATTATGCTTTTTGTATGTGTGTTGGTCTGGTGATCAGTTAAAGACTTGAACCTGCTGTACATTTTTTTCACTTGAAGCTGTGACTAAGTTAGTGCTCTGTTTGAAAAAACAAGAAAAGCATTTGCTACAGAATTTTCAAAAGGTTACACGGCTAATCACTTTGTAATTATTTGGTGTTTCTATGCATTATCTCACCCTGATCTTTTTTCTACTTCTTCCCCTTGAAGATTCAGCAATTTAAATACAAAAAATACATGAAATTATGGTAGGCAGGCTAGTTATTAGGTGCCTGGTCTAAGTTAGAGAAAGTGTGGACAAAAATGGAACTTTTGTGAGGCTTCATCTTTAGATATGCAAGAACACTCTACCCCATCTTTGTTGACAGTAGATAGTTTACAAAAGAAATCTAGGCTAACTTTCAGACTGCTGAAGGTAGGCACAATAAATTTTAAGCCTTTTGGCATTGGTTATGGATGTGCATTTACATAATATTAATTTCTGAAGGTATTACAGAAGCCAGCTCATTTGTGCAGTGTTAAAATTGGTGTTAAACACAATTTTGTGTTTAGCGAGTGTGCAAATGTGTATGCATGAGCAACAGGCTACTTCTCTCAGTTTGCAGCAAGAGAAATGGAATAGATGGTAGGGCCTTTGGATAAGATTGATCAAGCAGTTTACACAGAAACTGTGACATCTCCATCCTTGAACATACTGGGAACTCAAATAACCCTAAGCAACCTGATCCACCTTCGAAGTTGGTCCTGCTATGTGTGGTGTGTTGGACCAGATGACCTCCATGGATCCCTTCCAGCCTAAATTATTTTACAGTGTACTGGAGATCATGCTGAACAGACAGTCCAGGAACTCTGAGGACAGCAACATTCCAATTTCCTCATCAGCTTCAGATAATTTTGATATTACATGACACAATGTGACTGCACAAGAAGCTGCTATTCACTCTGCGAAATTATGTATCTGTGCTACATAATGTGGAAGCACATAGTGTTTACATTCATAGCTCCCATTTTAATTAGCTAGACGTGGGAAGAATAGTTGGCAATGAATGTGAAGACAGAAAAGCAAACTGAAAAATGTCAGTTATGAGAGGTTTCCAAACCTCTTCATGTTTTTAGCTTGATGCCTTTTTCAGGCTTACCTAGAAAAAGAGGCCAGACAAAGTTAAAAGTGGATATATTTAATGAAGGGCCTTCAGGTACATTAAGGGCAGGCAAAGCCTCCCCAAGGCTGGGGGCAATAGTCATGAGTTTTCCAGACAGATATAAGTTTGGTCTACTTGCAAATAAGGGGGTTAATGCTCCAGTTACAGCTTCAGGGAATGAAGTCATCTTCCCCCAGTCCACACACCCCCAATTCACTTTTTATATTTCTGGGGGCTTGAGGCTGTAGGGTGTCCTTGAGTTTTAGGCCTAGAGGGACTGTTTTGTCTGACCAAAATGTGAAGACAGTAGTTAACAGTTTATATGGAGTTTGGAGTTATGCACTAATGCAGTACAGGATTTGAAAAATAGGAAGGCTAAAATCTTAAGGCATCAGGTTTATTTTTATAAATATGCTGCTTTCATTGTTTATTTATAAATATGTGGCTTTTGAATTCCTAACCAAAACCATAGCTTCTTATCAGGCACTGCATGAGTCTGTAGTCCTGGCTTACCTTGTTTCATAGTCATATAACAGCATAGAATGCCAGAAAATCTGGTTCTAGGTGCTCTCCTGACTGCCCTGGAGCAACAGCACCTGAAGCTCTGGATACATTACATTAAAATGTGCCATGAGTTGTGTTAAAGCACCTCTTGAAATTGGAGGGTTGAACCATCAGAGTATATAGTCAGTGTCAGCAGTAAAATGAATTCTTCAAGTTTTACATAATACAAAACACAGAGACCAAATTTAATGCATTTTTCCATTTTTTTGCAATATTTAGTATCTTTGATAAAGGTTTTTCTTTCAGACATTTTAAGAGACTTCTTGTGAAATTAATTCTTTTTTCTTTTTTTTTCCTGCTAAGGGTGTAGCTTGTGCTTTTCTCTTATCAAAGCACAATAAGCTTGTTTTCATGGTACTGTCATGGTTTTGCTCTCTATCAAAACACATTTGAAAGAGAGTATCTTAGCTGAGAACAAAGTCTGCCCTATCCTAAGACTTACAGTATACTCATAGAAATGGGATTTTCCAAAAAAGACAGAAACCCATAAATACTGACTGCAGTGTTTGCATAACATTTGTGTGGACCTACCAGAGGCATGTACCAGATTCTCGTGTGTTCTGCTAAAACATGTAAATGTGATCCAGGTTAACAGTATTACTTACCTGGTGAAGTCAGTCCCTTGAAAAATGAGGCTTCACCTGTTTCCAAAGACCTCAGTGCTGACTTTTAATCTTTTTCATTTCCATAACAAAGAATGTTAAGGGTTTTTTTAATTGTAGTTGGTGAGGATTTTGGGACAGGTTTTCTCACTGTATATAAAGTTATATATTGTATAACAGAGCTGTCATTTTGTTATCTGTAAAAGCTTGATGCAAGTAGTGAACTTCCTTGAACCATACAATATGATCATCTTGGAAACTGAGGTGTTAAGCTTGTGTTGTTAAATGGAGCTCTTTGAATGTCACTGTGGATCTTTAAGAGAATTTGTAAGTTAAGATTCCCCCTTGCTCTCCAAATCACCCTGTGCCAGGAATAGGTTTACATCTTAACCTGTTAAGTAACTTTTTAACATACTAATGAAAGTCCAGGATAAATGACAATTTTCATTGTAGTGTATTTCAGGTCAGGCACCACAGAAGAATATTTACCTCAGTCTTCTCTTGCATATTCAAGTTTCATATTTAGAAGTGGACAGAGTTGATGATGCTTTTCGTGAGACAGGCTGTCTGAACCACATGTCTGCCAATGTGTGCAGATGTATTAGAATTATCTGTGAGTGGGATCCTACAGAGATAAAAAATAATTGTGTCTGGTTAAACCCATAATTAGACATAAATCCTCTTGTAAAATTCTGTCTGGACTCTAGCTGGGGATCAGCTAACAGCTCTCTACCATTGTCTCTTCTGACACAAACAGTGCTGTCCTCTTTGCATCCATTTTTGCAGTCCTTATGACTACATTACTTCTTTCAGGAGTCACAGATTTATTTGTTCAGTTGAAACTGTGCTTCAGTTAATTTGGAGGGAAAAAGGTCTGTATTGTATTGGTCAATCTGGCATTGACTGGTGTAAGAAAAAACTTAACCTTGAAATTTATTGCTCTCCCAAGGTAAGCAATCAGATGAGTTTCTAAGGAAAACGTAGAAGTCTAGGGGCTTGTCTTGGTGTAAATAAAGCCTGTTTCTGAAGCACAATCTAAAGACTTACTGCCTAAAATCTGTCTTCTGTGCTTTTCTCCAGACTGAAAGGCAATCTACAAAGCCACTGTGCCTGTGCTTTTTTTCTTCCTTTTTTGGTTGCCTGAAACAAGTGAGATCTTTACAAGATTATATGCTATAAATGTAGATTAAATTGATTTCATAATGGAGAAAAAAATAAGGTGCAAGACATCTGTCTCTCCCTCTGCCTGTGTTTTTATCTTTTACTGTGTTGGTCATCTCATCCTACTCTCCACCCACTTCCAGCTTGCTCAGTTTGTTACAAAGAATGTATGTGTTTGGTCAGTGGATGTAGAGTAAAAGAGTTACAATCCATAAAATGGCTACAGTAAAACTAGCCTACTGTATCACAGGAAAAGTATCTGAGGTGAAGAGAACTGTAGCCTGCAGGCA
Organism: Passer montanus; assembly: GCF_014805655.1. Classification (NCBI taxonomy): domain Eukaryota; kingdom Metazoa; phylum Chordata; class Aves; order Passeriformes; family Passeridae; genus Passer; species Passer montanus. The sequence continues at coordinate 13,703,301 of NW_024366591.1, forward strand.
CACAGTTTGTGGTGATTGGGAGTGGGGCTGCAGCCCAGCCTTATCCCCATTGGGTCACAGCTGGGAGCAGCAGTTTAGCAGCACTCAAGGCAATGAGACCTGGAGTGCCCAGGGGCACTGAGCAACCACCAAAGGGAGCAGAGGCATACAGGTACAGTGCATTAATGGTGGGGTATAAAAGGTTGGGCTAAGGAACAAGAAGGATCACTGCTTGCAGCCTTCTGAGGTGATGTGGTGTTACTCTGTAAGAGCAGGTGCTGGAAGCCTTCTGAAGTGGTAAGATGTTGCTCTGTATGAGTTGAAGCTTTCTGAAATTGTATGGTGATACTCTGTGTATGGTGACCATCTCAGCTGTAACGTGTGCTGTGGCATATGCTGCAACAGTGGCCTGGTATAAATTCTTTTTTGTACTGATAATATTTTCATTTCCTCATATTCTTCACCACTGTAGAATCAGATACTGAATTTCAGGCAGTTAACTTTTGGATATCTGGTTATATATTGTACAGCTGACACACAAAAAGGACCCCACTAATCTACTTTCTGAGTAAGAAATGAGGCTTACAAGTTTTTACTTGCCAAGTCTACAGCTTTGGAATTCATAAAGTGCACCTGAACCACTGCCACAAATCACAGTGTAACCACTGACTTCTCTCCGTTAGAGAAGGAGGAGGGAATAGGTAACTACTGATTCATGGCAGTATTGGATTTGAGTTCCAAGTAGGCACTCTGTATTCTACAGTCATACACGGTGTAAAGAGGACAGGTAGTTGAAACTGTAGCATTCAAATGTTGGTAAGGAATTCAGTCACCTGGCATAGATGACATAGGGTTTCTAAGTACTAGAATAATTCTTAGACAATTGGATTGTGACATACCTGTAAACTTCTGCTTTGGCTTTCTTCTGTGTACAAGAGACCAGCCTTCCAGGGCTCGCTTCCAAGTTCCTTTGTTTTGTGTATTTATAGAGCTTACACAAGCAAGTGCCCAGCCCCATTCATTGAACTGGACACAAACCAAATTTTATCAGTTGAGGAACAGGTGTCATTGTTTCCATGATATAACATGTCTTGGTTTGATAGTAACCTTCACATTGGGCAGAAACTACCTTTCCAAATTCTTCCAAGTGTAAGGTCTGACTGCTTACAGGATGTCTCAAAATGTAAATTGTTGGTGTAGGCTGGCTTAGATCGTTGTGGGGAGTTTAATTCTGCTTTTCTTTCTATCCTGTGGGAGCAAGTGAGCTAATGGGATTCATATTATGTTGTTATGAATTGTCATTTCTTTATGCTAACAGATGATCTTCATTTGTCAGACTTTCTCTTGACTATGTCATTTGTTTAAGGAAGAAAATCTAGACTGCATTTCTTGTTACCTTGATGAAATTTTGGCTTGTCACTCTTGGAGCCTCCTGAGATGGAGGCTCACAAGTATGAGAACTGTGACCTCCCATTTGTGAATGCTGAAATTGTAAGGGACTGCCTGTACTGGCTGTGTGTTCACAAGTACATGGAGCCTGATGGGGGTTCATCCCAGCATTCTGAAGAAGCTGATGTATGATGTGGAAGAACCCCTCTTGATCATCTACCAAAGGTCTGGGAATGTCCCTACTGACTGGAAGCTAAGTAATGTCCTTCCAGTTTACAAGAAGGGCATGAGGGAAGACCCAGGAAACTACAGACTTCTAGTCTAATCTCAATTATATTTATTATACCTACTATTATTGAAATGTGTTGTTTCTCTTCTAGCCTTCTACAATATCTTACTGCAGTAACGTAGGAGTTCTGGACATGATTACAGCAGATAACTGCTGCCCCCATTGTTAGATCTTGTAAGCAGACCTGGTTAAAAGACATTCTATCCTACAACTCCTGTCACAGAGATAGAAAGCCCAGAGCACTTCACCAGCAGCCAGAAAAGGGATGGAGGGGATATCTCTGAGACCATGTGATCCATTCATATCTACTGCTGTTGTACATGCTGCAGTGGAGGTGGAATCTGTACTAGATGGAGTTGGAGGAGATGGGAAGAGGTTGGGGGGGGGACAAATGAGGAATAGTTGTAAAATGTTCCTCTGAGTGCCCTTCTGCTGATTTTTCTGTGGGAGGAATGAGTCACTGATACGAGCAATGAATAAACAAAGGGTGAAAGATTGCAAGTAGAGCCTATTCATTGGAGCTAAATGTTCATCTAAATGCAGTGGCACATTTTTGTGTTCCAGATTTGAGATATTAGTCACTTTCAGTAAGAAAGTTCTTGGGCTGTGAACACACAGGGCTTTGCAGTGCTTGAACAATAGGGAATATTGAAAAGATTTAGCCCCTGGGATACATGTTTTAATGTGCACCTAAGTCATAAGATTCCCTAGTCAAATGTTTGCTGTGGATTTGTGAAGGACAGTGGTTCCAACTTCTAATATATACTTTTATAGATTAACCTCCCTGAACCAAACAGGCAAATTTTGCTTAATAGAGGCAAGGTAATTAATCACTTCTGCTGTAAATTAACAAGTATCTCTGAAGGGGCAAGACAGTGAACTTTGTAATTCCTACTTGGGAAATTCTGCACCTTGAGAATGTTTGCAGCGGGCATGAAAGGCAGTAAGCCCAGCCCAGTCCTCTTGTGCAGGGAAATGCGTGTTAAGAAAACTTGCCAAAGGTTTGAGCCAGCTGTGTCCAATGAGGGACATGCCATGGATATTTCTGAGGAATCTCTCCTTTTGTGTACTGTAATCTTCAAACATCTTGTAAGCATAGATTTCCTCGAAAGTTTCTAGAATTCTTAACATACACTTCCTTCATCAACACACTACCACTGTTCAGTAGGGCTTTTCTTTTTGCCCTGTGGAATGTGTATTTCTTTTCTGTTATTTGTTCTTAACAAAGGTGGATGACCCTGAATCATTTACAGCTCTTATTAAAAGCCTCTAGAAAAGAATTAGAGGATACAAAACATCAAAGTGAATGAGGTGAGGGAGGTTTTACTTCTACTTACTTACAGCTGCTGCTGCTGTAACACAGAGGACAAATGTGAGAGTGGGGGAATGGTAGAGAGGGGTGTCCAGCCCTGTTCTGGGGGATTTGATTCTAAAACAGAGAGGAAGGGTTTTCTGAGGAGTGTTAAAGTTCCCACTTGCTCCACACTTCAGGAAACCTATTGCTGGGCACAGGACACCTTTTGGCCATTTCCTGGGGCCCTTAATTCTATGGAGAGGTTTTAAAGTCCAAAGCCACAACCCTGAAATTAAATCTATAATTGCACACATTTTGATAGAAAATGTTTGCTTTCATATAACTACATATTAACAGATATTTTACCAGGAATTTGCAAGCAATTTCATGTCCTGTAATTTAATTGTTCAAGTAACAGAACACTGAAACTAATCAGCTTTTGCAGCAGCAAGTTAGTGACTTTCAGAAACCAACCCACAGGAGAGAAAAGAACAGTGTTCAGTTATGTTCTAAAACTGAAATTCCTGCATGATAAACCAAGAAAATAGTATTTTGATTACCTCTGTGTTTTTTCTGCTTTATGTAGCTATTGTAATTTCAATGAAATAATTTATTTAGAAAGTAGCAAAGCTAAATTTTTATTTGAAAATTATCAGGTATGGGTAAATGTACAACCTTGTATCTTCTTGGTCTCTGAGTAAGTTAACATTCCCATCAATAGCCTTTCTTTTGCACTCGGAGTTTGCTCTCAAAATTGCATCATAGTGTCTCTTGAGCTTTGCAGCTATTTCAAAGCCTTTGTGAACACAAATTTTTGTCTTAAATTAACCTGACACTGAAATAATACTGACTGGTGTAACATTCATTACCTTTTCTTTCCAACTTCCTGGTTTGTGGAAGAATAGCTGGTGCCCCTTCTGAGAGAGAGCACTTAATCATTTGTGTTCCTATTCCTCAGTGTGTAACTGAATTGTCTGATAGGTGTTACCTGTTAAATAGTATCAATTGATGGGAATGCTCTGCAAATATGTAAACAATTGTTATTCAAAACTGCAATTACAATATGCATAGAAGCACGGAGGTCCATAATTATTCTTTCCAATGTGATTGGTTGAAGCCAGCTCCAAAACTGCTGACTTCTGGAAACAGCTCACTCTTCCCTACAGCAGTTCTTCATTACAGTCTTCTGCTCCATGGGGACCAAGCCTGTGACTTCTCCTCGATAAAGTTATGTGTTGGATCAGTTGTATCATATTTTCCTTCCTAGAACTGTAAATCAGTCCTGGTCAATCCCAATATATACAAACTATTTTTAAGAGAGTGGTATAATTAGGAGACCTCTTTGGCCCTTTGGTATATTAGAGTTCATGTGTTACTGTTTATAATTCCTTTTAAGATTTTTTCAAAATTTAATAAAATATTTTAAAATGTGCACTTAGTTATACCTAGATAGAACCTAAAGAATAAAGAAAATAGCTGATACATTTCATAAACCCAAACTTCTGGACAAAGCATGAGAAATTATATTGAAAAAGGTACCTTAACTAAGTTTTAAGACAGTGCTGCAGCAGGGCCTTATTTTTCCTGGCACTGCACAAGTGGGATGTAATCCAAAGTACAAATCATAATAGGGTATTTTTCTGTGGAGTTAAATGGTCTGTGGAGCAGCTATACAGGGAGGGACAACCTGCCAGCACACTGCACAGAAGCTGCAAAGGACACGAGGGTGGTGAAGGGACTTGCCCAAAGCCAGGTGGCAGCGGAGTGGAGATGGAGCCGCAGCCTCCCCCATTCCGTGGGGGGAGCAGGCTCGCCCACCTGGGCCAGGGGCAGCCAGCCCTGGCACGGTGCTGGTCCCGGGCTGCCGGCATGCCCAGGGCTGCTGGCACGCTGGTGTTGGAGCCATTCAGCACAAGCTGTCGTGCACGGTGCCTGCTGGATCCTGTTCCTGGTCTTACTGTGGTATTTATTGTCTATTGATGCAGCTCCACAAAAGCTCTTGTGAATTGCTGGGTTCTTTGCAACACTCCCTGCTACGGAGTGTTGTGTGCAGGCAGAGCAGGATTGGCTTCCATGTCCCCCACACTCGGCTGACAGCTTTAGACAGCTGTCCTGCCCTGAGCAGCCAGGCAGGCTTCCTCAAGAGGTGTCAGTTCTAGCAACAATGTGGAAAAACGTGTGACCTTGGGAAAAACACCACATCTCTTAACAGACCAGAGCATGTTATGACCTGATATGCTGAAGTACTTAGGTGTAAGTAGGCAGGAGATAAGGTTTTCCTCTCAAAAAGGCAGTACATCCATCAAAACCACTGCAGCCATTGATCAAGGCTTTTATACATCTGTTACACTTTGGAAAAAACAAAGAGCAAGGTGTGAGGAGTGTAATAGCAAGGCACCAAGGCTCTCTGGGGTGCACTTGTTAAAAGATGATTGCACAGAAAGTCCACAGTGGAGTCTGGTTGATGCAGTAGCTGCTGTGGGTGAGATGCAGGCTTTCATTACAGTGTGTCATGGTGGGAGCACCTTATGGCATCACCTGTACCAGCACTTGCACTAATGATGTACACTTACACCTTGCTGGAGAGAGAGATATATTACAGTATTTGGAGCAAAGGGATGATGTACTACAGGGTCAGAAGGGAAAGGTGGGATTTCAGTGGAATCACCCTGAAAACATCCATTTTATATTGAGGTTTGGCTGGGAAGGAGTCAGCAAGCCCCTCTGGCTTTGGGCAGGAGGAGATCTGTTATCCATGGCATATGACTGAAGTGTGAGTTCAAATCTGGCTCCTGAATTCCTCCTGGGATGGTCCCTGTGTCAATTCCACAAGCCCCTGCAAAAAGCCCCTGTTAAGGAACTGTGAGTGCATGACTGGGACCTGTAATCCTCATCCAGGAAGGATGGGAACAGGGATGTGTGAAGTAGAACTGCAATAAGTGAAGTGGGAGTGCATGGGAAATGCCTGGGGGGGGATAAACTTTTGCTTTCTAGCATGCACAATAAGAAGTTATTGCTATATATAGTTTTCCTTTTCTTAGGTATCCTGAATAAGGAAAATGGTGTGTTAGTAGAGCAAAAATTGTTAGGTATTCATATAGGAAAGGGAAAATCTGGACTTCCAACAGTTAAAAGCCAAACAGAAGTGACAGCTGGAGTGAAAGATCAAAAGGCAAGGTGTGCTGCTGGCCATTTCCAATGAGATGTTCCAATGAGCTGATTCCTTTGGGTATGTTTCAGTATCTAGGGACATGTCTTGCTGTCAGTCAGTCCACTGTAAATCTGGAGCTTTATAGAGTTTTGTCATGCTCGTGCCAGTGCAACTGAGAGTAAACTTTGGCTCTGGTTACATCCATCTGGAGCAAGCTGCAGCTTGCCTTATCCAGAGACGAATTCCTGTTGCCTTCATAGAAGTTTTTCATGACTTGGACATGTGGATTTGGTACAGTAATACTTAACGTTGTGATGTTGCTGTAAACACTAGGATGTTTAAAGAAAGGAGAGACAGATCAGACCCCTGCTAACTATTTCACAGGAGCATAGGGTTTCTTCCAAGAAAAATATTTGAGCTCTCTAGGGCAGCATCTGCTCCCAGATTTCTGTTCTGCAGGAAAATCTACATTCATGAAGATTAAAATTAGCCTCTGTGGATTCCAGGAGTCAGTTTGAGAATTTCCTGTGTCTTGCAGTTTCTAATTGCACTTATTTTTCTAAGTGTCAGTGAAACTGTAATGGGTGCTGAGCAATTGTCTCCCATCCCTTGGGGGTTCCAGCCTCAGTCTACCCTGAGCCAGGGTATGCATCATTTGATAATTACAGGCTCAGCCTCTGTTCCAAGAGAACAGTAAGTGAACTACTATGAAAATTGAGGATGAAGATGATGAATATTTAGAAAGGGAAAGCTGTATTTTAGATGCACTTCCCTTGTACCTGGGCCTAAATTTTTGAGACTTTCGGAGTTAGATACACCATATGGTTATATTTCTGTTTCTCAGTTGAACCCTTCTTATATACAAATCATCCATTCAAAGCAGAAATTGATTTAGCCTTTTTTTTCTACATCCTGCAGCTCACAAGCCACTCCAGCATGTAAAGTTAAAATAAATATCCACTGAGACGATTTGGATGACAATTAGTACATAAAAACCATAATAAGCTGCTTCTTTTACAGTAAGAACTGGTCCTAAACCAGCACGAACTTTGTGTCTGCAATGTGGGAAGTGCATTTGCAGAGCTCTGTGCCAGGGGTTAGCTGGCAGAGAGAGGGAACTGCTGCTGCCGAGGTGGAACTAACTGGCTGCAGCTCCACGTGGATTGGTCAAGTTGATGTTAAGCTGGTGACTCAGTGGTAAACAAAGAGCTGGAGCTCTCCCTGTGCAAACTCTGCAAACACAAGAAGTAATCTTCCCTTCACTTTGCAAAATACCAGAGGTTGTAGAAATAATTGCAAAGGTTGGATAGATAGTATCAGGGTTTTTTCACCCTGGCCAATATAATTTAAATGCTGCCTGGCATGGTCACCTTCTTGGGATCTTAGCCTCAGCCTTGAACCAGAGATACTGCTGGATTTCTGTCCCTCATTTACCAGAGGGGGAAGTTCAGTACTTCTTGCTGGTGCTGTTTTCAGCAACTCTACCAGCATGGCTTCCCTTGGTCAGGAACTGAGCCCCAGAGGATTCACATTCAAGTTAATCTCCAGCTCGTGTGGCTGGAGATTACAGATCTCTTCCTCATCACCCACTGGATTTGCTGTTACAGCAAGTGAAGCTGAATATTGCCTGTCTACTACTAATGCAATATTCAGTATTTCCTTGTTACTTTTCCCAGAGAGTTCATATATACACTAAAGGAAGGGGAAGACTTCCTCTCTCAGATCATTTTTCTGCTTGAGGTCTGCTCTTTCCACTGCCAACAGTAGATGACTACAGTCTTCCATGGAAGTGTCTGTGGGTCAATGCTCTGGTGCTTCAGGAGGTGTTTTTCAGATCAGCTCCTCTGGCACTCAGCCGTGGTTGCTCTGCTGCCAGTGCAGCTGTAAATCAGAGTGAGCTGTGCATGGGAAAAGGGAACTTTCAGGCCTGTTGCACACTGGTGTGGAGTCCTGTCAAACCATCATTTGGTGTCAGAGTAGACACCTCCAAAGCCTTCTGGTTCCAGCAGCCTTACTGGGCAGCTCATCAAAATTCCCTTTTCACACTGAGAGGCAGGAAAGCCTCTTTGGTACACAGTCTGTGATAAACGTTCCACTCTTCCCTACCCCATCTAAAGGTGTCAGTGCATCCCAGTCTCAGTATCTATACTTGACCCAGGTCAGCCTTTGGAAGCTGCTGTGTGAGCAGCACACACTGCCTCCAGCACCAAGAGGGTCATTGCAAACAAGAACCTGAAAAGCAAGCTACACTGCCCTAATACAACCTCCACATTAGGATTTGTTCCTTGCACTGATTGTGAGGTCTGAGCAAAAGGCTACTGCATCTGACAGGAAAAATAAAGCATTCCTGCCTTTTTTTTTTTTTCTGGAGACATGGTGTGCTAGGCACAGAGGTGAGGGAAGAGGTGCTTCAGCTCTTGCACACAACACATAAATATTCTGGATCTCCACCAGCCAATCTCCAAAATCTATGTTTAGCAGTGCTAATGAAACTTAAACACCTTGGATTACATTTACAAGATTGGGGGGTTTATTTGTTTTGGTTTGGTGTGGGGTTTTTTTGTTTGTTTGGTTGGTTGGTTTTTTTTTGGTTTTTTTTTTTTCCTTAATCCCTTAACTATTCTCCAGGTTGCTGTACTGGTTCCCCAATCTGAATTCCAGAGCCACTTGATAACTGAGCCATGCCTTGGTCAGCTGCTGGTCTCAACCTTAACTCTGTGCTGTGGCTGTAAGGCCCCTTGCTAAATCTCAGAAAGAAGAACCTGTGGTATTACTAATACTGGAGCATAGGGTAGGCTTGATTTCTTGTTTAGTTTTTACTCAAAAGACTTTTGTTGCTCTTGTTAAAAAGACATTGGCATAGGAAATATTTGCATTTCTATGAAATAATGTTGTGTACTTTATTAAGGAAAATTGTGGGTGGGTGGCTTGTGTAAGAAAAAAGAAGGAGTCAGGCCCAAATAGTTGCTTAAATTATTTCCCAAAGGAAGTTTTTCAAGATTGCAATTTTTCATTACTGAAAAATTGGCCTATGAAAAAGAAAAAAGAGTAACAGAATGGTTTTAATGATGGAGATTGTTTGCTATCATACATGAAAGATTTATGGAGTCTCTATTGCTACCAGTGGAAGAGGTGCTGGGCTGGTTCCTAATTTCAGTGATCATTAACCACCCTGTGTGACAAGGTGTGGGGCAGTAATTACTGTTTTTCTGACATATTGTTCCAGCAATCTCTGAGTCAGGGAACTGCTAAATTAGATTAGAGCATGATACGATTTCATGAGGGGGCTCTGAGTCACCCCTCACAACAAGGATGAGAGTTTCCAGGTTAAGTTTTGTCTCCTGAGGTGCCCATCCTCACTGTATTAATTTCCTGAAGGAGAGGGCTGCCAGGCAGGCAGCCCAACAGACCCAAGGAAATGTCCCTAAGAGCTGCTGACTGCTGTCCTGGAGGGGTGCCTGTTGCACTGCTGCCGAGAGCCAGGTACACACACACTTCACCTTTGGCCTTGCAGAACAATGCAGAGCTCTTCATGAAAGCCCATGCTTGGGGTAAAAGACTGGTCTGAGCACTAGTCAAAGAGAAGTAATGCTTTCCTGAAAATTAAATCTGTACATGAGCTGGACTAGCTCTGCACTATAAACGGCAGCACACGTAATTAGGGGCTCACGAGGCAATGCCAGTGGGTGGAGTGCAAAGTGGTTACTCTGCTGCCCTGGGATTTCTAGACAAAATACACCTTAAATACAATACTCAGTTTCTGTAAAAGCTTTCCCTGAGTCATTTTCCTTTGAGACTGCTAGTATATAAATGCCTCACATATCCCAGGGGTCAAGGTGCCTATGGGATTTATGGGAAAGCTGCAGTGAGTGGCAAGAGGTAGGTCACAGGGAAGAAAACAGCCTACAGGATGGAGTGGAAACATGAAGGGTTTGAGCAAGAATTTCACAATTCCATGTCCTATTGACTTAAAATAAGAACTATTAATTCTTAAATGTCAAAATATTTCTATTTTTTAATATTTTTTAATCAACTTTTTCAAAAATCTGTTTCATTGAGAAGATATTTTCTATTCAGATGTACATAATGCTCAAAGTATTAGGAAATTATGAGAAATAGACATTCTGACTTTTCTGCCTTTGCTGTACTTATTTCATTGTACTTTTTGTGCCTGAGCCTCAGAACAGCTGTATTCTACATTAATTTCAATCTAGCAATCTTTTGTAGATCTTTAGGTAAGAAAGTTTTGGTAAATCTGAATTAGGATTAATAGGATGAAGAATCAAACTGGCCTCAGCTGTATGAACTCAAATGCTTAATTTTAATGTTTATACAGAAATCATTGAAACCCTTGTCTGTGCCAAGGACCTGACTGAGGTGGAGATTGCAAGTATCTTTCTTTTGAAAAGAATCCTCAAATTCTAGGAAGCATTCATCCACATGAAATGAATAGGGTATTTTTATGCCTTCATCTGATGGGCTTTCTCCCTTGTAATCTGTATAATTTCATTTTATCTCAGTGACAATTACATATTCCCATAGTCAGACTCAGTAAATAATGTAAAACTTACCAAATTTGGACAGACAGATAATGTTAGGCTATGGATGCCATGGAGAAACAGCTCCTGCAGTACAGTGGGCTCTCTAGACCTTAATCTGAATTTAGATGGCTCACTAGACATCCTTGTGTCAGAGGAAAGAGCAGAAATGGCAAACCATTTTCTCTTTATTTCTTTATAATTCTTTCAGTAGTAAAGAAAATAGAATTTTTCTTTCTGGAAATTAGAAATAGTGGTGGTAGCTCAAGGAGACAACTCCAGGCCATCAATGTGGTGAAAGACTAGAATGTTAGGGGAAAAAAAATGACAAAACAACATTTATCCCATTTCTTTTGTAACTTCAGCTGCAAACCTCTTCCGATCATTGCAAGGACTTCACATGACACAAGAACTGTTTCCCATCAGGCACAAATCAGCAGAGACTCAGAGAAGTCAGATGAGGAAGATCTTTCCTAAAGGCTCTTTCCTGAAATGATGAGAGGTTATTCCTTGTCACTCAGTCATGGGTTTCTGAAGCATTGACAAGGAATCATCAGGCCTCTGTCACTGTCCCCTCCAGCAGTAGCTGGGAATCTTGCCTCATTCACTGTGAATTTTGATGGATAGCATGTTAAAAAAATATCAGGAGTCTTTAAGTACAAGAAACCTTGCAATGAAACTTTGGTCTTATCGTAGTTCTATTAATGTTTCTACAAGAAAAAGAGTCTGCTTTGCAATTCCGACCTTGGAATATTTTATCTGTCTCTTTTCTCTTACTTTCACATGAAAAGATAACAATCTTTACATCCTGTATCACAAGTGACATAAAATTACACTTGGCTCAGTTTGTCATGTGAAAAATAATTTTTTTGTCCTATTTGAGTCAAATGGAAATGTGTTGATGGTTAAGAATCTTCTATTTTCTCACTTTATCATGTATTTTGCTGAGCTGTGAGAGACTTGCATTCCTATTTGTTGCCTGCCTACAGTCAACCGTGCACAGTGACTTGCATTTCAGGGTGCAAGAACAGATCATGTGGAAAATAGCATGAATACAAGAAAATCCAGCTGTTCTTTGCATGCATCTGCTGGAACTGGAGATGAAGCACCTACATGGTGTTACTTTTGTGCTTTGTCTTCTTACATAATGCTGAGCAATTTATTATTCTCTCAGACCATTAATCAAACCTAGTTGAAAAATTAAATTTTATATGGTAAGAAGGCAGGGTTTTGGGCAGAAATGTCAAATTTGAAGGTGAATTTGGCAATGTGCTCCAGTTAAACCAAAGAGGACAGAATTATAAGAATAATGAAATATTTGATATTTTAATTAATTGTTTCATGTTGGAAAAGTAAATAAATTATTTCAATCCCTTCAGAAAGGCATATTTATATGCTGTTTATATGGCTTTAAAATAGTTTCTCATTTTGCAATTAATCTACAGGAAAAGCTGAACATTTGAATTGGTTCAAAATGTTCCTGTTTGTTGGCCTGCTTGTTTTATCAGAGATAAACATCCATTTGATTTCCATCCAGACAATTTTTTGTTGTTGCTTTCTTTCTTAAGTTTGGCAGTTGATTCAAAAAATGTGTTTAGTTGTGTAAACATGCTGAGATTTAAGCTCTGGGAAATGTCACCTGTTATGTGAGTGTGTGCTTTAACCCCAGCTGCCGACACAGCCTGGGGCAGATGCTGGGATGCGGGAGAGAATCAGAACAGTGACAAAACCCACGGCTTGAGATACACACATTTGAAGGGGAAAACAAAAGCTGTGTACATGAGCAAAGAAAAACAAGGAATTCTTTCCCTGCTTCCCATGGGCAGGCAGGTGTTCAGCCATCCCCAGGAAAGCAGGGCTCCATCACATGGGTAGGTTACTTTGGAAGATGAACACCATCACTTCAGACTCCTTTCTCCTCCTTCCTCCAGCTCTCCATGCTGAGCATGATCCCTTATGGTTTGGAATATCCCTGTGGTCAGCTGGGGTTGGCTGTCCCAGCTGTGTCCCCTCCTGACTCCATGTGCACCCCCAGTGTCCTTGCTAGTGGAGTGGGGTGAGAGGCAGAAAAGGCCTTGGCTCTGTGTGAGCGCTGCTGGGCAGTAATGAAAACATCTCTGAGATACCAACACCATTTACAGCAAAAATCCAAACCACAGCCCTGCACAGCTACTGTGAAGAAAATTAATTCTGTCCAAGCCAAAACCAGCACAGTAAGAAAATGTTTTGCAGCAAAAATCAAGCAGTAAAAGTGGAACAAGACTTATAGCTGGAGCTCCCTAAATCAAGCTCAGAGGATTTCATAATAGCTGCCTTCCAATGCAGATGATCCAGGTAGAGATGATCAGACACAGGCTCCTTCCAATTCAACAGCAACACTCTGCAAGAAAAAACCCAGCGCTTCTGCCTGCATTATTTCAGGGCTGTCTATGGAGCCAAAATGGGAGCTCTACTCAGATACAAAAGAAATTCTGGGTAAATGAGGATATAAATCTCCTGCAATTCAGCATCCTCCATCAGTGCAGCTCCTAGATATCTACTGGGCATCCTGTGGGTGTGTGGTTCACAGTTCCCCATGCCATGGCTGAAAGCTTGATTCTTAGAAAAGACCCAAGCCCCAATTTCAGTATTTTGAACTTATGGTCTTTCTGCTGTAAAGCAGAGCTATAATTAATAGCTCCTTGTTTATTTTATTCTTTAGAAATTGTTTTGGTATTCTGAACCTATGGTCCTTCTGCTGTACAGGCACAGCTATAATTAATAGCTCCTTGTTTATTTTATTCTTTAGAAATTAAATGTTTCTCTTTCAGAGCCTAGAGTACGTGTAGATAATGTAGCTACAAAATGAGCTGATGTTAGTACATAACAAGCTGCTAAAAGTTATTATTTCATTCCAGATTGCACCTGAATGACCCCAATGCCATGGTTTTGAAAAGGGAAATGTTTGTGTTCAGCATTAAAAACAATCTGACCAAATGAGGAAGAAGAGTGGCAATATATGCCATAGCCTGCACTCAATAAGAAACCTATTTTTCCCTAAACACTGTGTTTATTTCTTCTGGTGCTGTAGATGGGATGGCTTAAACTGCAGAATAGCACATGTTTGAGGATTAGGCATGCAGTTCTGTGCCTTCTCTGTCTTTTCTTCACACTATTGACCTGTCCTAGTTACTTTTTATTCATTTGAACATCTGTGAAGTCTCCTGATGTTTCCAGAAAATGTTATGACCATGAAGAATTTGTGTAAATTTAATGCACCATTTGAATAACTAATATCAGTAATAAGATATGACTAACATTAGGCAATGAGAGCAAGTATGCTTGTTCTGCAAAACTGTAAATTTTCTTTAAAATACTGACAGACACTAAGCAAGAAGCTGATGTTGCTTAAAGTCTGTGGGAATAGATCTTTAGATAGACAAGAAAAAGTGCTATGTGTGCAGTTTCAGAACATACATTAAAGAAAGAAACTCAACTATAAAGGTCAAATTCAGAAGATTTACTGTTTACTATTTAAGATTTACTATTTACAATTTAAAAAGATTTTTTTAATATATCTATTATAATTTGAGATTAAACAACCCAGCAAGGCACAGTAGTTTTCTCCACTTATATTCCTTGGATTAATAGCCATAATTATAATTCACAGTGTGAATTATTAAAATGTGCTAAAAATCTTGACAAATAGATGTGCCTTTTGGGGAATTGAGAAGAACAACAGTTTCCCAGAAGCCAGGGTACACTGCATGTGGAAGGAGGGGACATGTGAGTGAGATTGCCTGAATTCCAGGTTTTGAACACCAATTGTGGAAAAGGTGATGTGTACTTTTGGCTTCACTGCCTTTCACAGTGTGAGTTTAATCATGTCTGGCACCAGCTGTTAGTTTGAAATTAGACTAATGAATGTTCATTTTCTCCTCTTAAGCTGCTCTGCTTTGAGAACTAACAAAGCCTGTCTCCTTATGAATTTGCATGTCACCTCCCACCTCCACCCCACTGCCACAGCACCAGCCTTTGTCAACCCCACCAGCCTCTGCCAACCCCTCCACCACAAAGTTGTGTTTCCTTTCAGGTTTTCTAGAGCATCTACCTTCTGCCAAGCATTCAAAGAAGTCTGTTCTAGAGCCCCAGGCTGGAAGTGACCTGGCAACCTGTGGTCCCAGCTTCTACTGAAAGCTGGTGTTCATCCAGGACCTCATCAGCCCAAGCCTGGAGTGTCCCTTCCCCTAAACATTTGCACTGTAACGCCTCTAGCTCTCCTTCACCTCCTTTTCAGTCCTTCACCAGCACCTCCAAGTGCTCACCACTGACCCCACAGTGGTCAGTGGCTGGGTGGAAGGCAGCCTGGGGCTACTGAGCAAGGTGTTAATTGAGCCAATGTGTCAGTGGGGCTGCCAGCAGCTCACTTCCCAGGAAGGGGAAGGGAGAGATGTGGCCTTTCTCCCTTTCAACAGTGACAAAGTTTCCCTTCTCATCTGGGCATTCCTTTACACATGACACAAGTGGCACCTTACTGTCCCTGGCACCTCTACCAAATGTGGTTGAGTGTGGGCTGTAGGCTCGGAAGCTGCCAGGACCACGCTGGCAAACAGATGGTGTGGTGCTTCAGGGAACTCCCTGCAACGTATTGAAGTGCCCCCTCAGAGGCACCAGGGTGATATTAGGGTGAGAGCAAAAGCAAGCCTGGAGCACATGCCTAAGGCTCCCCTCAAACCACCCCATTCCGAAAGCCAGACTCTGGAGCAGAGCAATCTCATGCCTCAGTGCTAATAAAATAAATGTAATTGCTTTTAACAATGATTGCTTTTAATGGAGCTGTGTGTGCATAAAGATGGAAATGTTCCCTTTATGAAGGTTTGTACAAACAGCAGCTGCTGACAAGTCTCCTTGTCTCCTCATATTTCTTCATTAACCTTCAGACTTCTGCAGGTGCACATTCTGTCTTCAGGAGCACAACACAGAGCAACATCTCCAGTACAACTGCAAGAACGTTTATCAGTATTGTGTTTATTTGCCAACACCCATCCTATTAGTTATATGTCACAATGGCCTGACAGGTAGAATAAAACTGCTGTGGACATCAGGTAATTCTATTTTCCCCTTTAACTGGAGGTAATAAACTATTCTGTTTAAAGAGGCGGTAAGAGAAAAATTAAAGTCCAGGGATGTTCCTCACCTTAAAAGAGTGTTTTTTCACATGGCCTCTGTAATAAAGAATGAGGCTGGCAGAATGGGTTCTGGTCTGCTTCAAACAGTAAGATCTCATGATTAGCTTACATACGTACAATGACTAACTGCAGCTGTGGCCTCTCCCCAGGCCACAGAGCCCTGCAAATTTTCAGTACACTTACTGGAATCCTACAGATAAAAGTCTCAGAGTCAGAAAGCTCCTGAGCTAATGCCTTAGTTTGCCACAGGAATTGTGACCAACACCTACAAACAGCTTCTCCCCTGAGGGGAGAAGATTCATGGGACTGGCCACATCTCCTTTTTCTGGGAACCTAGTGTCCTGTGGTTTTGAGTGGGGAATTTCTGGCTCATATACTGGACTAACGTCAGAACCACCCTGCACCAAGAATGTGGAGGGGACACGCTCCTCCACAGACCCAGGGCTGATCTGACAGTATGGGCAGCTTGGGCCAGCTTCAGCATTCCTGTGAAAAGTTCAGTGTAGCCTTTCACACCATGGATCCCAATTCAGCAGAGCACTGAGCTCATGCTGCAGTTACTGTGCCTGTGCCCTAGTGACTTGAGTAGGATTTGAGTTTTAATTTCTGGCTTTGCTGAACTCAGTTTCAGCTATCATCTGATAGAGAGTGGCATTAGAAGCATGGTGCATCTGGCACCACCAAAGTTTGAAAAATATACTGGCTTATGTTATTTCAAAAGGAGTATTTTTGTTTCTTAAAATAAGAGGCTATTCAAAGACACAAGAAGGCAAATAAAAATTAAAACCACCAAAATATGGATAGATGTAAAGCACGCAAAAAGTGATTTTTCAGTTCAGACATGGTTTTTATGAACTGTTCATGGACTGTTTCACTTTAACTATGTGACTGATCTGAATAGTTCACAGAATAATTACACCAAATATAGAAGATGGTGATTTCTCTATAGATGCAAATTTGAGGATATATGAACTGTTATGGCATTTTTAACTCTGAAGGACTGCATTTTCATTAAAATCAGTTTGGTAAGCTACATGCTTATATTTTGGCTGTGTGATAAGTTTTTGATTATGTGGGGGGCTACACAGCATGAGAAGATGCCAGAAGCTTCCTCTTCCTCTGTGTCTGACAGAGCCAATGCCACTGCCTCCAGTACAAACCCACCAGCAGCCAAGACCAAGCCCATCGGTCACTGTGCCTGTGCTGATCTGGGATCATGTGTTTAAGAAGGGGGAAAAACCCTCCTGCACAGCACACCTGGAGAGGGGTGTGCAGATGGAGAGGAGCAGCTCTGCAGACACCAAAGTCAGTGCAGAAGGAGGGGCAGGAGGTGCTCCACTCACCAAAGCTGAGATTGCCCTGCAGCCCGTGGTGCAGACCATGGGGAAGCTGAGATTGCCCTGCAGCCCATGGAGGTCCACGGTGGAGCAGAGATCCACCTGCATGGAACAGCCCCATGCCAGAGCAGGTGGATGTCCAAAGGAGGCTGTGACCCTCTGGGAACAGGATTTTGGCTCTGTGGCTTTGTGCAGAGACAGAGTGGGACCTATGCTGGAACAGTTTCTGAAGAACTGCAGCCCCTGGGAAGGACTCAAGTTGGAAAAGTCTATAGAAGACTCCATGGAGAAGTCCATGGAAGACTCACTCTCATGGGAATGACCTCACACTGAAGAAGAAAAGCAGGAAGGAGAGGCAGAGACAACGTGTGATGAGCTGACTGCAAGCCCCCACACTGCATTTCCCTGCACAACTCAGAGGAGGAGGTAGAGAAATCAGAAGTGAAGTTGAACATGGAGGCATGGGGGAAAGGTGATTTTAATATTTGTGTTTATTTATCACTACTCTATTCTGCTTTTAATTGGTAATGAATTAAATTAATTTCCCCCCAAGCTGAGTCTGTTTTGCTTATGATGGTAATGGGTGAGTGAGCTCTGCCTGTCCTCATCTCAACCCATGAGCCTTGTGTTCCATTTTCTCTCCTTGTCCATCTGAGATGGGGAGTGATAGAGTGGTTTTGTTGGGCACCTGACGTCAGCCAGGATCAATCCATCAAAGTGATTTTTTTTCTAAATACTTCTGAGGAGAAGGCTAGGAGACAGACTGATGCCAAAAAGCTGCTACCACTACTGTGCTTCACAAGCACAGATCACAGAATCATTTAAGTTGGAAAAGACCTTTAAGATCATCAAGTCCAACTGTGAACAGAAGAGAGTTCTCATGGCACTTCATAAACATCAACATTTAATCCAGGGAAGAGGCTTAATGAGGCAACAAAGGAATCATTTCAGTTGTTAAGCACAGGGGGTTTTAATATAAATATTCTCATTAAGAGTTAATTAAATAAAAAAAACTTTTGAAGGACAATGACTACCATATTTCCTCAGAGGCCAGAGTGCTGAAATGACAATAGATAGCAGAGAAAATAATGATTCACAAAGCTCTGCCATGGGGTTCTGTGCCCTTTCTGTCACAGTGACAATCACCACTATGACCACCCCAAGATATAAGCCCCAGGTCCTTCTCCTGACTCCTGTTTATGCTTCTCTATTCATGCTTCATTCTGGTTCCTTTCCTCTTTTCATGGGAAAGTTCCATTACACAGTTAGATCATACTTCATATTAGCATGATGAGTGTTGGGCTGATGTGGCTTGCATCAGATTTTGAGCCTTTGACTTTCCTGTCCTGAGTTGGTGGAAAGGCACCCTTTGTTGTTTCCCCACAATGACAGAGACAGTCAGATGGGGATGGAAAGTAAACAACTCACAAGAAAAATGCATTTCATGGGTATTACACACAAAGGATCCGCCAGAAAGGTTGTATCCTCACCTAGCTGGTACGTAATGCATGGCTTTTGGTCGAGAGAGGAGATCACAGAGAATGGGAGGCTTGAGCAACACAAAGCCTCATCTGCCACACCTGCTGTAGCTGACCAAGGGAACAGGCATCCTTGATGCCATGAGTCAGTAGAGAGTCAGGCCAAATGGCACCTTTAGTACTTTTGTGGTTAATTTTATTCTGGGCTGTCTTTTCTCTTGTCTCTGGAGCTCTCTGTCTGGCTCTCCAACTTTTGAGAAGGAGATTGCACAGAAAACTTCACCTTTGCTCTCCTGTGTCCATACCTGGTACCTTCTCACCTGTACTGGCTCTGGTCCACTCATCCACTCTCCCTACACATGGACTGCCAACACTGCCCCTGTGCTCCCATAGCTTTTCTGTCCCCAGCTGTCCAGAACTCCTTTACAGAAGAAAGGCTTGTATTCCTATACAAAATTAAACATTAATCTGAATCTAGGGTTGACTGAAATTTTTCTGAACTGCATATTTTTATTATAGAAAATATGCAGTGAAATTGAATAATTTTCCACAGGAATATGTTGACTTTTATAAGAAAACAATGGAAAGAATCAATGCTTTGAAGAAAATCAGTGTGCTTCATTTGGGCTTTATAGGTTATGAATGAAGTTGAAGCTATTCCAAACAAACATCTTTACTTTATGAGATTAAATAATTGAAAAAGATGTGCTTGAAATTTTAAAATAATAATTTATTGACTTCTTGCTTCATGGACAACAACAAAAAATTAAGTCATCCTTTCAATTCAGCTTAAAAAGTTAAAGCAGAAATTTGCCACAGAGGATAAATTCTCTATATTGACCAATTCTATTGCAGTATCTTTAGCTTAAAAATATGTACAGTCTGACCATAACATCATACATATTTTCATATTTGTATAAGTTCCCATGTAATTTTATTCCAGAATTTAAGAAAGCATTAAAATAGTCACTAGCTAATGTAGGTGGAAAATAACATTTGTTAAGTAAATGTAGATTTGCATTGTGATACCTCTGTAAACCTGCACAAAACATCCTTCTGTGAGGAGTTTGCAGTTCATCTCTGTGCATTACGAAAATGAAGACTGACAATAATTTAAATATATTACCTTTTTGCTCATGATAATCTGAGCAGAAACACCAAGCTAATGTGTTTATCTTCCAGTAACAAATGGAATGACAAGCCAGGGATGAGCCATAGCTGGTGCTGCAGACTGCAGGGACAGGTACGTGGGCTTTGGTCTGACAAACCATCAGCTGCTCTTGATCCAGGTTAAGATATCACTAAACTGCTGTCTCCCAGCTGCCCATCACATCTTCCTCTCTAAATCCTCATCTCTGCTGGTTTACCAGCTCAGCCGAGAGCTCTGGCTTACCAAGGGACACAAGTATTTCTTGTGGCATCAGGTTTTCATTTGGACCACAATGCAGAGGCAGGTT
Source organism: Passer montanus (assembly GCF_014805655.1). Taxonomy (NCBI): domain Eukaryota; kingdom Metazoa; phylum Chordata; class Aves; order Passeriformes; family Passeridae; genus Passer; species Passer montanus. The sequence continues at coordinate 13,723,381 of NW_024366591.1, forward strand.
ACTGACTATGAGCAAAATGGGCAAATTAGCAGGAGCTGCCCCCCTGCAGGATTCTTTACAATATGTGCCCTTTCCCTCAGGGCCTGCAGCTGGGTGCATGTAACTCTTCATACAATTTTTGGTGGGAGGGCTCAAATATTTCTGGAATGAATCCAAAAGAGGCATGCCAGTAATTTTAGTGTAGTCTGTCTTGTAATTTCAAACCAAATCTTTCAATAAAAGGATCATCACAGCTTTCATTCTAAGGGACAATTTTAAATTTTACAGAGTGCAGATAAACTGACGTGTGTAAAGCCTTGAAATAAATAAAATGTCACTGAACATTCCAGCCAGTGAAAAACTTCATTGAGGCAAATTTATTTACAATAACAGAGTCACTCTTTCCGGTCCTACTCCAAGTATATTACCTGTTTGCATATTTCATTAAAAACTGAAATCCAAGCCATGTTTATTGAGGATGGCACCATGTTCCCTGAAGTCAGAGTTCACTTTGTGATCCAATTCTCCTCTACAGAAAAGCTTTTCTGGCGAAGATTTTTTTTTAATTTCATTTTTTAAAATATTGAAGATTATAATAAAATCTCTAATGTCTCCAGAATATCCAGATTATAAGGTGCTGGATCTACACCTCCCATTAGGAATCCATTCTCTTTTGTGACTATCAAATTGACCCAAGAAGAAAAACCCCCATTTTTTCATTAATATTGAAAATTTACAATATTGGATTCTTCTCTAAAATACAATAAACCTACACAATGGTGTAAAACGTGCCTTACTCTACAGTCAAGTGTTTGCAAATAGTCACACACAAAGACTGATTGCAGATGAAAGGAACTCAGCATGTCACTGTAACAGCTTTTTGAACAAGCATTAAAATACTTCTGAGGTCTTTGTTCACTCCTAGTACTAAATCACATCCATGTCAGGAATGAAGGCAGAGAGGTTTCCTGCTCCAGCCCCTGAGCCAGCCCCCTTGGCTGCCCAGCCTCAAAGGGAAGGCCTGGGAGGGATCTCTGAGCACCAGGCAAACAACAGGCATGGGCAAGGGGGGCAAGAAATGTTGTAAAACACACCTGAGACAGGGGGTTGAATGATATCCAACAAAGTGGCCAACACTGTTGTTTAGACACCTCCTTGTTCTTAGAAAAAGATGTTGTGACTCTACCCCAGGAATTTTTTGCTTTTGGTTTTTGATTTTATACAAACTCTCACAGAAGAAAGCACAGAAAAAAGAACAAGATAAATGTTTGGGTTTTTTTCCTGTAGTCCTTCGCTTTTTCTATCCTCTGGCAAATCTGGAAAAATTAAAAATGTTTAAAAAGTAGTGTGAAAATTTAAAATTATTATTTCAAAATGAAGTGTAAATTGAGACTTCTAATAGGGAAATGGAGTTAGTACCTTTTTCTAAAGAGTCTTCTGATTAAGTAACCACTTTATTATTGAAATTTAGCAAATTCTTACTGCTTTTCTCAATCTGATTTTGATTCCTTCAGTTCACAGTTAGGTTATTTTGTGGGATGAATATAAAATCTAGTCCCTGGATTAGTTAAATCACTTCAATGTCTGATAAAACCTGTTCCACAGTCTAAAAGTTTAGTGGATCAAACTGCATCATAGCTTTTATTTTGCCAAGGATGAAACCCAGTCTATACTGATGAATGGTGTGTTTACAATCCAGGTGTTCAGATTTTTTGGAGTCTTTTACAACTACGTTTTTCACACATTGCAGAATTCAGATGTGTCGCAGCAGCTGCTTGCAAGCCTCTAAGTTCTGTATGTGTGATGTGAGGATAAAGATGAAGTCACATTACCTCTGGGCCAAGAGAGCAAGTTTCTCACATGGCAGTTTCTGAATCCCAGCTGCCATCATTTAGCTGATACATAGCCCAGAGCAGTGTTCAACCACGGGGTTTTAGCTTCCCCTTCACAAGAATAATAATTCTAGCAGCAAGTCTGTGCAATGACTTGGCAGAAATGGAACTAAAGAGCAATATGCACACGTTTTTACTTTAGCTTTACTATTGCAGCTAGATGGCAAACTCTTTAACAATGATTAAAGAGGCAAAAATCCCATTAAAATCAATTTGTGTTTTGTCTACAGTATTTGGATTGATACTTTTTATTATTTCTAGAGCAGCCTGTCCAGGGATGTGCACAGGAAAAGTTCCGTAGTGATGGTAGTTTATAGCTTAAATGACACACTTGTAGCCCCGAAGGAAAACAACCAGCAAAGAATCTGTCTCTGTCTCATCAGACAAGGTATGCAGTGCCAAAAAGCACGCGATAGTACTTGCTCCTACAGGAGTTATAACTAGGTGACATTTACAAGCATTCAGCCAATGAATTATGGGGTCTTGAAACAGGAGTTGTCTAATGGGAGCTCTATAATATCCCAGAAGAACATATTGTTTTATGCTGGGGCATCCTATAGTGATGATAATAGCAAGAAGATTTATTATTCAAAGCCCAGAGGGAGAATACTTTGTAGATCAGAGGAGAAAATATTATATCATATTGCTAATGCTTATGAGATACCATGACACAAAATACAATATCTACTTGATAGGTGTCAGGTAGTAGAGGTTTAGTCATTAATGGCAGCTGCCTCATGGCAACAAGGTTTTATGAACTAGTTTATCTCTTTAAAGATATATCTGAAAGTCACCACACTGACATTAAACAAGGGAAGAAATCAAAGCAGAAGACACTGTGACATTTTGGAAATGGATTCCAAAACAGATGCTAAGTCTGAAAGTCACAAGATTGTAAATGGACTCAACAAACAAAGTCTGAGAAAAACAGTACTAGGGTTTGCTTCTGCTTCCAGATATAAATGTCAGTTATTGCTTCAGACCTTGTTATGTAAGTTGTCCTCACAACAGCACGACTTCCTTTAAAAAGACAAAACCCCCAAAACTTTAGGAACATGTGATCCTGTTAAACCAGTCCTTAGTTAACCTTGTGATTCAAAACCTTGGCAAAACAATGTCATCATAAAATACTTTTGAAGGGCATAAATAAGTAATTTACCATTGCATCTGATTTATTTTATTTTTCCTATAAGGACCTAATATAGCCTCATCTAATTGTGAAGAAAAGGAGATCATGGTATCATAAGGGGCAAGGCATATTCCATATTGATTATTTCTCATGTGAGAAACAGACTCCTCAAGATGTAGCTGCAGAGTGGGAGTAGGTCTTGATTTCATCAGGGGGTTATCCAGCAGTGGTTGTCTTAAAGGGACCAGAATTTCCTTTTGTGTCTACTATTATAAACTACAGCCTTCTTTACATTTTACTCATCTATATGAATAAAACTGATGGGGCAGGATAAGAAACCCTTAAAATGTATTGCTGACCTTTTATCTTCTTCAAAATGTGCAGCCTTATAGCATCAGCATCTATTTGCAGTAGCTGACTTCATCTCCTCTTTGTGGAATAGGGTAGATTTTTGCCATGAATTTTTTTGGGTTTTGGAACAAAGTGACAATGATTTCTTAGCCTATCATATGGAAAGTGGCCTTCCTCAGCCTTTTGCAGTTGTTAGCTCTTACAAGGTCTAAGGTTCATAAATCACTAAAGATTTAGTCTCCTGCTTCTAGACAAGAAATTGAAGTTCTGCCTAATTAATCCTTCTGCAGACCTCTTTCTTTGGTATTGCAAAAGATCTTTAAGTGGGACATTGCAAGCCTCCAGCACGTGTGTTTATGAAGCAGGAGAGAGAGCTACAGCCCCAGTAACTTCCATGCACAGCTGTGATGGGAGGGAGTTATGGGCTGAGAGCCCAATCAGTGAAGCAAGTTTTTATTTTCGTCTATGCAGCTGACCTGGATGTTCAGTTCTGGGTATGTTGCAAGGGTGTGAAAGGGGTAGGATTTCTGAATCCTGATCCGTTTCATTATGGATGGTGAAAGTTCTTCCTTAATTTGCAGTCTTGTTTTTGAAATTCACTATTTTTGCAGAACTGCATCAAGACAATGACATGCATATCAAGATCTTTCCCCAAATGACTGAGCACTTGGGGAATTCCCTTCCCCATTCCAACAAAGATGCTGAGAAATTCACTAGCATTGCTCACTGGAGTTCCCCAGCATCATTCCCTAGAAATTGGTCTCTATATATAGGGCCCAGGGAGAGGGAAGGCTTTGTCCTTGGAAAAAAGGAGTGTTCAGGATGCCAGATTTAACCTGTCATTGCAGGCACAGGCAATTAATATGAAGGAATAACCTATCTTCTCCGTGCAGAGAGTCTCAGTTGAATCAGCCTGCTTAGGGGAAAAAAAAAAAAAAAGGAATCAAGAACATTACTTCGGGGCTACAATTACTGTAAAAGGCAAATTGAACAAATAACTTAAAAAATAAACTGCTACTGTGCATCATTTTGCCCATATACTTCTAAATATGAGCATTCATTGTAATATTTTCTCTTGGTTAAATCCCACTAGGATTCTTCCTTTTAGGATCACATTGACAGCCCTGTGTCATGCCAAAACTGCCTCTGATTTATCTTCTTGTGATATACATCTGTCAGTTTTGTCATGAAGAGGTAACAGTGTATTAGCTATTGTTTGAAACAGCCACAATGGTTACTTGTCTTTGCATCTCATCACCAAAAGTTAGACTTTCTGGTGTACATGGAATTTTGTTTCATGTAAGAGTAAGAAAATAATTTCTTATTGGCAAGAAAATAATTTTATTTTTATATAATATATATAAATTACCTATAATTATGCATAATATAGAAATATAATGTTTAAAGGAAATATATTAAATATATGTAAATATATATTATTCTATATATTATAGACAGAAATATAAGAAAATATGGTCATTTCTTCTTATCAAATGTGCAAATACTAGGGACAAGGAAACAGAAATCTTTCAAGCTCGCTAAATAAAAATATATCTTTCAAACCTGAGTTCAAATCCTAACATATGTTCCAGTATGTGCTTTACCATCCTAGTAATTCACACTAATATGTACAAATAAACTTCCCTGGTGTGGATGTGAACAGCACTGCTGATAACAGTTCTGAACCATAAGTACAATTGGGAGAGTCAATAAAGCCCCATTTACTTACTTCCATTGTTCTTGTTGCTGGGTGTATCCCTTGTATGACTAAAATCATATTTGATTAGGAATTAATTCTCAGAGACTGTTAGTACCTCTTTGTGAACAATACTTTTGCAAAAAAAAAACCCCACAACTTTTGCAAGAAAAAGTTGTGCATTGATTTGCAGTGGTGGAAAATGAGGTCCAGCACAGCCACACTTGTGCAAGCTGCCCTGGGCCATCTGTAGCTCCACATCTTTGTGTGCAGGTTCATGCCACTGTTGACCTCAAACGACTTCCAATGAGCCTGTCTGCAAAAAAAGTTAGTGTTCCACAACAAGTTCTCTAAGTAGCAGATAGTCCTGCTTTGGCTGCAGGACAAGCTGTTCTGTGCCTCTGGAATACATGATATATTGGTTTGTATATATAGGTGTCAGTATGTCCTCTCTTGAAAGGAGATAGCTCCTATACATGGCCTCATAGAGCTGCTAGAGCTGTTCCTTCCTCTTCTTGTTCAGCTTTTGTTCCTGAGCAAGCAGGTTTGTGCATTAATTGACTTTTCATTTTAGAGAAGCATACACACACCTTATAATTTGCCAATTTTTTATCAGAATTGTACTAATTATAGCAAAATGACCAGAAATAATAAATTCAACTTCATTTCCCACTCACACGGTCTCTTATGGTCCTATTAAGCAGCAGCTATCAGCCAACAGGGAAGCACGAGAAACAAGAAAATTCTATGTAGCCTACTGAAAATCATCATCATGCTTTTAAAGTAAAAATGTGACACTGATTTGAACTTGAATTCTTATCACTGTCTTGAGATTAAAACTGAAGTCTCCTGTAATCCAAAAAAATTTAAATATCTTCAAGCATACATCATGATGTGGCTTTCTTTCCTTGCCACTGTACTCTTTTGGATTAGCACATGTGTGCACAGCCCAACCAGATGTTCCTGTATGACTAATGAACACACTGCTTCCTGATCAGTCTGAAGGGCTGGGAGCTACCATGCCTCCCTGACAGTAAGCTTTGGTAAAAACTAAAGCCAGACGTTTTGAGGCACAAATGGTTTAAAGTTTGCTGGGTAATGAATGACTCTAAGTGCACATCTGTTTAGTCCTGACTCTTCTTCTCACCTATCATGATACTGCCAAGGCCAGAAATAAGCCATGGTGCTGTGCAGCAGGCAGTACCATGTATATGATATTTTCACCCTTACTTCCCCTTGCAGCCCTGCATGACAAGTTCAAACACTTCAGTAGTTCCATGACTTGACCTTCAGATCCTTTCCCCCTCAGATAAAACACTGAAGTGACATTTGTCACACCACCAGTTCAGTTTTGTAAGGGAAAAATGAAAAGAAATGAAAAGCACTAGTGGGTGACTGAATCTTTCTAAGTCTTCTGAATTAATCACCCAGGACAATGCTTTTTGCTTTTATTTCCAAAACAAACGATGTAGCTTGGAATCACTAAAACTAGAGGTCACACAGTGTGGCAAGGTTGGCTAGAAAGAACATTCCAAACATATGGAAAAAATAAAAAAACACTAACAGATAAAAGTTGCTGAATTGTAGGTATACAAAGAATTTACCAGTGCCAAAGAGAATTACATCCACTGAAGGTGTTATGTCGCTGTTTATTTGTTTAATGGGGCACTCTAGCTCTGCTAAAACCCAGTTTTGGGCTATTAAGCCCAGGAGATGCAGTGATCCTCCTGAGCACTGCAGCTTCCCAGTGAAACCTGCCATGAGCTCAGAGAGGTCTCCTGATGCTGCTGTGTAAAACTCAGCCATTCACACAGCTCCTCTCAAATGCGGTGTCAGAGGCCCAATCTCTTCCCTCTTTCCACCATTCCAAATCAGACACAGCTCCATCAGGTTCCCTCTGCCTATGCTGTACTTAGACAACTTTAGGAACAATTCATCCTAAAGTCCTGTCTAGCCTAGCTGTCATCCATAATGGAAGATGCAACTCCACATCGTGGACAGTTTTCCCTTTAGACTGGAGACTGATTCATCCTCTCACAGAGGATGGGTCATACAGGATGAAGCCCCTGTGAAACCACAGGAGAGACCCACATGGCTGAAAACAGCTCTTCCCCATGAAAGCAACTCCTGAGCAGGCAATATCATATCCCAGAAAATCGTGTCCAACACGTGTATGGCGCTGAATAATTTTGAGTTTCTTTTGTTTAGAGGACCACAACTGTGATTCTTAGTTTCTCTAACAATCACACTCTTCCTCCTAGGTCTACAATCAAGCAAGGGAATCCAATTTTGTCAGGAGTAAAATTTCATTGGCTTTTTTAGGTTGTGGAAGCTCTCCTTCTCTGGAAATACTCAAAACCTGCCTGGATATAATCCAGTGTAACCTACTCTGGGTGAATCTGCTTTGGCAGGGGGCTGGACCTCCAGAGGACCATTGCAACCCCAACCATTCTGTGATTCTGAAGGTATTTATATCCCAGAACCTGAGCCAGAGGACCAAGAATTCCTACAAAATAACTGGAGAAACCACCCACTGCAGCTTTAATGGTTGTAACTATGTAGGTGGGCAGTTATGCTGACATTGAAACATCTGACCCCACAGGTCAGATGTTTTTCTTACCAAAAAAATCCTTCTCATGCTACAGACAGAATAGGATGAAACAACACAAAATTCCAAAATTCATTAGCTTATCAAGTGGCTTCTTTTATAATCAATGTTCCAGACATTTTAAAATATCAACTCAAAAAGCTTTAGAAAAGGCATTACTATAATTACTACGCTATTTCAAGTCCCTAGGCTAGTTAATAGCCTTTTTTTTAATTATAAAGCACCTTGTTAAAGAGGAAAGGCTTTACTTGAAAAGGTGTAACCATAAAGGCATTAAAGTGAGTATCAGACCTTTTGACGGGTTTAGGTTGAAAACACAAGCTCAAGAGCTGCAAAAAACTTCTTTTGAGGTCTCTGTTGTTTGGAAACATCCTGCTGTCAAAGCTGTGCAGTGCAAATTGCATATGTGGCTTTGTGGGCAGATCTCAGCTGTTTATTTTTACACACTGCTAAATACGAATGCTGGCGCATTAGTAAACCTACTTGCAAATGCATTTCGGAAACACTTGAAATTTGTTTTCCCGCTCTGTATCTTCATGTTGAAAGGATTTCCAGACATAAATACCCACCAGTGAAAACTGTGATAGTTCGAATTTGAAATTAGAAAGTGCTTAAATAATTCACATTTCATAGAAAGTGACAGCAAACAAATTGCACTACCCACAACCTTAGGAATAAATGTGGTTTATTTCACATACAGCCACTTGCTTACATTGTTTGCCCACCTCAGCAACTGCCTTGGCATTTATGTAGACTTTACTTCAGATGAAGGGAAAGACACAAATCACAGTGCCTCAGGAATTTACACTTCACTCTCCTGTTGGCTTCAGTGACAGTGTCACGTACAGAACAATAGTGGACCAGACACGGATATTAATTTTCCATTTATGAGTAACCAGAACGATGTTCCAGTCATTTTGGATTTAGGCCAGTAGAAAATAATCCCTCCAGTGGTTCACCCAGTGAATCCTCTAAGACCTCCTGGTTTGTAGGTCAGTGGTACTAGCCAAACTGTATGATTAGAACTCGCCTGTTTACATTAAATGGCAGTTCATGAGAATAATGATGATTGTTAGGTGGAATACTATGGGATATGGGACCATGAGCAAGTATATGCACCAGAGCATTAGAGGAGAAACAGACTGTTCCCCGAATGACAGAATGACCAGACAAGTCTCAGCTGAAGTATGAGAAAGGAAGTCCAGGCCACAGAAATTCATTCTCCTCACTCAAAAGAAGCAGTTAAAATAAAAAGCCCTGCTTCTGTCATAGAAGCTCAGCTCCAGCACAGAGCCAGCCAGCCACAAAAGCCCTGCAAGAGCCGTGTAAGGAGCAGCTCAGCCAGCCAGCGAGCACACTGCGCTGTGCCGAGAGCCAGCAGCGCAGCAACCTCACCTGCCCCACAGCAGGCATTGCCAGGAACAGGCAGCTGTGGAAACCAGTGACTGTCTGCAGGGATTCTGCCCAGCAATTTATACAATTGTCTGATGAGCAGATGAAACGATTCTGCTTGGCTTCTCTGAGTCATGATGCCAATCCCTACCATCTTCTGGAGCTCACTTGACTAGATTAATATATACAGATCCTATAATCAAACCTATGAGGGGAAAAAGGGCCTGTCCTCAGGATCAAGGAAGATCAAGGCTGTCATATAAGGGTGGGGCAATCCTGAGAGTGCTTATTATAGGAAGGGTTGGCAATGATGCCTCAATATTAAGGTCATCTTACATTTTGTCTTACACAGCTAACATGGAAATGATTTCTTATTGAAATGAGCCTTGCCTTCATGCTCTCTAAGAGTAAGAAAAACTCTTCTAAGATGATAAATGTCAAACTTGAAAGAGTCACATTTTCACTTACTCCCCACACCTGGGTTAGGTGCTGAGAGATTGAGAGGATCTATTTGGCCAGCTCTTAATCATGTGTAACCTCTCTCCACCAAAAATTCAGAGCAAGGGCAGGGAAATAAGGTCTTCAAAAGCTGGGTGCAGACCAATAAGGTTTTTCTGGAAGTTTATAGAAAAAATAATTTTTTCTTGTCAATTAATCATCCAAGTTAAACTGTTCCCCCCGCCCCTCAGGACTCATAAGACACACTGTAGCCCCTTAAAACACGGCATGCATGTGAGGAGTAAGAATCCCTACAGGGGTAACACCCTGTATAATTCCTACCTAGCTACAGCCTCTTAAAGGGCTGTCTTGCACAGGCTAAAGGGTAGAACCTGCAAAGGAAGGTTCAGCAACCAGCCCCTGTGGGTGCATGGCCATGCTTCTGGGAATAAGTTCTGGATCGTAAGTCTAACACACTCCAGGAAAGGTGTAGAGAACCATTGCCAGTAACACCAAAAGGCGTACTGCGGGGTCACTGACGGCTGGCAGGAAAGGTTTTGTTAGGTGACAGCTTCAGCAAGGCCCAGTGCCTGCAGAGGCCCCGAAAAACTGACTTTGGATACAGGATGGACTGTGTGGGTGATCCAAGGCTGGTGATCCGGCCCCAGGCCCGCGCCACCGGCTGCACAGAGGGCTGGGGAGAGCTGCCGGAGCAGCGACACCGCGGGCAGGGGCAGGGGCAGGGGCAGGGCCGGGCTCAGCCCTGAGGCAGCGGCTCATCCCGCCGCCGCCGTCTCTGCGCACGCGCGCGGGGATGAACGGGCAGGGGCGGGGAGCGCGCGCGCGACATCCGGGCACCCCGCCCCCTCCGCCGAGGAGCAACGGGGCCGCGCCGGAGAGGCGGAGCGAAGCGAGAAGAAGAGAGGAGAAGAGAAGCGGACCGAGTGCGGCGGTGGCCGGAGCCCGGCCGGGGGAAAGCGCGAGGCGCAGCGCAGGCTCCCGCGCCTGCTCCCCTGCCTGCGGAGCGACGGGGACGGGTGAGCCGCCGCCGCTGCTGTCCGCGAGTGCCGGAGAGCCGGGCCCTGCGTCCCGCCCGCGGCCGCGCCCGCTGCCCGGCAGCCGGGCGGTAAACAAATGGCGGCCCGGCGGGGGCCCGAGCGCCCGGGGCCGCCTCCCCGCCGCCACCCGTGACGGGTCGCCGCCGGGCCCGCGGGTGGCGGCGGGCCGAGCTGTGCCGCGGCCGCTTCCTCTGACCCCGCCGTGCTGTCGGGGTGTCGCGATTGCACGTGGGAAGGGCGCGGGGCCGGGGTCTGCCTGGGGCTGTGGAGAACGCAGTCGCCTTTCTGCGTGAAAGGAGGGAGAGCAAATAGTCCAGAGGTATTGCTGAAATCCTTCTCTAATCCCCCGTGTTTGTGTTATTTCGAGTAGATGTGCTCAGCCCATGCGAGAGGTGGTGTTTTCTCTCTTCTCTCAGTCCCTTTTTTAATGGCAGTTTTTTGACGTGCGGTGGAGCCTTTGTTTCCCTCCTTTCTGAAGGTAACGAGGGTTGTGTGGCTGTACCCCTGTAACCCCACGGCCCGGCAGTCAGGGGCGTGCAGGGAGGTGACAGCAGTTTGTTGAACGGCTCGCGTCTTGGAACAGTTGTGTGGCCTCACTTCCAAAAGTTCTAGCGTCGCTGTTGTTCGCAGCAGGTCTTCCAAATTCTTAAGGGAAATAACCCGTGGGCTGGAGAGGTGGCTTTCTTTTGTTCTGTAAAGCTCTACTCGGATTTGGCTGAGGAGCTTTTCATAATCCTCGTTTCCCTTTCGCTGATTGTGTTGTTAATAATGCCAGAGAAGTGTTTGTTAGCATACAAGTCCAAACCCAGTGCCCCTGAAGTAACAGCCTCACCTTGCTTGTGCTAGCACTTAAGGCAAGATATCGCCTCTGCTTTCTGTAGAATTGGTGTGGAGTACTTGATGGTTAAGTCCTGTACCTGGAAACCTGCTGCCTTCTGCTTCACGATGATGTGATACATCTTAACTTGTGCTGTGATTTGGGGGCTTAAGGTGCATGCATGTGGTTTGAGGAGGATCTCAGTTATCTGTGGCCTTCCTCCCTGCAGCCTTCTCCCAGAAGTACAGAAAATATTAGAAGACCTTTGTTGGTAGGCAAGTCGAGTACCTGGAGTACTGAAGTGCACTGGCAGCTTTACTTTGTCTTCTACTCTGTATGCATGTTAATATCTATGTGGAATTTCTCCCCAGTGGTCAAGTTTCATCGAGAGAAGAAATAGATTAGAGAGTGAATTGGGATTGTATTGCAAGATGAGACTTTTTGTGGGGTCTCTTCTCTCATTTGCTTCCAAAGTTAGAAGGTGTTAGAGAACAGGAGAATCCAGGCAGGATGGGCAAAAGTGATGCAAAAACAGTGTTTTTACTCTGCTGCCTGTATATTCTTTCTTTTGCAGTAAAGAAAGTTGTATCTTCTGCATTTACTCAATTAACTTCTTAAATTCGGGTTATATTTCCCTTGCCTCCTACTTCAAAGTTAAAAGTGTAATGGGCAAAATAAGTGCTATGTTCAACAAGCAATGTCTGGCTGGAAAGCTTCTGGACAAGATTTCTGCTTGCTTTTGTACAGCCAGGTTTTTAGGTCATAAGGAGTGTCTACAGCAGAGGGTGTAGTCTACAACTTGGTGAAGAAGAAAGCATATGGTTATTAGTCTTCAAATGAGTTCCTGTGGCTGCTGCAGATTTCAGCTGTGTAAGAAACCCCTGTTTTGCCTTCAGTCCAATTGAGCTAAAAGGAGCAAAATTTCGCTCATATTGATAGACCTGTTTCTTTGGTGGGCTCTGTCTAAAAGGAGGCAAATGCTGTTTGCCTCTGGCAATGAGATCTAGTAGAATAAGGATGGGAGCAGGGAATCATGTATAGTCATCATTGTACTGGTGACAATTTCCCTTCAGTTTCCTTATCTGCATCATGAGAATAAAGATAATGTATCTTTTGGTGAGATGGTTAGATTGTGTAAGGGGTGGTAAGTATTCCTGGACAGACCAGGAAGAAACAAATATTTACATTATTGATGGTTACAGAGAAATCTGTGTAAGCTGTCCGAAGTGTCAGGGCACTGTCTAATCTCAATAATGAATGAAGGAAAAAGACTGAAAAGTCTTGTAATATAAACTGATCTGAAACAGGCCAAGAGAGTTAAAATGGCAGGGGAGCTCTAGACTCTGACTTACTTTGCAAGTTTTTAATAGTTTCTGATGTGACACTTGGTGTCTTATTATAATCTTTTAGTAATCTTTTGGTGCTGTTTGAAGCTTCAGGACCCTGCAAACCCCTACAGTCAATACAACATCCACTTGAGTAGATCGTGCTCTTTCTTACCAAATGTCCAACATTGATCTGAGCTCTTAATGTGAGATCACGATCAAAAAATTATGGGTCTAAACTTAAGACTTGAGAATGAGAGGCATGGTGAGGTAAGTTTTTGAGTGGTGTAGTTACAGCTGTTCTTGTAAAACTTTAGGTAGTGGTTCAGGCTGAGTGTGATACCTGGTTCAGACTGCTGCAGAGGTGCTGGAAGGTGGGTGGTGTTTTGTTGAAGTTCAGGCTCTTATTTGTCTATTTAGAAACTTCTCTAGTACAAACTGTAAATTTCCAAAAGTCCTGCTTGACAGAGAAATTTGTTGTTGTGATAGATTCATTGCAAACAGGATCTTTATAGGAGTGTGCTTTATTGGCAAAGCTTTAATGCTCTTACAAAACCTTGTTTTGTCTGAGTCACTGTTGTCACCAGATAAGGAATGTGTTTGGATAGGATCGTTCAGCTGGAGTCCTTGGGCAAAAAGAAATAGCATCAAGCCTGTTGACATTTGGAAAAGGTGGTCTAAATTATATTAGAGGTAACAAATTGATGAATAACCGTATGTCCTAAAATGCTGTACAAACTTGTAGTGAAGATGTTGGTGTTTTCCAGTTCTTCATTCATGTTAGAAACATATTGAAAAAGCTAGTATAACATGCTCACTATGAGTTATATTCCTAGCTTTCTGTCAACTGTTTGGGATAGTTGAGGTTTTATTTAGATAATAGTTTTATTTAAAACTGTAATTTTTTTACTGTTTTGTTGGTCTTAAAACCAAGCAGCTTGGAAGGGGGAAAAGCCTGACAGTTGCTGCAAAAAGTGTCTTTGATTTGATAAGAAAGGGAAATACCTGAAAATAGAATTAAGTTGTTAAAACTTTGTCTTATAATATCAAATATTTTTAGTTTACTTCAAATTTTTCAAAATATTTTGAGACAAAATACTTTCTACTTCAGTGTAATCTGATAAGGTATCCTTGTGGGTATGTCTGTTAAATTTTTTTTTGTGTACTGTCTATTTTGCTACATATTTGTCAGGCCATTATCTACTAACAAGGGTATATTTTTAACAGAAAAAATAATATGGATAGAATACATCGTTTTGCACTTCAGTGTAGGATGTTGGAGAGAAGTTGCTTTCATGGTCTATTTACTTTAAAGTTGTTTTCTCATTTTGCCATGGAACCTAGTTGAACTTGTGTAGTAAGAACTGAAACAGTATATTAATGAGATGTTTGGCCTGATTTCTGTAAGTATGCAGAGGTCAGGAATTCTTCAGCAGCAGCATGTATGAATTAAAATATTACGTAAGAAGGATTTATTTTTGGCTTCTTTTGGGTGGTTAAAACTACCTACTGTAATACAGAACGCATTATTTTTTTCCAGTAGTTCTGTTTCTGGTTACTGAGAAATAGCTTATTTTCTTTCCTGCTTTTCTGGAGGATTTGTGAATTGGTCTTGGGATAAGAATATCATTGTTCCTTTGGGCATATCACCTCGATTTCACCTCTCTCAAGTTTTAGTGGTAATCCTTGGGAATGAAAGAATGGAAGAAGCATCTTGTTACAGTAAAAAGCTTTTTAATAGTAAGCAACTGCTCAGTAAGTTCCCATGTATGAAGACTGAAGATGGACAAATTTTAACTAGACTAAAATGAAGTTTGTAAAAGGATCTAAATTTATTTATTTCTTTTAGTTCTCCAGCTGTTGCAATCTTTCATATAAGTTTAGGGGTTTTTTTTTCCCCTGAAGTGGTCAAAGCAGTGAATTAAGTGCAGTAGCTCAGAATAATAACTTTTAATAATCTCTTACAGCCTTAAATATAATTAGGTTACCATCCAGTGTGACTAACAGCTAGCAATAAGCTAAAATGACAGAAATTAGGTTGTACTTGGGAAGTCTATTAAAAACTTGTTTATAGTTCCATAAATTCTAAAAAAAATTTCAGTGTTTGTAGCCCCAGACAGTGTAAGCACATGACCTTTTCAGGGGATTGTACATACAGAAAGTAATGTTCACCTGAAATGAAACCTTACTTCTGATCTCATTTCTTGCAGAATCTGCAGCAATCGAGGAGTCACACTGTGTTCAAGTTCAGAAGTGCTTTACACATGAAATCTACTGGCTCTCTAGCTGATTCTGCCCAGTCACCACCTCAACAGGTAGAGTGCTTTTGTGCCTGAGCCATGCAGCAAGTGTAGCTGTTCCTCGTGCTGTTGTCCTGTGTCCGTGTGTGCCCAAAGGCACATTGAGGTCTTTGGGTTTCTTCTCTTGGAAATCTGTCAGGGAAGCAAGAATGCATGGCAGATCTGTCACAAAAGTACTCTAAAGAAAAGCCTAGTAGTTTTGCTTTTGATTTTTAGCACTCTTAACTGAGTTTAAAAAGGTTAAAAGAAAGTGTGCTGTCATTTCATCAGAGCTTCTGTTCTAAAATGTAACAAAGCCAGGCAGGTAGGGCATCAGGGGAGGGTCCACTTCAGTCCAAGCAGTGTTTTGCTTTGGCTCTTTTCCCCTTGAATTCTACTTTTTTTTTTTTTTTTTTCTGGCCGCAATGATTTGGGAGGAAATAATTGCACTGTATTCTGTGAATTGTAGGAAGATGGTTTGCCACTAGGAAGAAAGGATATTTGGGAAAGCCTTCTTTATAAGGTTGGCATAAAAAAGGTTGCAATTCCCTATAATTCTAGTGTTCACTATTTCTGCTATAGTTAGAGATTTCTCTTTTTCTGGTGTGGTTTGTTTGTGAGGTGGATAGGTAACTTTGATTTATGCTTAAGAAAGCAGCTAGTATATAGTCCTTCAGTGCTAGACCACTGATAAAACTAGAATCTTTCCAGAAGTGTGTGTTCCCCTGAGGTTTTTTTTTCCTTCCAGTAAAAAGCCATGTTTTAGTGTAAACTTTTTCTGCCTCTTTTGTGAAATACATAATAATAGCTGGAGACTACAATGGTAATGGTTGAAGTAGCGTCCTGCTTACATAGTAGTTTGGGCTTTAGTAATAGGAGCTCTTTTCATGTTTTCAGTGATTAACAATAAATTAATGTAAACTTGTTCTACTATATTCAGTATGTGCAGTCACTACCAGCCAGGGAAGATGCTCTCATCTTTGTTGTGGATGAATTTGTGTTTGAGAATGCAGTGAACACTCATCCATCCAACTGTTTTGAATGTGGTTTTAGCTTCCCTGGTCTACCTTGTTGTGACAGAAATCAGGGTTGTCCTGATGAACGTAGGGGTAGGGGGTGGTAATTAGTATCGTGTAAGGTTGAGAATTTAAATTCGGCATCTGAGAGAGAAGCTCCTAACAGAAACCTGGGAAGAAGGTGGAAGATATACAGCTGTCTCTTCTGATGCCTTGGACTGGCTGCCTTGAACAGAGGCTTGACAGAGTTAAAGTGAGCATTTATTAAAGGCCTTTAGCAGGTACACCTTGGGCAGGGCAGGAGCCTCACAGAGGCTGTATTCAGGATGGATGATGGTCATGAGTTTTTTTGGCAGATACAAGTTTAGTCTATTTGCATATCGGGTTAATTGTCCAATTACAGCTTCAGGTAATGAAGTCACACTCCCCTAGTTTGCTCCCCCCCAATTTACTTTTGTCCATACTTTTCAGGCCTGAGGCTGTGATGATGACCTTGGTTCTCAGGCCTGGAAGGATTGTTTTGTCTGGCCAAACTGTGATGAGGACTAACTAACTCTGTATGGAGTTCAGAGTTATAGACTAATGCAGTACAGGATCTGAAAACTATAAAAGCTGAAACTTACGGCATCACTTCTGCAGTGTCCAAAACAGAAGGGAAATTTTTAGTATGGAAGTTTTTAAAATTTTTTGCATGTATTTGCTTGTGGGTGGATTTGGATGCTCCTGGGAGTTTAAACCTGTAATACAGCTTGTGTGTGTCTAGTCTTCTACTTCCTTGAAGCAGTAACTTAAGAACCTGTTGGTCTCTTCAGTTGAATTTGATAGAAGAGTCTTAAAGGTAGTTGAGCTTCATAGATTTGATGAAAAATAGGGGGCTGTGTAATGGAGAACTCCAATGGAAGTAATGGTTGCTGTGATTTCCTGTCTTATTGGCTCCAAAGTATTCATGTAGGAGAGAGTGAGCAAGCAGGCTTTGGGTTTGATAATACTAAGTACAGATTTTGTGGTATAGAAGAAAGTGAGAGCTCACACTTGCAGCTGAAGCATTGTGTGTATCTGAAACCCTTATTATGCTATTTTAATGTTTGTGTTACAACAGCAACTGGAAATCACGTGGCTGTAGCAGCTGGAATTTTAATCCTTTTAATTATGACAGATTTTCAAAGCATGTTCTGGCTGATTTAGTCAGCTGACTGTATAGTATGTACAATAACATCAAGTGATGGCACAAATTCTGAGAGCAGTGGTCACCTCACTGGAACGGGATGTATTTTTAGGTTTCTCTGCTAGTAACAGTCAAGTGTATGTACTTCAGCACCCTGAACTGGAGGAACTGAAGCTGGTTGCTGACACTACACTATCAGAAAAGGACAGCTGTTCATTCTTCTGTAGTCATTGATCTGACACTGTCTTCTGACCATATTGTGACAAGGAACACAGTGGGATATAAACTCTGTAAATATTATTGGTGTTCCAACAACAGGTATTTTTCTTTATGTCAGCAATGACATTCTTTGTTAGCCCTTTCAGTTTGCTGCATTAGAGGAAATAAAAAGACTTCTTACCTCCAGCGAGAATTTTATCTCCCCTTTACCGAACAGGTTTTTTCTTTACAAAGCAATATTTGGGAAGAGGGTGGTTCTTGTTCTCAGTATAGTACTAATGATATATTGGTCGTGGTTCTTTAATGCGAAATTATTCATATGTGAATGCTCTTAATCTATGAATGAAAGAGGTGCTAAGTTCTGTGATTTACAAAGTTGGCTTACAAAATAGAATGAGTCATGGCCATTTGCTGATTAATCAGTGTGCTAATTCTTGAGGTCTTATCTATTTATTTTACCAGTTTTATAGGTCATTTGTTTTTTGTTGTCATTTGTTTTTTGTTTTTTGTTTTCGTTTTTTTTTTTTTTGTCTGTGGACCTAATTGCAATTTAAGAATTGAATTATACCAGAAGCAGAAAGTAGTTCAAGCAGTTCAGGAATTCATGACTGCCCAAAACAGCTTTTGAGTTTGAAGCTCAAACATTAAAATTAAATACGCATAAAAGGATATTTAATGTATTTAAAGGGACTTTGTAGTAACTCATAAATAAAATGCAACATTCTGACAAAATTGAAGTTTTGCAGTAGTTAAGCGGAATGCAGAATTTTAGTAAATGTTCTGCTACTTCATCTATTTCATTTACTGATGTCTGAAGATATTTTAAATTATATGTTTAGGAAATGAGCCAAAGGATTTGAATTTTAAGATAAATGGCAATTAATATCAAGCTTCTAGGTGACCAGTAAAATTCTTGTTTGTAGAAACTGAGAGAATAAGTTACTTCATCTAATTAATCGACTTTGTGCATAACTGTTTCTCGATAAAACAACCTGAAGCATCTGTAATAGAACAAATTAGCATCTAGCTATTGATAGGGCTTGGGATTTTAGTGTCAGCTTTGGCTTTCATACACTGTCTGTTAGTGATACTCGATGTTTTCACTAGATTTTGTTTCCTTCTTACTTTGAAAGGTCATTTGCTGATATGAAATAATCAAGTTTTGATGAATATTAGCTTATGACTGAAAGGAGTTCAGGAGCCTGAGAAAAGTCAGTATCATTGTGCAACTCAAGTTTCACAATCTGACTTGTAAAGACCAAGATAGTGTGCTGGGGAGGAAGATGTTTTACTGTCTTAATAGAATGTTCTGTGTAAGCTCAGGCTATTTAAAGATACTATTTAATGATGGTTGACTAATTTAGGGTATGTCTCCAGAAACGGTGCAGGCAAACACGAGCTCAGTGTGACTGTGTTCTGAGCTGCTGCATGTGGGCCAGTTTTGGCCTAGAAGCAGTAGAATAGTGCTGGCTTGGCAGTGTGTGCCATTTATCCAACATAATTGACATATGTCCCCCTTCTGGGTTGAGTGAAGGTGGCTCATTCACCTTGCCCAAAATCTGTACAATTTTGGCCCAAATTGCTGTCATGTGACACATCTTGACATGATCTGATGGTGCTGATGTGAAATTCCCACTGAAGTGCAAGTGTCACAGTCGGTATGGAATGGCTGCAGACAGCCATGAGGGTCTGGAAAGGACGTGTGTCTGCAGCCGCTCCACACGCCGGGTTGTGCCCAGCATGGAGCCCCGGGGCAGCCCAGGCCTGCCCCTGGCTGCTGTCAGACTGTACCCAGCTTTTCCACCCGTGGAAAGGGCATTGGCAGCTCATGACATGAGTGCTCTCTCTTCACCTGGGGTGCTGTCAAGTGGGTGGTGAAGCTGCTCGATAGGGTGAGAGCATGCATGAACCCCACAGTGAGGCAGAGGCCATCCCGGGTACCCTCATGGGCTGGTGAGACCTGTGCAGCTGAGCCCAGTTAGCAGCACACTGTCCCATGTTAAGAGAGTCATAGGTACTCCTGCCCTGAGCACAGACGTGTGCTGCTCTCCCAGTGACTCACTTCTGGCCAGCTCGAAGTGAGCAGGCTGTTGCTTTATGGGAGCAGGACTCTGTTTAGATAGATGAAGTAGGGGCTGGGCTCTCTAAAGACGCTGGCATTATACACTAGCAATTGTCTTTTTCAGTACTGTTTCCATTTTGTCTTATTCACTTTAAAATACACACATAACCTCAGAGCTTCCTTTTGATCTCTGTTCACCTGTTGACTTGAGGAGGAGTAGCTTGGTTTCAGTATTGATGGAAATTTCTGAGATTTTCTTTGGTCTAGCAGCAGGCCACGGTATTTGGCAAGAATTACTCAGAGAGGGCTTTGCTGGAAGAACTAAAATTATCTTCAGAGAAGTCAAATAATTTTTTCATTCTTTATTGAACATGTTTCATCTCTTTGTAGTAGATGCTATCTGATTTAATTTGCAAGTCAAAGGAAGGTTGTGTGCCAGAGATGTTTGCAAAAATGTTGAACAAGTCAGTCACTGAGTCCAGCGACTGATATGCTTGACAGTTTATTTGAAACTTACTGTTACTCAGTATATAAATGCTAAGGTATGGCGGGGGAAATTCAGCTGTGTTTTGCCTGCTAAGTGTAGCACATATGCTTTTTTGTTAAAAGTGTTCAGGAGAGTGGGTGGCTAAAATATTTAAGTTATCCAAATTACGAAGCATGGGGGGATGAGGACTGATTGCTGCTTAAAGTTGGCATGAATTTCAAAGCATTATAAAAGAATACAAGTGAGTGAGGTGTCACATATATTTCTGTTTAAATGCTTTAGATTATTTAAAGTGGAGTGTCTAAAAGGCGCTTTTGTTTCCTTTTGCCTTCAGTTTTAAGAGAAGCAGTTCTCTTTTTATAGTTTAGAGTAATTTTAATTTTAGAAGGTTTAATGCATTAAACCTGAAGTGTTTAGTCTAAAGACAATGCATGAGAGCACTTGTTAGCAGAATAAGGAACCATTTTTATTAACCTAAATTATTTGGACATTTTATTTCTCAAGAAAATTGCTAGAGGGAGAGAAGTAAGGAAAAGATGGAATGAGCAAGGTATTTTTGAAACAGTATTTTTGAGATTTGGCTCTGTACAAGCCATTCACTGATACCTCTGAACTTTAATCCCTGCTGATATTACTTCTAAGAGGGAGTTTGTAAGTTTGTAAGAGCATAGGGGAGATCTTGGTAACTTGTGTGGGTCTACACTCCAGCTGGTGAGCTGTTCCAGACTTTCTCAAAGTATGATACAAAGAGACAAAGTTTACTGCTCTTCTTTTTTTTCTTTGGTTTTTATTTTTCCACAAGAAAGAATTGAATTTTTTGTTGGTGTCAATGTGTTGTAGATTGCACCATGGATGTATATGTATTTTGATTTTTATTGCTGTTTGGCCTTGTTATGCAGAGTTGTTGATATCCTCACACTTTGAATTGCTGGTATTGTGATCAGGGCGGCCATGGGATGCATTAAAAAATTGCCTTTTGTGGGTTGAAGTGGACATATAGATAGGACCATGTAGGCAACTGAAGTTTTGTGTAAATGTTTGCAGTGATATAAAAGGACTTATTTAATATGTAGTGTAATTATGTAGTATTATTTGCTACTCTTGTACAACAACTACTGTGGAAAATAAAGGGAGGGGGCTATAGGCTTTAGATGATGAAAAAGAAGTTGTTGTAAAGGACTGCAGTCTGTCAGAAACAGGGAGTGGGGAGAGAATGGGACATGGCATAGAATTGAGATCCTCGCTGAAAGCTGCAGATTGCCTTAAACAGAACTACAAGAAGAGGGTGCCAGCAGCTTAGGTGGTAGCAGGCACCCTGGGGAACAGGTTGCCTCTGTTTAACTTAGAGAATTTGACATGAGGATGAATCTGGTTTGCTTTATTTTGTCTCTGTACTCTGTGCAATTGTATAGTTTATAATTGTTGGCTGCATAGTCAAAGATCATGTTTTGTTTTTTATGGAATGATCTTTTTGCAATGAGCAGGGAAAAGGGGCTATTCCACAGTGAAGGATTATACAACATTTTTACTGAAGTTGCATATGTTAGACCTGGGCTCTGATGCAAATGTGTATTTTTTTAATTTTCAGCTTAACTTTTAAGCACCAGTTCTTTGAAATAAGATGTTACATACATGTTTTCTTAAAATGTCTACTGATCAAGCATGCAAAACTGCAAATAGTAGCTAGTAAATATTAACAACATTGAGTTAATATTCTATGCTGTTGTCTCTTTTCTCTTTACTCAGAATTGGATTTACAGTCATGGAGGAACATCAGCAACACTTACACTGTGTGAACTGTGTCAGCCGTCGTTGTATGACCAGACCAGAGCCGGGCATTTCCTGTGATTTGATTGGCTGCCCCTTAGTTTGTGGAGCAGTTTTTCACTCATGTAAAGCTGAGGAACATCGCATGCTATGTCCACTTGAAAGAGTGCCTTGTTTGAATAGTGGCTTTGGATGTCCCTTCATAGTAGCCCGAAATAAAATTGCTGATCATCTAGAAGTTTGTCCTGCAAGCGTGGTATGTTGTACCATGGAGTGGAATAGATGGCCAGTCAGTTATGCTGACCGAAAATCCTACGAAAACCTGAGTAAAGATGTTGATGAAGTGGAGCAGCTAGATATGGCTTTGGCTCTTCAAGACCAGCGCATGTTATTAGAATCACTTAAAGTAGCAACTATGATGTCAAAAGCAGGTGATCAAATACCAGAATCCAGAGAGCAAACCTCTGTCAAACCAAATGCCCCCGATACAGTGCATACCAACGGTTTGATGCCTGTAGATGAAGAGTCCTATGGTGCACTTTATCAAGCTACTGTAGAAACAACGAGGAGTTTAGCTGCTGCTCTGGATATCCTGAACACAGCTACAAGGGACATTGGTATGTTAAGTTCAAACCTCTGCATTTCACCACATGAAATGAAAGAAGATCCCAAGATTAAAGAACAAGCTTCTAGTGGCGTTATTCAGGATAAAAAGTCTGACTCTGAAAATCCAGATGAAGATAATGTAGGAGCGGTTGGGGGAATTAACTTGGATAGCCTGAGTCAAAATTCACAAATGGAGCAAAATGGTTCTTGTGATATTTGTTATGATGTAGTGCAAAACCATGACTTAAATTTAAACCCTAGTAACTCCTCACTTTTGTGTAATGGCTTTCATGTAGAAAATGAATGTTCAAAGGTGTTGGACCACAGTGAAGATCTTGGTGTATCTAATTCAAAACCATCCAGTGTAGCAAATGGTGAATGTACTGCATCTCATGATGATGAAGCATTACAGTCTTGCAGCTCCTGCCCTGTAACAGCACAAGTTGAAGTAATACCAGCTGATCACTTAGTTAATGGCAATGCTAATAATGTACTGCTTCCCCATAATGCTAATGAAGAAGAAATGTTGGAGAGACAAGCAGAGCAAGAAAGATTGAGAAACATAGATGCATTTTCACTTTTACGGCATCGATCGTACAGATTCCTTGTTAACCATTATTGGTCGACACCAAAAGAAGACAAAGCTGTTGATACATCAGATTTGGAGATAACAGAAGATCCTATGGGTCTTCAGGGAATTGATCTAATCACTGCAGCTCTGTTGTTTTGCCTAGGAGATTCTCCCGGAGGTAGGGGGATATCAGAAAGTCGTGCTGTCGATGTGTATCACGTTGACTTTGGGACCCAGACGTTTTCTCTCCCATCTGCTATATTGGCCACAAATACAATGGTGGGGGAAATAGCTTCAGCTTCTGCATGTGATCATGCCAACCCACAGCTCTCAAATCCAAGTCCATTCCAGACCCTTGGATTGGATTTGGTATTGGAATATGTGGCTAGATACCAAACAAAACAGCGTTCAATGTTTACATTTGTTTGTGGACAGTTGTTTAGAAGGAATGAATTTTCGTCGCATTTTAAGAATGTGCATGGAGACATTCATGCTGGCCTTAATGGCTGGATGGAGCAGAGGTGTCCTTTGGCATATTATGGGTGCACATATTCTCAACGAAGGTTTTGCCCTTCAACACAAGGGGCAAAAATTATTCATGACCGCCACTTACGGTCATTTGGAGTTCAGCCTTGTATATCCACAGTATTAGTAGAACCAGCAAAAAGCTGCTTAATTGGACTACACAATGACCATCTGAGTAGTCTACCTTTTGAGGTGCTGCAGCACATTGCTAGTTTTCTAGATGGCTTTAGCTTATGTCAGCTTTCAAGAGTGTCACGTTTAATGAGAGATGTGTGTGGAAGCTTGCTTCAAGCACGTGGAATGGTGATACTGCTTTGGGAGAAGAGAAAGTGCCCAGAAGGAAGTTCTTGGCAGGTAAAAGAAAAGGTAAGTTTTTGGTTTTTTTTTTTGTTTGAAGGTGAAAGTATTCTATTGGTCCTGTTTCTGGTTTTTCTCTTAATATTATGTCTGTTACTACTGGATTTTGGTGTAATAACTTTTCAAGAAAGAGATTGTTGCATAGAAAAAGTGAAAATTGCTGCAGGTTGTCTCAGTCTTTTCCACACTTCAAGAAATAGAAGTATAGTCTGTATAGCTTTTGCTGTATGTAAGTAAATTAACTTCTGTTTTTTCCAATATTTTAAAATGTTAAAAGATTATTTGATTATTTGCTTTAAGATCAATATTCCATAGAAGTGGGAAAGCTGCCTACAAAGTTTGCTTTTCTTGCCTGTGTAGTGTTTACAGCAATTTTTATTTTCAAGTCTGTTGAGATCATATCTATTGCCTTGGTACTGAATGCCTTAAACACTGAAATAATGTATAACCTTTGGACCTTTGGTAAAACCTGCATTACACAAAGGTCATCCATTCTCCCCAACCCAAACTGCAAAATATTTGCAGCACTCATTTGGAGGTGCACAACTTGATAAGCAACAAACTGTTGTGGCTGGTCTTAAAATACCTTATAATTTAACTTCCGATTGTATCTATTTTGTGGACACAAAAAATATTGCCTTTATTTTTCCAAGTATTCAGAGTTGTCTTGGAGTCTGAATCAGCCTAATAGGTTCTAATACTAAGTTCTGTATAGTGTATTTTTGTCATGTTGATTTTTAGTATGAGTTATTGGCAACATTATCTGAAAGTTCTGTAGTGCAAGCGCGTGATTTCCTGCTCTGAGCTCAGGTGTCTTGAAGCACTGTGAGCCTAAGTGCAGCTTGTTTCCTAGGTTTGGCGCTTCAGTACAGCCTTTTGTACTGTGAACGAGTGGAAGTTTGCTGACATCGTGAGCATGGCTGACCACCTGAAGAAGTGTAGCTACAACGCTGTGGAGAGAAGAGAGGAGGCTGTGCCGCTGCCGTGCATGTGTGTGACGCGAGAGCTCACCAAGGAGGGACGGTCACTGCGCTCTGTTTTGAAGCCAGTACTTTAAGTGCTGCACCACTCCAATTGCACATACACTCAAGCACCTGATGTAACCTCGGTAATATTACGAGACACTTTATTAATGTACTAAAGATACTTTCTAGCTAAATCTACTCTGTCACTGTGTATATAAGGTTTGAAGTGACATTTATTTTTTATAATACTGTTTAGCTGGAAAGTAATGAAAGTTGCCTTAATGTTTGAAAAATTCGGAACTTGCTGGACAGGGTAGTTTTATCTAACTTATGTAATTTAAGAACAAAATCCTAAGGTGTGTTTTCTGATTCACTGGTGCCCATGTAGCTGTTGACTCATAACATTTCAAAAATGGCCTCTAAATGGTATCCACATTTGGATAGGAAACACTGAATTGTAGTGAGAGAGAAGTCCTGTCCAAATCCTGTACCTTCTGTGTTTGTTTTTTTTTTTTTTAAACAAATTATAATCCAAATATTTGAAAGATAAGGAAGAATTCAAAACTTTATAATAGATGTCTCAAACACAGCTTTTAAGCACATCTTTTCTCATTAAATCAGTGTTCTAGTGCTCTTCCTAGTTAACAGGTGATCTAGGATCAGCTTTTTTCAAAAGAAAGGTTTTTTAGGAATGGTATAAGTGAACTCAGAATTACAGCAGCTTAATTTTTAGTACAACTTTGTTTTGACATGTCACCAATTGCTATTTTTCTCTTCTGAACTCTTAACAAGTTGTTTTACTTCTGGGAGCAAAACTTTTAGAGCTAAAACCATGGAATACTATTTTTTACTCTCACACCTACAGTAATATCAATGTCAAATGTTCAGAAAATTTTTCCTTGTCCTGCAGTTGGCTGAGGGTTAAATTGCTTGAGCAGTCAGAAATTCAAAGTATGTGATGAACAGTTATGAATTTATAGTGCAGCTAATGAAAGGGCTTTACTTGTTCTGTGGTATTGTGACATGTATTGTCTCATATTCTGTTAATTTGTCTATAAAAATGCTGCTTTTCTAAGGAGCATTTTAAATTACTGGTATGTATAGCAAATGTATCATCTTCATAAGATGAGACATGATTTGTTAGTTGTATAAGGCGTATCAGAAATGTTATGTTAATCCACATTTGTTAAACCAATAACTCCAATTTGCTTCCAGTCTTCCATAAGAAAAGATCTTAAAAAGCATTTGTGAACAGAGAATACATGCTTTGAAAAATGGCCTGGTATAGCAAAACTTTAATAACTTGAACTGACTTTCCAACTTGTTTGTATTACTGTTGGTGTCTCTAGCCTGTTGCACTTAGCAACTGTGCCACAAAACTAAAACAGAAAGAGACCAGAGCTTGGAACAAAGAAATACCGTGTGTATTTCCATTATAGGAAAAAAAAAAAGAGATTAGTAAGGAGGAGATGTTTACAAAAATGGCTAAATTTATTACTTGTAATTTCTGTACCGGACACTTGTTTATGGCTAATCTGGCTGCAGTTCACAGCTTTGGTATCCGTGCATTTCCCATTCTGGATTCAGTCCAGCTAAACATTCACTGCCTTTTTTTCTATTCAGAGTGCTACAGGTGCCCAGAAAAAAAAGCCCAAAAAACAGTGCCATGAGTTGAAATTATAAGAACTCAAATAGAAGCTTTGCCTAGATCTTCAAACTGCATGTTCTCATTCCACAACTTCTCTTCTTTATTGTGTAAAGAGGAGAAAGGAGTAAACCCTCTACAGAAGTTAGCAACGTTTGCAGTAATTCTTAGCTGTTACCAGAGTTATCTGGAAAGGAGAATTTAGATTCAAGTACAGATCTGACTATACCAACTCTGTTTTAGGTAGGAATCTTACACCCCCAGCCTGGTTCTTTGAATGCGTTGAAATGCTCGTTACCCACAAATTCTTCAGTACACAAGGCAGGAGATTTTCATCAGTTCTTGTCTTTCAGCTCTAATGGCTCCTTGCTGCTGCTCTTCAGTGTTTAAAAGTAGTTGTGTGACTGGAAGGATCCTGAAAGTTGAGGAGATAATGCTCGCATTTATGGCTAAATCTACTTCAAAACATCTGTCTTGGGTTACTGGTATCTTTTAGTGAGCAATGTGGTGGTTTTGGTACTCTGCATTCTTTGTAACTCCCCAGAACCCTGCTAAGTACAGTAGGCAGGTACGTGTCTTGGTGCTTATGGAAAAGAGGATGTTCAGTTAGAGGAACTGGTGTTAGAACCTCGCTTGTAGCACAGTGCAGAACTGCATTGAAAGTATCATCAGTTGTTGATCTATTAAAGTGAACTTTTAAAGTACTCTTTTTAAGAAATAACACTATTTCTCAATACATGCACTTTTTTTTTCAAATGTAGATACAGGCTTTTTTGTTAAATTAGTTTATTTTTTATGAGAATCCAGAGCTATTAAAATATCAATGTTGTAAACAACATATCTGCCTTGTAAACTGCTCCAAATGCAGAAATACAGTATACTTAGGATAAAACTTTTTTTTACACTGCTATGCAGTTTGTAAAACATCTATGGTGTATAGTCAGTCTATCAAAATGTGACCTGTTCACATTTGCCCTTGAATTTTAAAAATGTCATATCCCTTTCCTGGTACATGTTCCATACAGCATATATAGACAGCTGTTCCAGTCTTTCTTTTACTTGATACCACATTGCTACTTTGTTTAAGATGTTATGTTTTCAATCATTATGCAATATTTTTTTCAATGTCTGTTGAAATCTCAATAAAACTTTTGGAGTTTCTCTTTTAGTATGATGGTATTTTCTTTAAAGCTCATCCCCAGCCTTTGGGTGTTCAAGCATGGTGCTCAGTGTCTCCCTATAGGATTCCAGTAAGTACTCCAAAAGTAAAGTTACTTATGGGTAACTATTTACAAACATTCAAACATTGCATAATTTAGAAATTATTAATATTCATACACATTTCAGTATGAAGATTGGTCATTCATTTTCAGGTTATCTACCCATTTCTATTGCTTTGGTCTATTATGCAGCATAGATTCTCTTCCACAATTAAAGATCTGAGTACATAACATTGAAGACACATATTGTAGCTTGTAGGTTTGTTCTACCTGATTTTTCTGAATAATAAATTGGAAAGATTATCTGATCAATATGATATGCTGCTGGTTTGCAAAGAACATTTTCAGTGTGTTGTTTCGTGAGTAAAGCTACTTCTAGAAAGTTGTTGGTTAGAATAGTACAGAAACAAAATTTAGGGTGTTTAGATAATGGTTGTATTTCAGACTGCTTGTGGAATATATGGCAAAATATAAAACATCATTAAAATAGAAGAAATTTACATTTTGCTCTGACATTTGCTAATATTGGCATACTAATAGTCTTTACAAATAAAAATTGTGCCCATTCTGCACTAAGTTCAATCTTAAAAACTTGTGCCTATTTAACTTTTTAGACAGACCATATTTTGGTTTTCTCTGTCCATAACTGGATTAGATATTCTGCTGTATAAGGAAATATTTTCTTTAACTTTCTTGATGGTTAAAGTATTGTAGGGGGTTTGCCTGCATGTTTTAGGTGTTTTTCTGAGATTACTACTGCTACACTTCTTCTGTGCTGCATGTAATTTTCTAAAATGAGATTTAAGTTCAGTGGACAGTTCAATGCCTGCCATAATATCAGATTTAAATTCTTTTAGTCAGAATGTCTGTTCAGACAGTTTTGATCATCTTCGGATGAGCAGAACCTAGCAGTTGTTCATAGAAAAAAGTAGTAATCAGATAGGATTAATAAAAAGCTATGGCATGTAAAGCAGAGCTTGAAGAATGGGAGTCTCATATTGTGACTTTGGCATGTGGTGAGAATTTAAGCAATAATCCAAACTGGAGAGGGAAACTGAATGAAGAGATAAATAACTCGGGCATCGAGTCCCAACATATACAGACTCTTCTGAGAGACTGTGTGAGAATGCTGGGAGTTTGACTTGTACATGCTGCAGCTGTGTTTCAGTGGCAATTTATCAGTTTTTCCACAATAGTAGGACTTATTCTGCTGCTACTTGTGCTGTAATGTGCTTTAGTTGTAAACGGTCTCCAAGCACTACTTGCATTCCTGAATCAAATATTAGTTAAGTTGAATGCAGTCCTCACTACTGAATGCAAGGTGTGTATTTGATGTGGATTGTACATGCTGGTGGTATCAGAGACAGTATTTGGTAAGAATAATAGAAAAGTAAGGATCCATCTTCTTGGTTTTTATTGTTATTTGCCAGGAAAAGAGACTGAAACTCTGTTAGGGAATGCAAGGAGTAAGACTGATAGCATTCAGTATAACTTGCTAATAACCTGGTAGTTAAGAAAACACTACTAATCATCATTAGGTGCAGTATGATGGCAAGAGTCCACACTTGTGCCATTTTGACAGACTAAATCCTGTGACACATGCAGCAGTAGATATACAGCATCCTTACAGCCTCAGGTAGTAGGAAAAAAACATATACAGAGTTTAACTGTAAAATATAGGAAAGCTACAATTTTATTAGGGCTAGATTTGTACAGTGGATCAGGAAAATGTGATTTTTGCCTTGAGGATATTTCAGTGTTCTGGTTCTTAGTTTTGTCCTAAACCAAGCTGACATTTAGATATTTATCTAAATCATAAAATGAATGGGCTGCAGGAAAGCAGTAGTAGGAAAAAATGAAATTACTTTGCAAAATTGTTTCAGTTTCATAAGATCATAATGAGATCATAATGTCATATTGAATTGAGAATTTTACAAGATGTTAAAGAAAGGAACAGAAAAAATAGATTGATATATGCTTTTCATTTAACATTTGCCTTTTTTTTCAACCTAATCTATGTTTTCAAGTGTGTAACAGCAGAGCTACCTTCAAGTTTATTGTGATTTAAATGGAGGCAATTGTGCTAGTAAAATGAAAGTTGGGTGGTATTAGTATTCATAGCACAGGGGTAGGCTGCAGGACAAAACTAATCTGATTATGTGACTGGTTAACAAATGAACAATCAACGACCTGGTATGAACCTACATTGGACTTTGTTCAGAAGTGTTAATGTTTGATTGTTATGTGTTGTGTAATCTTCTGAATATTGTTTTCTCTTTAGTATTTTAATTATATAGTTGTGTTCCACGTGTGATTCCAGAGGCCTTTGCAGCAAACAGGAAATAGTGTGCTGCTTAAAGAGATTTGAACCTTGGTTAAGGTAAAGTATTAGTGCTATGAACTGTGACAGCTGTTTATGAGCATCAGCTGTCTGGAGTTTCACGTCATTGTGTATTTGAAGAGGAAGGGATGACTGGATGCTGTGTTGCCTAAGCAAGGTGGCTTTACTTACAAGCAAGATGTTTATAAGGTACAGCACTGGGCATGTGTTTTTTAATTTACAGATGGGTAGGATATTCTTGAATTAACAATGCAGTAAGACTACTGACTAGATGGGATTGCATACAACAAAAATTGCTTCCCTGTTTTGTGATAAAACAGACTCTATCCAAGTGACCTGCATCTTTGACATCAGTTAAATGGAGTTGTAACTTGCAATCATATTTTTCAGCTGATGGCCTTTTGGATACACACAGAGGTCTTTATATTAAAGGTTAGACTCAAACCAACCAAGAAAAAGACCCCACACCAAAAAGAAACCTACCCCAACAACTGCAAAAATCCTCAGTGATAGATATTTTTTAATAAACAGTGTTGATTAATGGTTGTTAGGAGAACCTGGGAAGTAAATAGAAAACTCTGTTTCTATATTTTGTTCAAATAAAATCTCCTGCGTGTCGATAAGCAAGTGCATCTTTTTAATGAAAACCAAAGCCAAAACAAAACACATTTACAAAAGCTGTATGATTGGCAATATGACTTTTCTACTTTTGATCTCCAGGTGAAACTTTAATGATCCCAGATTTGCTAATTTTACCATCCAGAGGGAGGAAGCTCTGTGAGAAGAGACTGAACATTGAACAGAGTGTGAAAAACACTTATGTAGCAGCTGTGAGAGAAGAGTGACAAAAATGTGAGAGAAACAGCCCTGCAGACACAAAGGGTTAGGGGCAGGAGGTTCCTGATGTGGGAACAGAGATTCCCCTGCAACCTGTGGAAAAGACCATGGTAACTCAGGTCGTTCCTCTAGCGCATGGAGGCTTCAGAGGAACAGGTATCATCTCTGCAGCCAGTGAAGGACCCCATGTGGGGTGCAAGTGCATCTACTTTGAGGGAAGCTGCAGGCTGTGGAAAGCCCCCACAGGAGCAGGCTTCTGGCAGGAGATTCCACCCATGGAAGGGAGTCTATGCAGGAGCAGGTTTTGTGGCTACTACATTAACTAGTCCCAGAATAACACACAGAAACCTGTGTGAATTAGTTACCTTGTATAGAGGTGTGGTGGGTAAGATTGGCCAGAACATCCATAGATGAAATAAAATGTAAGTAAGAAATCATTGAAATAGGTGGAGAATATGGAATCATTTATGTTTTTGACAGTTAAGGTAAATTGTAACTGGTCTTTAATTTTGCTCTGACCACACATATGCTCTCAGCAAAATTGGGTTTAAAAACCACTACTCTACAGGTAGGGCACAACCTGCCTTGGGAACATTCTGTTTGAGCTTTAAGCCACTCTTGGTTGACAGCAGCTGAACAACTTCCTGTTAACTATGGTACTTAGTGAGAATACACAAAGTGAATGAGTATTCCCTGGCATCTGTGGTGACCTAGCAGAGCTTGGGGAAAGCTTAACAAGTGGCCAACTGATGCATGCTATGTGACTTCAGTTCTCAAGCAAAATACCTGATGGTTGTAGGAAGATCAGATGAGCATGTTTTTCTTCCGTATTTTGACCAGGTTAGAGTGACTACTTTTATCCATGGTGGTAAAGTTTTAGAGTTGTGCTCGAGCTGAAACTATCATGAGGACCATTATCGGGGAACTGGCCCATAGTAAGGGTAAGAGGCCCCCAGACACCTGTGACCCCACAGCTTGTAATTGCAATTGTTCTCACGAACTTACCCATAATGCAACTTGTAAGGAAAAAAAAGTCACTATTTATTGCTGTATGGATCATATAGATATAGTCACATTTAAATGAGGTGAGATGCTAAAGCTATGACTATAGTAATTCTTTGAAATCCATGTAAAGTTAATTTTATGTTTAGTTGGATCAATGTATCAAATTAATTGATTTCTGTCTCCTTGAATTTATGCAGGTAGTAATGTTTGAACAAAGATGTGCTACAGCAAAGCAAATATTAATAAATGCAGAATAATAAATGCAAATGAAACCACTCATTCTCTAGTGGTGTAGACATAAACTTTACCAGAACTTAGGAAAGACTACCAGTAACTACCAGATGGATTTATTATGTACATAACAACTTCTCACAGATTTTGAGTGATTTTGGTCTCAGCAGAACAATCTGAAGTTTGTTAGCTTATGTGTTACACATATTCATGGCATATTCATAGCATAGACATTTGTACATGTTCACATTCTGTCATGACAACACAATTGTTAAAGTTACATAAAGAGGTGTTTGTGGGGAAAGGAGTGGATTCATTTGACTTCCACGCAAATTTCAGGCTGTTCTAATCCAGGTCATGTGGGTTGCTGCTTAAAATACATCTCAGTTCTAAACCAAAGTACTAACTCTCCAGGTCTGAAATAACATCTTCTAGGTAATAGTGTGCCATTCATCCATCACTCTAGTCCATTGCCATGAAACAATTCAGTAGCTTTCCCTTTTATAGGTCTTTATATTTGCATGTTGACCTTTATAGGTCGATGACTTGTCCCTAAAGAAAAGGCTGTTATATTTGCAAGCATTTCTGAATGGCAGAGAATTGCAGTTTTCAAAAAAAAATGGCTGTAGTACCCAAATTAGTTGCTGAAATTTAATGGTCCCCTTTACATTTTGAGCTGATTGTTCATGAGCTTTAATGAAATCCACAGAACTTTGCAAAAAACACCACTGAGGAAGCAGTAGAAAAAGGATCAGTCTGTCGTGGTGTCTGTGTAGTTTAGACAGGGATGAGCTTCTTTGCAATATTTCCTTTTTCCTTAATTTCTGTACTTTTCTTGGCATTGTTCAAAAAATAATAATATCCCACTGGCTGTTCCTACTGAGACACTTAATCCACAGTCATACTAGTGTAAATTATGTATGTAAAAGACCATTTGCATAGCTTTATAAACAGGAATTTTATTTTCAGTAAGTCTTAAATTAAAACTTCCACCTATGTTAAATACCCATGGCTCAAAATAGATGGTCTGAAAGCACAGAAAATTAAATATATATTTCCAGAGGTACATAATCCTTTATGTGGTGATAAAGCCAAAGGAGGGTGTGGATTTATCTGTTACCTCTCATAGAGTCTTAGCTTTTGACTTCCAAAAAAGAATGGTTTTGCTAGAGTCACTTTGAATCTTTTTACTAGCAAATGAAGGCACTGACAGTCAGTGCTTTTTACTTCATGCTTTTTAAATATGAAGAGAGAAAACCCTACCTTGCGAGGTTTAGTGTTTAACACATTTGAGTAAGATTGGTTTATCTTTCCCTACAAAGACATGGAGACCAAAATTATATGAATACTGGTTTGTCTCTCTCCTTAAAATTATAAAAAGTAAAAGCATTAGAAGGTAGATATAGTTGAGTTGTTACAATCCAATATGCCACCTTGGCTCAGTTACTTTTGGAGGCAAATAACGATGGACTCAGATCTTGCAGTGTTAGATCTAAAAAAGTCTGTGTCTCATGCTTGTTCATTATAGGATCCTTCTGGAAACAAATACTGATGTTGCTGTGCTGCAGATGGTTGTTTTGTACAGATGTGGATAGGTCTGTGACTGCCACCTCTCCTGCAGTACTTGGCTTTGAGCATGCTGTAGCAAGGTTTGTTCCACTGGTCACACATGGCAACAGGCTTGAATATTTTTTTTTAATTGATGCTGATAACTTGCCAGACTAACTTCCAACCCACAGGAGGATGGCTGATAGAGACAAACAAGTTTCTGCAGTGACTAAAGTAGCATGGAGATCAACGTGCAAATATTAAATGTGTCTTTTGTGTGCATAATCACTCTTTAGAAATGGTGTTGAAGGACACCCTGTCAGTTAGTTTAGCTTATTATTTTATGTTGACAGAATTTATGTAGTTTGAAAGCAGTGTGTGTACAGCTGAGAGCAAGGTAGTTCAGAAAGCAAAGGTAAGACAAGTGCTCTGTTATTCTTGGCACCCACAGTCAGTACCTCCCGTAATACACTCGTGTTCTGGTGAGGAGGAACTGTTCAATAACAGCAGTCAAATTCACCATGCCAGAGGTGATACTCTCAGAATTTCTGATTATGGAAGCAACAGATTGAGTCATCACACCACAGTCTTTGCAAAATGCTGAAGGATAGTTTGATATGTCATTTAATGCAGTTCAGAGTAGTGAACACTAACAATATCATTGATCATAAAGGTAAAGTTATTTTATTTGCATATTCATACTTACAGTCAAAGTGAAAATGCAGAGCTTAATTGTTGCTTTCAGTATAAATCACTTAAAATGTGGATGCTTCCAAAGGAAATCTAATAGTGGCACATCAAGTGCTTCACTGTGCTGCCCCTGGCAATCCAGAGTGGCCATCATGCCAGTCTAACAGCTCTGTTAGCTTTGCCTTTTCCTCCTTAGAAATATTTTAGCCACTGTGATAGCTGTAATTGGTAATAAATTTAAATTACCCATAAGGTGTGCAGTGTAAAAAACCTCTTCTTTAAATAAGATTATGTTCTTGAAAACTTGGAACATGATATTCTACTACATGCTACAAAGAATTGTTAATTCGTTGACAGGAACTCAAAAGTGCTTGAAGTTTGCATGGAACTAGTTCCAACAATCCCTATATAAATATATTTTTAAAAACTCCCATTTCATTGTTTTATGAGCAGGAACCTAAAAAATGAGAGATCAGATCAGGATTTATTCTACAAGTTTCACAGACACGGAATTTACTATCAAGCAAAAACTAATTCTGATAATTTAAGAAAATAATTCCACTTACCTGAAATTTGAGGTCATGAGTGTAATACTTGAGAAATATGCAATTTTCGCCAAACCAATGCCTGGTATTAATATATCAATCTGTTACCTTTTCTATTTAGATTTATCTCAGAATAGGAAAGGCATTTAATGACAATATTTTATATAGCACTAAGCCTTAATGATCTTAGGTTGAGAATTTATGCTTATGGAAAAGTGCAGATTAGTGAATGTATAAAAGTAAACCAAAAAGGAATCTCTAAAAATTAGATCTCAGTGCTATTTTTCAGTAAATTTAAAACCACTTAGAAGGCACTGGTGTAAGAAGTTTCAGACAGCTTGCACTATATTTTCATGCAGTAAGAATAAAAAGTAAGCACTGAGAAAGATAATATAATTTGAAAATTCAAGTGTGCTTATAGCTGTTCAAGACAATGTATGTGTAATTCAACTGTAATTCTACACAGATAATATTTGAAGTGTGTGCTGTACTTCCAAAGCTGTTGTAATACTGTTGATTAACATGACTGATCTGGTTTTGGGCTGATCTTCGAAATCCACTATTCTTTCAAACAGGTGAAGAAAAACCAAGTGATCAGCTGCTGACTTAGGGGTCAGGTACAGCTCAGCTGTGGTTTCTGTGGCACTACCTTGAGGGATGGCTGTGCTAATGGGGAGGTATCTGTGTGAGAACTTGAGCTCAAGTGGAAACGGGTTACTATGGTACACAGCAACATACACATACCAAATTAAGTAGCAGGAGTCCCCTGTCTGTGATCTAGTCTGCAAAGTATGTCATACACATCTCCTGGTTCTTGGCTGCAAGCTGTTGCCATGGCCTGTGCAAGGTTGCTAAGTTGCAGGCTGTTTACACTCTCCTTCTAGACTGCAATTTCTATTTCCAAGGGTTTCTTTATAACTGGATGAAAGTAGTGTTTGTTTCTTAGCAAGGATTATTTGTGTGCCAGGTAAGTGAATTTAGGGAAGCTTGCCAAAACAACCAAAATAAAGTTTCTTTAAAATAAAGAGATGTGCAGTGGAAAATTTGGTAAATACGTGAAACCAGAAAGATAAGCAGCAAGAATGTATTGTATTGATGCAGTGATACAGCAGCAGATTCATATATGGAAAGAAGGTAAGAGAGTAAGATACTCTGTATGCTGTTGTATACACTTGAGCATTAAATTTTTGTTTTATTAGATTTAGCTGATGATGTAGCTTCTTATTTTTTATATGTGGTGGGACTGTTGGGTAGGGAGCAGGATGCTTTCTGATTTTTTTTTTAATAATTCCTGCTGCCACTTTTCCTAGTCCTTAAAAATCATGTGTTGATCTAAAGATAACTTCTGGATTTGTTTTTTGATGCAGTTTCAGTCTAAGGAAAAGGCTTTTAAGTTGTTTTTACTTTTTAAAATAGAATTGGAAAAATAAAATGGTTGGTAGGGTCAGTCACCAGTAAGTTTGATTTCTTGTACTATAAGGAGCATATAATAACCACTGAGAATTGTACACTTAAATGAATAATTGTTTCTGTTCCCTTTTCTGATATAGGGCCATGGCTTGAAGGATAATATCCTTCCGTTTTTGTTTGCTTAATTTTTTTGAAAATATTAAATGTTTCCCTTTACTGTTCTAAACAGCTTTTGTTCCAAAGCTGTTTAATCATCATGCAGTAAAATGGTTCTGTTTCTAACTTACCTAAAATGTAGTTGGACTTGTCAGCAAGACTTCCATTTTTTAGGCTGTTTATTAAATTCCAGTCAGTTTTGGAGCTAGAAGTCTATTACTTAAGCACATATTGAGAAGGAAGTTCTCTTGTCAAACTTCCTTTCCCATGGTTGCTTTTCTCACCTTTTATTCCATATCTAATGCTGGGTGTGACTTCCTGAAATGTTGCTGGTCATACGTCAAACAATTGCAATTAAAAAGTCTGCATAATGAAAAGTAAGCAATGAAATTTTGTTTAAAATGGCCCCAGGAGTAAAATATACAGGAACTTTCTATCCATCAGTAATTTGCTGGGGATCCTAAGAGCACTGAAACCCTGCACAGTTACAGAGGGTGCATTAGGCTGGAGCACGGTTAATAGGATCTGTGAGCTTTTGAAAGTGGAAGGATTATTTAAGTCTCCCCAGAAAAAAGGCAGGCACATTGTCCTACTTAAAAATTAATGTCAAATTATAGCACATAAGCTTTGAGTCACATTGCATTCTCCTAAGTAATGAAATGAAGTTTTGCTATTCCATACAGTCACATATTTGTTTTTACACTGTCTTGTTTCTAAACAGCTGAAACACTTCTTTTTTTTCCTTAAGTAGACATTTTAATTAGAAACTTGATATGGCATTGGTGGTAACAGGCTGGTTTCAAAAATGAAGCTTACAGTGAGTTAATACAGTAATGATTACTGCTACACACTGTTTTTCACTCAAGAATCTCCAGATACTTTGATCTCCAAGTAAGCACTTGGCCTCTCTCATCCCTTTGTGCCCGGCAGAAGAGCCATGATCCTGCTCAGGCTGTCACAACTCTGGGCTGGTTTGGGTCACAGCATCCTAGTGCACATGCACCACAGATGATGTGGAGCATCCCTCCAAAAACTGTGTGGCTCATTTTGGGCAGGAAAGAAGCTATGTGCTGGACTAGTCTGCAATTCGTTAATTTCTGGACTTTGATGAGGCTGACAGGACATGCTGAAAGGTCCCCTTGCTGAAATATGTTGGGACTTTTTCCAGCTCCCAAGGCATATGAGGCTAGGGAGGATGCAGACAGCTTAACTGGATGTTGAAAAAAGAAACCTACCAGATCAGTTATTCCTGTATGTATTTCTGTAGTGTTTACTGTAATGTTATTGCATATTTATACTGCCAAGTTACTTCTAAAAACAACAAAGTATTTTAAAACATGCTACACAAACCCCCATGCAGAAATGGAAACCATCTCCTGTAGTGTCCTACCTATTGTTGCAGAATAATTTTCCAACTCAGTTCCTGAAATGGTCAGTCCTGACAGAACTTCTGTAGCTTGGTCTGCATAAAAGGTTGCTCCTAGCACTAAGCAGCTAAAATGGTTCATGCAGTTATCACTGCTCTGACACAGCTCAACACTAAAAATTATGGATAGCAGTACTTATCTGTGAACAAGTTCTTTAATTCTTAGTCTTCTTTCAGTCTAATAAGGTATTTCTTAGCTGCTGTATTGTCAAAAGTACTGGTGAGTGCATTCATTCATAGTTCTATGAGAATTAATATGAAAGGGACAGTTAGAATTCAATTAGAAGGTCTGGGTCCATAGATTGATTAGATTAATCAACATAATCAACTTTCACTTAAACAGTGGTCTTAAATTATTTGCACTAGAATAGGGTTTATTTTATATTTAATTCAATCTCTTTGTAGAAATACAGGCTGTCTAAATGTTTCAGCAATGAACATTTTACCCAAATCACTAATACATCTAAATCAGCTTATCACATAGTATAAATGTTTGCCGTTTTACAAGCAAGACTGTGTACCATGTGCTGCCTTTCTCTTTTCTATAATTAGCAGAAACATTTGGGAATTGCAATAACACTTTCTCTGTATCTTTACAAGAAAGAAAATGACCTAAAAAGGGAAGAAAGGCAAGTCTAGGAAGGAGCACTGCTAATCTAAACATCACCCACAACTTGCAATCAGGGACACTCCCTCCCTTCTCCAACCAGATCTTTCTGTATTTGTGTTTTGTTTTTGTTATTCAAACCCTCTCTCTTCACTACAGATTTCCCTACTTGGAAATATTACCATCTGTGATCACTGCACAGCATTAGCAGATAAAGCTGTTCCAAGCTGCAAACTGGGCTGTGGGGTAAAAGTTTGGAATCAGTAAAGAGCACGTATACTGCAGACACAGGCTACCCCAGTGTGGAACTATTAAGTGTTCACATTGATCTCATAAGTCTGTGCTGTCTCTATACCTAGCAGACACTTTTAAAATAAGAAAATTGTGAAGAAAAAATGACTTTGCACTTAGAAAGCTGAATTTTGAACTGCTCTATACTGTCAAACTTCTCAACTACTGTTTACTAAAATTTCAGCCAGCAATACTTTGCCTAAGTTTTCTTGGGCTGTAACAAAAATATGATAATTTTATCTGTGAAAGAGACACTGTAAGAAATTAGACTTCTGCAGAAAGAACTGTGATTCTGCAAAAGTTTAGTGCCCAGCAAGTGAAAATGCCTTTAAATGTATTTTACATGTCTGCAAATAAAGTCACAGCTCCAATTTCTAGACATTCAGACTTTTCCCTAGAATCCTTTCAGATACAGCCATTAGGCAGAAACCTGAAGGCATAACTAATGGTTGGTTAATGTTTAAGTTGGTACATGGCCTTAGGGAGTCCTCCTGTGAGATCCCCACTACTTGCACAAATTTTGGATAGTAAACCAGCTAATTAGCTAGAAATTACATATGGCTACTATGTATTAGTACAATTTAGGTGAAATCCACGAAGCAACTGATTCTTGAAGCAACTGTGACCTCTCGAGTCCTTGTTGCATACTAATGCTGTGTAAAAATAAGCTGGCCTTTTTTTTTCATATAATTCTTCCCTTTTTGCCAGTTAGAAACAGCTTTAGCAAATGCTTGGGATGGTAGCAGAAACAATAAACTGAAGGCTTTAATATAAACTTGGCACTAAGTTCTCTGTTCGATTTGAGGTCAATCGAGGCTTCCACTCAGCAAGTAGCTGCTGTAAGTTAAGTACACTGAGAGAGCCTAAACAGCTGTGAGGGGCACAAATGATGCACAGCATTTATTATTACAATGCAGACAGACCACTAGGATGGTAGTTTGTTCCCACAGGAATCAACAATTGACAGTCGTTTTTGTGACAGTTAAAAACAACTTGACTATTAGGGTTTTGCCCCTTTGTGCCAAAGCTTTTTGATGGGAACTGTAAGGCTTGCCAAGTTGGAATGAGGACTTACTGTAGTGGGGGGAAAAAAAAGAGAAATAGTCATGTTTAATTTGAGGTTGTAAAAGATGACTGGATTATAGGGAAAGCTTTTAGATTTCAGAATAGTGTTGAGGACTGTAGGGGAAGAGCACTGGCCAGGCAGTACTGAAATAACAGGTCATTTTGGCAAAGGAAACTATTGTTAATTCCTTAAGAGGCTTAGGGTGACACTTAAAACTAAATTTAGGGTAATGGCAATGGTTCAGCTGTGGAAGTACTTCATCAACTCCTTCAATCCCAAACACTAATAGTAAATAGAACTCCTCCCCACCTCACCTGCCTTTACTCCAGCTGAAATTCCAGTTTAGAAGATGACAAATCAGAGACCATGCAAATCCAACAGGGAGGAATAAACATATATTTACCTTTGTTTCTTGACCTTAAAAATGAAACCTTACAGCACCTTTAGTTCCTCAGTCTCAGATCTAATGCTAATAAATTTTATCCTGTCTACAGCCCCCATTCAGCCTGCAATTTCACCAATATAAACTGCTCCTCTGTTCCCACTGTACCCAGCCATGGGATGTCCCAAGCCAATCTACATTTCTAGTTTTTATCGTGGTCTTGCAGGATCCATCAGTAGATCCAGTTTTTCAACCCTTCCTGTTGATCTCTCAACCTAACCCTAATCTGCATGAGGGCTTTTGAGGAAACCACAGGAAATCAAGTTGGCCACTTTCTGTCATCTTTAACCTTAATCTAACACACAATATTGAGTGGCATGAAATGGATTAAGGCAGATCCTGGAGAAGAAATGGACTGAATTATTTTTAAAGATACTCCTTGGCACATCAGAGTCTGTAAAACAAGTTTTTATTGTTCCACAAGGCTTACAGGTCTAAGATGAAGACTCAATATTTACAGGCATAAAGCAGTTCAGATTTGTCCAAAGATGGATGTTGCTGGTCTCTCTTTACACTCGGGCTTAGACAACAGCCAGGAACTGAACTGTCAGTCAGATGTCCTATTGGATCCTGCAGTTTCTAAGCTGAGACTGTGACTGGAATGAGCAGAAGCATATGGTTTTATGCAGACACAATATGCTGGGGTGGTTTTAGGGCTCCTGTCATGCTTGAGCTTTAGGATAAAACCCCAAAGTTGTTACATTCTGTCTCATCCATGCTGCTAAAATGAAGGTGTATGGTAAAGAGATAGATATTTGAAAGTATGAGACAGGGTATGGGTCACTTAACTGCAAGGTTGAGGAAAAAAAAAAGTACGGCACTGTTCCACAAAAGCAGCAGTGCTACAGTAAAGCCAGCAGAAATGGAGGACAGTGAGAATTTAATTCGCTTTGATTATGTCTAGAAAAGTGGTGGAATATCACACAAATTCAATGAGTATCAGTGAAAATTGGCTAAAGCACTCTTAAAAATAAATTGGGCAGCACATACACTTCAGTGTCAGCACCCCTGAATAAAGGAAACAAACAGCCATCTTTTGAAGCAGGATTTCTTTTGACTCATTGAAAGGCCTTCATCCTGTTCCCAGAACTTGACCTAAATAAAGTTACCACTCCTCTGTTTCTGGCCTTAAAAGCTTCTGAAATGGGTGTATTCAAGCAGGGACCGCCCATTAAATGGTTGGATTTAATGAGGTTGCATCCTCTTCCTCAGTCTTTTTAAGTCCCGAGTATTGCTACACCTAGCAGTTGCCAAATTTTCCCCTTCTGGCTGTAAACAGAATGCGTGCAGCAGACTCCAGATTTCTTTTAAAAGCTTTCTAACCTCCCTCAGCATTTCACATTTCTTTTCTCACCACGACTGCTGGCTGTCAGGGGGGAAGACATAAACACCATGAACTCTAAAGCGTTATTTGCAGCCAGTCCTTGTTTGTAGCTGCAAGTATGGCAATTTTCAATGATGTTTTTTACCGCGCTAAATTAAGCCTGGGCTCTCGGGAGTAATTGCTGTGGCTTCCTTTAATGCAGCAATAATCCTTGTTAAAGGCACCATACGTGACGCGTAGCCTTTGGCAAGCAGGGGAGGCAGCGCTTATCTGCGGAGAGGATTTTCCCTCCCCACTTCGGAGGCGATCGAGGGTCGGTGCTGTTTGAACTCCCAGCCGCTGCTTTAGGAGGGGAAGCTCC
The DNA here is from genome assembly GCF_014805655.1 of Passer montanus. Lineage (NCBI taxonomy): Eukaryota > Metazoa > Chordata > Aves > Passeriformes > Passeridae > Passer > Passer montanus. The sequence continues at coordinate 13,765,230 of NW_024366591.1, forward strand.
CTCGCCCGAAACAAGCGCACCGCGAACAGCCCCGACCCACGGAGCCAGCGCTGCAAGGGGCAGGAGCGGTGTCTGGGACACCGGCAGCGTCCGGGACAGCGTCTGGGGGACGGGGGTGTCCGGGTCAGGGGCGGTGTCCGAGGCAAGGGCGGTGTCAGGGGCAGGGGAGGTGTCCGGCCCCAGCCCCGGCGGAAGGGCGGGCCCGGGCGGCCTCCCAGCGGCGGCTCTGCTGCCGGCCGTGCTGCAGGAGAAGGAGCTCGTTAAAGCCCATTCTTTCTGCGGCAGTGAAATGCTGTTCCGCTTCGGCGTGGTGCTGCCCGCCCGGGTGACGGAGGGCGGCGCGGAGCTGCTGGTGGCCGGGTCGCGGCCGGAGCTGGGCGAGTGGGACCCGCGGCGCGCCGTGCCCATGAGGCGGGCGCGGCCGAGCGCCCCGCTGCCCGCCCAGGAGCCCGCGCTGTGGCTGGGGGGGGGGGGGCTGGCCGGGTCGCGGCCGGAGCTGGGCGAGTGGGACCCGCGGCGCGCCGTGCCCATGAGGCGGGCGCGGCCGAGCGCCCCGCTGCCCGCCCAGGAGCCCGCGCTGTGGCTGGCGGAGGTGGCGCTGCCGGACGAGGACGCCGCCAGCCCCTTCTGGTACAAGTTCCTGCGGCGGGAGGGCGGCCACTTCCTCTGGGAAGGTAACGGAGGGGTCCCCCTCGCCGTCCCTCGCACGCCCGGCCCTGCCCGGCCGCAAGGACGCGCCCGCCCGGCGGCCCTGCCGGGAGGGAGGGGCGGTGCGAGCCTCTCCCGAGGGCTGCCCGTGCTGCGGCACGGCGGTGGCCGGAGCTGTGCTTGCAGGTAGAGCACCCAGGCTGTTGCGGCGTGTTTGGTTCTCGCAAATAAAAATGTTGTTAACCGTGTGGTGGAGGCGGGTGAATGCAGAAGGAGGCTGCCATTCTAGGCTGGTAAAAGTTGAAATAGTTTCATTCCCCCCGCCCTTACTGTAGGCATCCATTTCATGATGTTTTGTTTTGGTTTTTTTCTTTCCCCACAAGTAAAGAATTTTGGATCTCCTAGTAAGCACTATGGTGTGGGTTGTTATTTTATTTCGCTAAGGTGAAATGGCATGATGGCATTTTCATTTAAATTTTGCTGTTGTGATTTCTTAAAGAAAAACACAGGGAGAAGTCCAGTTACAGCTTTTCCAGTCTTCTTGCTGTTTCAGTAGTACTTCCAGCATGTTTTCCTCCTGCTGTGTGTTTTCAAATGTTGAATAACTCTAGTCAGTTTCCATGTGCTGTTCTAGTATATTGAAGTATCTTAAATATAAGAGAACACTCAGACAATTGTCTGCTGAGTCAAATAAAACTCTAAATATACCTCCTGAGGAATGGTTTGACCTAGTGAAAGGAGGACAGATCACTTGGTAATTTGTGACGGTATTTTTTTAACTCATAGCATAATAATCCATGTACCAAAATAACACATTGTAGAGTAGTTGCTCTTCACCCATTTTAAGCATACATACCACATTTCTGAACTGCCTTTCTGTCATGTAGACTAAAACATGCATGTTGTCATAACTGTTGCATTTGTTTGTTCTTATTTATGCTAATAAAAGACTTTCTGTTAATGCTACATTCACAGAAGTTTACATCATGAAGGACTATGTACATCATACCATAGTAATTGTTTTGTTTAGCAGCTAAAACAAATAGTGTATTCTGCCTGTTTTAACCATGTTTTTCTTTTCCAGAATTGCAGGAAAAGTGAATTTTTGGAATAAAAATCTTTACATCTGTCCAAGGAAGCAGAATTGGGTCTCTTGGAAGGTGCCAAGTTGTACATAATATGACAATGATACTGGTATATAAAGCAGTCCCCACCATGCAATTATGGAAATAATAATAATAGAATTAGAAATAATTAGCATTTTATAGAAATAATGGAGAATAACTACAGAGGATCAGCAGTTGTAAGGTTGATGGTTATTCTTTGGTTTGGAAGTAGTGGTAGCTCAAATTATTGTCTGTTCCAGGGAGCATGTTTAGGAAATGTAGTCAGAATAATAAACATACTGTGTTTTGGCAGATTTGCAGTTTTAGGATTAACCTGGCTGGCATTTTGTTTTTGTCATTGTGAATGCTCAGTTTCAGCTTAGCAGGAATGATAGAAAGCAAGTGGGCATATCATCTAAATGCAGAAGAGTTTTTTAATTAGTCATTCATATAAACAATTTTTTCCTCAATTGATATTTAGAGGAAAGCACAAATTTGCTTAAACCTTGAAATTTATTGTTCTTCATGTATTACATTAAGGGAGCCTAAGGATGTTTTCTTATCCAAAACTGAGCAATCTTGCAGTTCTTTTTAATCTGTTTTGATGTTTTTTGGTTTTTTGTGACTGTTGATCAATGAAAGTTTGGCTGTCATCTGTTTATTCTTATAAAAATCAGAACTTGAAAAGACAACTCCCTTCTTAAAGAAAAGAACAGGTTTTTTTGTGCTAAACAAATGCCATGCATTGTCTCTTTAGTATCCTGTGTGTTTAGAATTAAAATAGGCTTTGGGAAACAGCACTTGCAGAACATATGCAGTTTTGAAGACACATTTGAGGGATAGAAGGAAGTGCAGAATGATACTTGCTCTAAGTTTATGAGTTGAGGCATCCATCTGTAACCAGAGAAACTAGTCCGTGGATGTCAGTCTAGTTATGGATGTCAGATGTTTGGATGTATTGGATGTTGAAATCATGTGCTGTATTTAAGAAAATTACTTCAGCTTTTTTCTTAAGACATGTATGCATGTGAGAATTCCACTGGCAGTGCATATTGGTTTTATGACAGTACGATACCTACTGTAGCATGTATTTTGAGTACAAAATGCAGCCATTCCAATACAGTGGGGAAGACTGGAAGATAAAAGTGGAGGTAGTTGTTTCTGTGGGCTAGAAGAGTCAAAGACAAGTGTTCTGTGGCTTTTGGTAGGAAGCTTTCAGGAAGGGCTTGGCCTGTGCAGGATTTGCTGGGTTGCTGTGTGTGCCCTTAAGGGAACAAGTTCCCTTCCCTAGCAGTCTGAAATGGGAGGTAAGACTCCCCTGTGCTCCGGAAGGATCAGATACTTACCTCTGCTGTCCCAGGGAGATGTTGCTGGTCTGCACCCGGGACCTGTCAGTTAAAGCCATTGAGTGTCTCTGGCTCAGGAACCATGAGCTGTGTGGGGTTTCTTCAGGGTTGGTACTTGCTTACCTACTGTGAAAGCTGAAGCCTGCTATCCAGGAGGGTTTGTGATATGCTGTGGAATCTGTGGAAGTAGGCTGGCTATGCTGAGCTTTACAATCTGGGAATAGGTTTAGGAAAAAACCCTAAATTCATGTATGTACCTTTTTTACCCCCAGCTGTGCCTGTGTCTGTGTACTTTGTTTTTGATGTTGATTCTTCAAAACTGGACTTAACATCTCTCAGCTTGGAAACAAAAAGTGTTTTGTGCATATTGTCAAAACTAAATAAATACAAGATGAAACTTATGCTTGAGTTTGTTTTTGTGAGTTTATGATGAAACATTCATCTGTACCTTTATCCCCTTACTTTAATCTAAATGAACTGTAGGTACTAAACAAGAAACATACTGCATAAAAGGACAGGGAATTTACTGGAGATATGCCCCAAACTGTATTTTGAGATGATGGAATACAGTCTGCTGACACTTCGTGTTTTTGGGAAGGGGAAAAATGAATTCTGTGAAAAACCTATGTAAGCTTGTAGTACATACACAAGCTTGTATTGTAGTATTGATCCTTTGTTGCCCAGAGAAGTTGTGGATGCCCCTTCCTTGAAGTGTTGAAGGCCAGGTTGGATGGGGCCCTGAGCAACCTGGTCTACTGAAACTTGTCTCTGCCTGGGGAAGAGGTGGGAAGCTTGGAACTGGATGCTCTTTAAGGCCACTTCCAGCCCAAACCATTCTGTTATTCTGTGATTTTCACGTACCTCTTAATTTGGTGTAGATGGAGCTTGCTTGAAGCTTACCAGATACAGTATGACCAGTGAAAGCTCCAAAGCAGGGTCAGCCTGTATTCTAGTAATTTGTTCAGGTGAGCAGAGCCTTAATCCTTCCAAAAAAACTCCATCTCTAGTTTTGGGGAGGGAGGAGGACAGAAAAGGAGGTGTCTTGTTTGCAAAACAACACAAATTATATAATACATTGCAATTTGGAAACAATTATTCAGCCTGTGGTATGTTGACCTTCCAACATTTCCAGTTCATGCTCCTGTGAGCCTGTTTGTAATAAACCAAAAGATCGGTAAATTTATGGAGTAATAAAGGTTTTCACATCATTGTAATGCAATCTGAAAATATCAGAAGTAAATTCTGATCATAGGTTTCAAGGGCTGAGCACCTGATTAGTTGAAAATATGGGTGAAAGTTAAGCACATTAAAATTTCACTTTTAAAGTGTGTTGAAACTTAAAGCAATCTGACTTTTGGCCTCAGCTCTTTGAATAAAATAGGTGTAATTTCTTAATTAAAAGGAGGGAGTTCTTCTAAGGCTGTATGAGAAGGTAAGATCTAGTTGCCATTTGTAGTGGAGAGATTGTAACAGAATGAAAAATGCTTGGGGCTAAGCCTTAGCATACACAAAATAAAAATTCTTTTGAGGCTGTTCTAGGAAGTACAGCTGGATACAATGTTAATTTCTGTAACTGAGATCCATGGGTTTTTTCCTTTTTTTTTTTTTTTTCCACCCAAAGCTAATCTGCAGACCCCCAAAATAGGTAGAAGTTCCATTATTAAAAACAAACAAACAAAACTAAGCCAAACAAAAACCCCCGGCGAACCCTGAGGAGTTACATTTGTTCATGGCTCTTTTAATGCAGATATTTCATGTAGTGCTCTTCCCACTGGGTGGTGCCACATTCCCTGTGTATAGCCAGCAGCTCTACAGACCCCCAAAATAGGTAGCAGTTCCATTATTAAAAACAAACAAAACTAAGCCAAACAAAAAACCCCAGCGAACCCTGAAGAGTTACATTTGTTCATGGCTCTTTTAATACAGATATTTCATGTGGTGCTCTTCCCACTGGGTGGTGCCACATTCCCTGTGTATAGCCAGCAGCTGCCTAGCATCCTGCAGCTGCTTGCACATTTCATTAGTATTTAGTGTAATCTGTTCTGTGTTTGAAAATAATCCAGAGTTTTACTTATTTTCCCAATCCCAGTTCTGAAATAGGTGGTGACTAAAAATGAACATAAAGCACAAGTTATGTGACAATTGAATAACTGTGCATCATAGGCATTTTATTCCTGCAAAGCTGTTGCTTTCTGGACAGTGCTAGATTCCTTAACACTTTTCAGATGTGACAGAACTTAACGAGTGGATAACTTTGAATTCTTCAACCCAATACTTCTTTAAGGAGTGGAGGAAAACTTTGGTTACAAAGTGCAGTAGCTCCTTCTATTTTGTTCTTCAAGCCCCTCAAGACTTAACACATAGCATACATTTTGGTGCAATTTAATGGCATCAAGATTCTAATTACTTTCTGTCTGCTTATCAGCATTAACCAGCTTATACTGAGCAGACAACCAGACATCAGTAAAACAATGTAGAGTGGCCTATGTGAAGCTGCAAAATTACAAGAATAAAAATAAATACATATACTTTCAAATACATATCATCTGGGTTTGGCAGGCATGGATCTGTTCCTACCCACAGAGATAATCAGGGGCCAGTTCTGATTTCTGCATGAGTCTAATTAAAGCCTTTGTGGTTATAATGGCAAATTTACAATAAAGTCATTGTTTATGCAAATCCTATATTTACCATTTTTCCTGTCCCTCACTTCCAAGTGGTGGTAGCATGCGATGGGGCTCAACAACTTATTTTGAATGGCAAGAAACACTGAGAAGTGATAAGTAGCTGGGATGATACTTTGGTTAAAATATTGCCATGGTTGCTATTTTGATGTGGCTCGTTTCCTGCCTATTCTGGTATGATAGAAAGTAGCAATCAGTAGTAGACAGTACAGTAAACAGTGTCAAAGCAAATGGGAAGATGCTAGTAGGCTATACATTTTGTTGCTATCAGCCATTACTCTCTCATCTGTATTTCCTGTAGTGTTATTTCTACTATCTGTCAGAAAAGAAACTGTCTTATACATGAGGAAACTTTCCTTTTAGTTGCTTTTCTCTTCATCATCTCTTCTCTTCATCACTAAACCAGGCATTTGCTTAAAATATCTTAGTGCAGTAGAAGTTCCCACTGAAAAACACCTGGGCCTGAGCAGACCTACAGAGCGAAATAAAACATATTTTTGAAAGTTGTCTTTGAAAATTGTGATTTTATTATATATGATTTAAGAAAAGAAAAAGAAAAAAAAGTCTTGGTGATGAACAGCATTAAGTGTTGAGAATGGCTTTCTTGTAAACCATTTAGTTTTAATTCAGGCATAATTTCAAAATGTAATTCCATCAATGAATTCTCTTAGTGTATATAAATAGACTAAAAAGTCTTAAATTCAGACTGGATTTTAATAGAATTAGGACTTGTTTCCATGGTTCTGTGTAGCAGTGCTACCAAAAGGGAAGTTGAAATGGTCTGCTTTAAATCTGGTAGGATATAAACATGTGGTGTATGAGGCACATGGTTTTCTTCTTTTTGGGTATCTCTTCTTGGCTTGCAAATCCAGGAAACATTTCTGAAAATCAGACCAGCTAAGAAGGAGCTACTTAGCTAGGTGTGGTAAATTAACAATTTTGACTTACATTAATGCTAGGTATTTAAGTAATACAATGAATTCATCTGCCAGTTACAGAATCAAAGGGGAAGATGGTTTGCTGACAGCAGAAAAAAATAACATTGCAAATCAAAGTATGCTTTTCTTAGACTTATGGGTAAGGCTTTGTACATGGCATACAGAATTGGAGCTATTTGTCAGAGCTGTTAAAACAAAGGGCTGCTGCTGAGGGCTTTGCTGAGACTTGAGGAAGGTGGGACTCCACATCCTGTGGCAGATTAACTCTCAAAAACTTGACCTCACTCAGTTCCAAAGAGGGGAACCCCCCCTCACCTCTGTTTTTAACAATCAATAGCAATTCATTCTTGGGAAGATTGAGACAGATCCTATTTCCAAACATCAGAGATTGAATTTTTCTCACAGGCAGCAGGGAGACTTTTGTGACGTAATCTGGTATGAATGGTAAGTAAATTTGAATATTGTGAGTGTACTGAAGGAAGTTCAGTTAGACAGATACGTGATAACAAGACTGTGCAGTAGCACGTTCAGATAACTGAAAATTGTATCTAAAACAGGACTTGAGATTTTCTTCATTGTAACTTTGCTGTAAAAGGTAAGGAAGCTAGCAAAAACTTATTCTTCTAAGTGCTTTATTTTTGAGATTTTTTTTTGGTATATTTTCTGTTTTACTACTATTTTTTTAAATTATAAAAGTATTTTATTCCTTGATGCCTCCCTGCTTATCTGCCCCCAGAGTGCTTATAATATTAAGCTCTTCCAGGGGAATTTCTAAGCATGAGCTTAAGATACTCATTTACCTTGTTAAAGGGCATTGTTTGATACAAATGGAATTACTTAAAATATTTAGACATAGTTAAAATTTTGAAATGACACTTAAAGTGTGCTGGTTCATGCAAAACTTATGGCAAAGATTATAGGAGTTAGTCTGTCCTCTGACTGATTTGTGAGTAGGTGATCTGAAAAGTGCCTGGCTGCTTGTGGTTTGGGTTGGTTAGTTAGTTAATGTGTTTCTCTAAGGTTATCTAAGTAGCCCTGTGGTTTTTAAACAGGCAGCAGTGAACTGAGAAACACCCTCACCTTACTGGGGTTTGGAGGTTGGGAAGTTGCATATCTGTGTTTTAGTGTCAGGCTAAGGGCAGGGATGAGATACCCAGCACCTTTATGGCTGCTGTTGTGCCCTGTAGTTCCTGCATACCTTCCTTTACACAGCACAGAATAGAAAAAAATTTAACTTGGAGCAAGGTGTGCAGCAAGCTGGTAACTGGGAGAGCAGTGGCTGAGCAGAGCCTTTGCTGCAAGAGCTCTGCAGAGACAGTGGGAGAAGCAATCTCATTTTTTTCATTCATTGATGTGGTTTTTGTTCACCACTCTTAATGGTGATAAGGAATTTCATTTGACCCATATTTTGTTTATCTTTTAAGATCAAGCTGGTAATTTCTCCACTCTGACTCTTCTGTGCAATCTGTGTGCAATTCTTTTCTGTGTCAAGATGAGTCTGTGCTGTTGGCAGACTGTTGAATTATACTTCTTTCATGTCTGCGGTACCGCTGTAATAAAATAGTAACTGCAGGTTTTTGTGTTTCATGATTGTGCCTCATTAGACTGAATTTCAGAACATCCTCTTCTAGTCTCTGCTTTCCTTTTTTCAGTCCTAGATCTTTGCACATCTTGTATCATTTTCTGTATCTGCTTCTGTTTTTCACAGAATCACAGAATTAATCAGGTTGCAAGGGACCACTGTGGGTCATCTGGTCCAACTTCCCTGCTCAAGGAGGATCAAAACCAAAGTTTTCCTTTGCTTAATTCTGGTCTCCTCCTTTTACCAGCACCATTTATCAGTCATATGGTGATCTTTGGTTTTATTCTTTTGTTTAGTTATTTGTACAGCCACTTCTTATGCTCCTTTGATCATCCTTCATATGCATTAAACAAGGAGCCATAAACTGCAGTCATGCAGATTTTGAAAGAGCTCTCTGTGAGGGCTGTAAGTGGGGCTGCTTGGTTGCTTTGCTCTCCAGCAATTCCCTATGTCAGTGGATTCTGCACAAAACTATCTGCATAGTTTTGCAACCAGTGCAAAAATAATGAAAAACTTTATAATTTAATGCCTAGAAACTTATTTTAATCTTTCTCTTTCAGATAAGCATTTTTGTGTGAAGACTCACAAAGATGGGTTTAAATTAAAAAAAAAATGGACCTTATTAAAGGAAATAAAATGCTATCCCAGAAGTTAAACTAGGACCTGTATATTCTAATAAACTCTTCCAAAATGCTTTTCTTCTTTAATTAGGAAAGCCAACATGATTGATTAATGGGAAGATAAGTACTATTCAAATATTTAACTTACCTCTTTTTATGGTTGAATTTTACATGTTTTTGGATGATTGTGTATTTGCTTCCCAATGATAAATAAATAAACCGGTGTTTTGTCACTTGGAATATGAATAAAAACAAGATGAAGAAAAATTCTGATATAGAAATGGGTTCAGCTGTAAAACCATGTGTTTGCTGTTGTGTGAGCCCCTCTCAAAGGACGTTTGTGTTTCTTTTCCTTTTTTTTTCAAAGATAAACAGGTGAACAGAACATATTATGTTCTTGGCTTTACTATTGTGCCTAGGAACAGAAAAGTTGAAATAGTATAAAAATAGCATTGTTGTCTTATGGCATACAAAATATGGTGGATTTCCTGAGACAGATTTTGCTAGCAGAAACATGATGTGGACTGAGAAAATAATTTTTTCTCACTTTGAAACTTCCTTGTTAAATGCATATTGTGAAGCAAACTGTGGTGAGAAGCACTTGTGTAATCGTGTGGATATCACCTGGGTAGTGAAACCTGATCCTTTTTGGTAATTGCAGATTTCCATAATTCCCTTAAGAAGTATAGTGAATTCAGCTTTCTGAACACAGTCTACTTTGATCATACTGTTCCCTAAATAAGTATTTATTGAAGATTGTAGCACTCTTTCCTTCCTGTATGAAGCTATATTGCATGTGAATATATATGTATACGTTGGAAATATGTTGATGCACATTCTGTTGCACAGATGTCTTATTTCAGTAGGAAAGTTGTTTAATTCATAGATCAGTATCTAACATAAGGAGTAGTAAAGAACTAGGCAATTCTCATGAAATATAATATGAATGCAAGCTGCTACCTGATTATTAAAGGCAACTCAGAACCATACCTTTTGAGATTCAGGTCTGACAGTAGGCCACAGCGGGAAGGCTGAGGCTCAGTGGTGCACAAAAATCAACAGTGATAAATATTTATTACACAAGAAAGTGTTTCAGAATGAGATTTGACCAAACCTGCTTGAGGGAACAAATGAAATAAACATCTTATGGCAACTTGGATCCATTTCCATGTGTGGTTTTAGGCTATTTAAGGGAATTAATGATGGTGAAGGTGGTAAGGTTACAAGACAGGGAGGTTGCAGCACTTAAAAAGGCAGAGAGGAGGAAGGTCATAGAGAAGGAAGGAAGGAAGGAAGGAAGGAAGGAAGGAAGGAAGGAAGGAAGGAGAGAGAATTAAAACTGGAGAAGGAGAAGGATGATGAACTGTAAAACTGGCAGAAGTGCACGCACCCCAAGCAGCAGCAATTGGAAGTGGGGCAGTAGGAACACAGGGCTGGGAGTAGCAAAAAATCCAGAGGCCCTGAGAACATGGTTCAAAACTGCTGTGGTGCAGTGAGGGCTGGCAACTCCCTAGGGACTGCAGGGACACCCCATGGGACTGGCAGTCAGGAGCAGGGAGCCAGGGGCCCAAGGGCAGCCCTAGCCCCGAGCATCAGGCATCTCCTGGGGACAGGCTGAGGCTGGGGCAGGACATGGGCATGTGGGGGTCAGGGTCAGACACAGCCCCGAGATGACAGGACATGGCCACAGTGATGTGCATCTCTACAAACAGTGGTAGGAGAGTAGAATGGGGAAGGCAAGGTGTGCTGTTTGTGGCTGTATTTTGCTGAATGCATGAAATCATTAGTTAAGTGTCATAAACATTCACAGATTTTGTTACACTGTTGTATTTCATATATGCTGTTTTCTTCTTGCATTGTTTAAAAGTGGTAAGAATATGTAAATAATTATAAATGTGAGATAAAAATATAGTGGTGAGATTTGTAGCTCCTGAAACTGTACTGATCTTGTTTACCTTATTTATAATCAAAATAATAAAAAATTATGTGATATATAATTGCTTAGCAATGCGAAAGAGAAAATAGTTTTCCACCTCATATTTTTGTTTTTCATTTTGGTAAATAATAATATTTCACAATTATGATAAAATGGCCTGTATGTCATCTGGAAATGAGATGGTTTGAGCTTTCCTCTTAAATGTTATTCTTACTCTCTAATCATTGCATTAATACGTCTCCCAAAATGCTCTTGCTCTAGCAAATTTCACTAACTGTAGTGATTGAAAACTGGTCATGCATTTATGTGCAATGGGAAATTGAAGATGTTCCTTTGGGCATAATTTTTCTCAGAAATATTTTAGCATCATTAATAATGTATAAGTGTAACAGGCTTAAGCAAGCCATAGACTAGGTCAGTTCTGATCTGCATGATAATTATTCCTACGTGGCAATTAGTATTACAATAAGTATGTAAAAATGGTGCTGGGAGGAGAATGTACATGCATTTTTGGAGACTGATAACCTTTTGATTGATGATATGACCCATTGCAATTCAAGTTGCTTACTCTGGCATGGTATTAAAAACTGGTTTTCTGACTAAAGCTCACACTATCGCTGTAAGAGAAGAAGAAGGGGTAATAAATATTAGTGGAAAATCATAAGAAAAAGAATCTTGCTTTAAACTAGGCCATTTAAGGTAGTTGTGGTCATTCGCCATTGCAATTGTGACTGTCTTTCTGTGGGTCACTTTGGGCAGCTTCTTCTGTGTATGAGCAGACTCTCAAAGTGAGACATGCATTTGAAGACAGCAAAGTGAGTGCTTTTTGGTCCACAAACATAAAAGACAGATAGGGTTTAATGAACTCCTTGGCTAGATATCTGATTGTGTCTGGTCTGCAGCAGGAATCCAGAGCTGGCCAGGCAGCTGTGAATGAGGTGGAAGAAGGCCACCCTTCTTTCCTCCTTCAAACAAGCCTGCCTTGTTTCTACGTTGCTGTCTGCCACCTTCTTTGGGCTTTGATGCCTTTCCACATTGATGTTTTTCCTCTTGAATCCTTAAGCTGGTAGCAAGCCCTGTGTCACCAGTCCTACCTTTTTTTTTGTGGTTTTACCTTTCTGAGCATGCATAGCTGTCCTCTGAAATTTCTCTGAGGTCTTTCCCATATCTTGGCAACTTCCTTAGAAGTCAGCCTGAACCAAGGTCAGGCTGCCATGGCTTGTCTGAGACACAGCAATATTGACACCCTAGAGAGAGGTCACTGAGCAGGAATATTAAGCACTGAAGTCACATACTGTGAAACATCAAATGAGGAACTTAAATGAAATGAATTATTCTTACATTGTAAATTATTCAGGAGTTTTTAATATTGTGGCGGTTTTAAAATAACCAATAAATTAAAATACATTAAAAATAATCTACAACATTTTATTTTAATGCTGAACATTTGCTTTGTGGCAGTGCTTCTGTTGCCACTATTTCTGTTGTTAATAATGCAGTTTGAAGAAGCAGGAAGCACCATTCCTTGCCTTGAATGCTCAGTTCAAATCTCCCTGCAGTTGTATTTTTTAAGATTATCCAGACACACAGCCCGCAACTGTCCTTTCTTCTGTTCTAGGGAGTGGGCCCCATCATGATCGATGTTGTGTTTACAACCAGAGCAACATAGTAGATGGAGTTTACTGCCTCCCAATAGCACACTGGATTGAAGTCTCTGGACATACTGATGAGATGAAGCACACAACCGATTTCTATTTTAATATTGCAGGACATCAAGCTATCCATTACTCCAGGTAAAAGAAATGTGCAGAGCTTGGCTGGTGTCAAATGTTACAAACAGAAAATCTGAACTGTTATATCTGAAAACTGCATTTGAAGTAGGGAATGTTTGTATGTATGTAACAGTAAACTTTAACAAAGATTCAGCACCTCTTTGCAATTAAATGTCAGTTTAGCAGATCCTATGGTCAAGGATACCTGTACCCTGTATGGGACTGTTACATTGCATCACATCTGAAAATGTTTTGTGGCAATTTTTGACTAGTCATTTTCAAATTATTTTCTCTATATGTGTGTAAAATTGCATGTACATTACGTGTTTGGGATGATTTTACTCAAGAACATGTCCTGGGAAACAAAATAATATAATCCAGCACCAGAACTTACTGGTGACATGTTGTCACTCTTGTGTGGCAGCCACTGCAATTAATGACAGCCTAATTTGATGATTTCTGCTTATGGGCATGTATTTAACAAAATTTTAAAAATTACACAAGCCTTAAAATGTTTGTATTCCATAGTGTTCACTTGAGTCCACTGTCCCATCCTGGGTTGGATTAGGAGACAGTAAATGTCAAGGAGGGCACCCACCCTTTAGGGCTGCAGATGAAGCACAGGCTGTATTTAGAGCAACAGGCTGAGCACTGGAGGTTAACAAAGTGGCACTGAGGAATTTGGGACCCTGTATAGCTTTTTTCCCCATCTCCAGTCAATTGATACAGCAGGAAGTTTGTGGATTGATAATAGCTGTGAGAATGCTGGCAGTCCTGATATGCCACATGCATTGCAGAACAGTTAGTTATCCCAAAGGGATATGCATTTTTTTAAGAAATCAAACCACCTTGTACTTTCACTAGGCCCTAGCATTGTTTTGTGTGAATTTCTCCAGTCCACTTTATCAGCTACACCAACCTCACCATCGTGTCTCCTCTTTGTGCACTTTATCTCCACCCTCTCACAGGGTAGGAAGGAGAATTGTCTTTTCCTCATTAGAGTGTGTGTGTGAGAGGGAAAGATTTCTTCCCCTTGGTATCTTTTGGAATAGCAGGGATTCATAACCACTGTCAGGCACACGTAGGTATTTGTGGGACCTTTTCCCTGAGAGCCCCTCAAGTTATATAGTACACCTGATAGACTATAGTGTTGTGTGGATCTTAAACATCTGTTTCCAACATCCTATCAGAGTAAAGATCTTGTTTATTCCAAAGCACAGACTTGTCAATCCCAAGTAATCTTTGCGTGGCAGAGACTTTTTTTGAGAAAGAAGAACAGCTGCCAGAAAGTGAATATCTAAGTACCAAAGGCTAACTTATCTTCCTTTCCAGAGGCAGCAGTGATCCATTTAATGCTGCCTTATCTGCATGACTATGTGTTTCAAAGATTAGGTAAAAAGCTGCAGATTCTGCTAGAGGATATTTGAAGAAAATTTTCTGGGCTGTGTAGTCTTTTGTAGATGAGGGTCTTTTCCTTCATTCCCTTCTCTCACACGCATACCTTCTTTGAAAGGCAACCTTATATGTTCATCTTAGTAACTCTTATCTCATTTCTTTGAGCTATATTAAGTAAGTGTGCTCTGTAACAGTCTTGTCACATAATTATTTCTAATACTTTGAAGATATGCAACGTTAAATGTTTTTTTAATTACTAACAGTTGGGGGCAGATTCACCATTCTGCTGGTTATAATAAAGCAGCCCAAAAATACTAGCTATTTTAGATTTTTTTTTGTTGTTGGTGGTGGTGATGGATCAGCTGAAGTAAACTGATGAAAATGCCTTTATTTTGTAATGGTTTTATTGATTCAGAGGAGTACTATGAAGATTAATCTTATAAAAGTTTTTTAGAAATACCCATATACCCCCCATACTTCCCAAAGCAAAACCAAAACTTAAACAGAAGCAAAAAGTCAGTCCTTCTGCCTGTACAGTTAAATCTCTGAGTATGATCAGATCATGGTTTTCCAGCTAAGATTACCTTTTCCCATCCTGTACTAAAGGGATCCCTGTTGCTGCAGGGAGCGTTAGGACCACAAATTCTGAGTCCTGTCACCACTTGTAGGACCTTTACAGTGGTGGAGGCTGGAAAGAAGTGATTTATCAATGAAAACTTTTGATGTGAGCCTGTCCTCTATGTTGCTCCACTTAATAGGACTGCCATTATTATGAGAATTAATGAGAATTAATTATTATGTGAATTAATGAGAAAGGAAGGTTTTCCTCTGTCAAAGGAGGTTCCCATGTGAGCCCTGGGACTGATTTCATTTATCCTCTGTTGAATCACAATTAGAAACAGTTGCTCTGAGCTTTGTTGTCATCTTTCTTCTTCATAAAACATGAGCTTCTGCTTTAACTGGGCTGCAGCAGGATGAGGAGAGCCTGCCTCTGACTGGGGCCAAAACCAATTTTGCACTATGCTGAGGCTGAGGACAATGCTCTGAGGAATCAGATTTTTCTTACTCGATGTAGATCACTCATAATTTAGTGAACTTACATTTAAACTTATATTTAGAGAACTCATTTTGTGTTGGTCATTCAGGTAGGAGAATATATAATGTGGTTTTAAAGCACAGCAGGAGTTGAAAGTAATTTCTCGTAAATGTGAAATGGAGTCTTTCCACAGCCAGGAGTCATGACTGATACCTTCATGGCATTAATATTCACTTGGTTTGGAGATGTAATGACCCCTTTAACCAAAATCTGATTCAGGAAAAAAAACCAAACCAAAACAATCAGTTTCTCTTTTGTGCTAGATAATACTGCAATAGGATGGCTTCAAATTGCAGGAGAGTTCACTTAGGATGAAGTACTTTTCCAAAGTAAATTAGAGTTATTGTAATCTTTTCTGAGAGATGACTTCAGAAAATTTGTGAATCTGGACCGTATTGTTTCTGTTTCAGTGCTGTCTGTGAAAGGCAGAAGTTCCTAATTTGTAGATGTAGTATACCTTATTATTTGTATAAAAACATCTGCACTTCTCAGAAGAAAGGCATTACATAAGTGCAAGAGAGGGAATGCCACCTGAAATTACAAAATCCTTAAATAATATGTTGACGACAATGATGCTTGATGGCAGAATTAGGTGCTATGGAAATGAATATCTCTGATAAGAAAAGCCATTTAGTTAGTTTCCTATTTCCAGGCGAATTTTAGGTGTGTGCTTTTTGTGAGTCATATTTCCTAAATCTGACAAAGAAAAATAATTTTTACATGTTTTGCATGTAAAATGCAAATAAACTGGAATGTGTAAGTGAATTCCTCAGACAACAACCTCTGTAACTGTGGTATTGTATGCCTGTTAAACATTTTGGAGGAAAATACACAATTATTATATAGCAATCTATAGTCAGGGGAGTCACTACATGAGAGTAGCCATGGGTCCTGACAACAATCTTTTGAGGTCCATGTTTCTTTAGTACCTTTTTTGCATTATATATATATATATATATATAAAATATATCTCATGCTTATGGAGTGATTGGGAATTTGACCAATGTGTTGCTATCATTTTTTTTTCCCTAAGACAAAATTAAGGTAATGATAAAAGAAAATGTACTCCCTTGCTTGGAAATATTATTTTTGTTTCTCAGTGGTTGCAAATGAAACACAATTTATGATGTAGTATTTACAAATTCTTTGTGGCTTGTTGGTGAGGCAGTTTCCTACAACACTGCCAGAAATATAACTTATAACCTAAGGTGGGTGTTCAGTGGGAATGATTAGGAGAGTCACATAAGATGCGTGTTGCTGCTTAGAAAATGTTCTAGTAAATGTCCTTCCTTCCATAGTAAATGTTAATGTAGATAGTCGAGTGAATGAAGAATAATCCAGGGCAAAATGGAGATGCTTCTTTTTTACCTTGTGGAGGCACTAGAGCAGTATTTTGCTGATGGAGCACAGAATTTCTTTCTATGGGAAAAAGAGCATTTGCTTGATTGATATGCATCTTTAATTAGGTGGTAAACAAGAACTTGGTTGAATATATTTGGTTCAGTACGAAATTAGAATTACCTTTGAAAAAGATACAAGAGAGAGCACTTTTTTTTCAGTCTTTAATTTCTCTTTTTACTGGTTGTAACTCATTCACAAAATAAAATGCCTTTCTATTTTAAATATAATTCTTAGCTGTTTTTATTACTGAATTGTAAAAAAGGCTTTAAAGAGTAAGATGTCACAAAAACCCCCTAGAGTGCAGTGACATGTGCTACCACAATAGAAAGCTGCACTGATATTTTATGCCTACATTATGAATTAAGAGGTGATGATGTCTACAGAGATTACCATAATTAACATTAAAATCTGAGAGCTAACTGTCCCTGGTGCCTAAAGAATGCTTGTGATATTAGAGAAAAGAATAAGAAATAATGAGCTCTGGAACAAAATTGATTGATTGTATTCTAGTGAAATAGTCCTGATCAAAAGGACTTAACATCAATAAGAGTTCATCCTTTGATTTCAGTACTTGGGGTTTTAACTGTGAAGTTATCTGGTCATTTTATACATTAAGTAATGAAAATATTCAAAGGCACATTTTTGATTTGTTTATCCCATAAAACTAGGGTATCTGACTACTCCTTTGAATTGTTTCATTGTACTGAGCTATAGTCTGAAACTAATATGAATTGGAACCATTGTTTACTTAGCAATAGGAATCACTTTTTATAGAATGGTTCAAAGGTTCAATCTATTTTTTGTCCTTTGTGTGTCTTCATTTTTTTCTACATCACCCCAGCTGGAGCAGGGAAATGCTTTTGGTAGCCTCTGTTGTGAAGAAAATTGGTTTCAAAGCAGTGTAAGAAGTGACATTTAAGCAAATTTTTATTTAAGTTCTTGAAAGTGAAGAGGGAGTGTGAGGCAACAGGAGCAAGAGTGGGAAGACAAATTATGAGGCTAGAATTTGACCTGGTTTTAGTCCTTATTTGTTTTCATGTATTTAATTTGAGTAATCTCTGTATTTTGTAACAAATGCATTTTTCTTTGCAATTGGTTGTCCATCCAAACAAAAAGCTTCTCTTTTTGTGAACTCCCCACACTGTGCCCTACATAATAATGGCTAAACCCAGGAAAAATTATTGTATTTTTCTAAGTTTTGTGATGTTGCTTAGGCAGAATGGCACGTGGCTGGGATAGCCCAAGCCAGGATATTGATGAGTTAGCTACAAATCTCAGTCTTGTGAACTGTGAGCAGAAGTAGAGGTAGGATGTGCCAGCAGTGCAGTCAAATGCCATGAAGTGGAATACTGTGGATGAACTAGATGGCAGCAACTCTCTTTTCAGTTATTTTGATTTTTTTGAGCAAATGGCTGTTGCCAGCACAGCTCTGGTTCTCTTGCTGTGACCTACTGCCTGAGTACCCAAAAGGAACTTGGCATGGAAACATCTGGATGTCACTCATTTCTAATTGCATTTCTTGTGAGCGCCATGGTAGCAAGGGAAATCTACCTTTAGAAAAGGTGATTTTGCCAGAAGAAAAAAAAAGTCACAGAGCTTCTAGATTAAAGATTTTTACACAACTGTCATCAGTGTTTAAAGTCCCAGTATTACTTCTACCCACAGTGACTGGTCTGTTAAACTTGATGAATGGCTATTAGCCAGCAGACTGCCAGGTTTGTTGCCTCCTTCTGTGGCTGAGGGACACAAATTTTAGGCTTTGGGAGGAAGTTGAAGTAATGTCTGATGAACAGTACACTACTTATGTGAATAAGCTAAAGAAAATCTTAGCATGGTGTCTGGTTAGTCACGTGAGTTTTTACTGGAGGTTTTTCCTTGTCGTTTTCTGTCGGAGCCCAGGACATCTCTCTGGATGCCCTGGATGTCTCACAGCCCTGGCAGGGGCTCGGACACCCTGGCAGGAAGCCAAAGACACCTGGAAATTCGATCTTAATTCATGGAGCAAATTGCCAACCTTATATGAAGAATTACAGGCACAAAAGTTTAAGTAGCATAGTAGTAGCAATCACAGGGTGAAGGGAAAAATTTTAGAGCACTGTACAGGGGGGTTTTGAATCTTGTACATGGGGGTCAGGGGTTCTAAGACGGAGGGATTTGGGCGTGCCCTGTCCTTCTTCTTTCTTTTCCTTGGCATCCATGTTCAGGATGATGTTGGCATGTGTGGATTGGTTCATGGTGTAGGTGCACTTGCCAACAAGGGCGAAAAGTATTGGAAATAGAAGGTAAATATCTTATATATAGTTTTTACTGTAAAAGAGACAACTGCCCCGTGGGCGGGAGAGAGCGCCCTTGGCTGTCTTGCTGATCAGACCTCGGCTGGACAGACAAAGAAAAACTTTGTAGATAAGGAACAATAAACTCAACTGAAGATCAAAACCAAGAGTCCAGACTCCTTCTTCAAAGCGCGGCCTGCCCAGAACCACCTTTTCCCGTGCTGGGGCAGAGACAACTAACAGCCGACCCCAGCAGTTTTCTTTACCATTCTGCCATTCTTTTGATGATTTTGGCAATGGGTGTTTGAGAATTTTTTATTTAGAAGGATGATCTGGAATGAGTATTTCATTAGTAAAATGGCAGCAAGCAGAATCTGGCTGTTGATGAGAAGATGAGACCTTTAATCAATTGCCTGGTAATTGGTAATGTTTACTTAAAACCACTGTTGCTCTTTAAAATGGATCTTTTCATAGGTGTGCCTATGAAAATTATTTCTTTACTTAAGAAATTCTTTACTTAAGAAATTATTCTTTACAATTCTGTGTCATTCTGGGAGAAAAAAAACAGGAGGATTGAGAATCCTCCATGGAAAAACCTGGAGGAGTAAATGTAGTTCTGTTTTTCTCTGTGGGATATAACAGAAAAATGTTGATAGTCCGTAAGTATGAATTTTATGTGGGGTATCACTGTTAGGGAGCAGAAACTATTGTTGCTTCTAATTTCTCTGTGTGTTTTACTGTCTCCCTGCCGCTTGTCCATATTTCTTCTGGAGGTTTTCAGCCCTTTTTTCTGCCTCTTTACTCTTTAACATTCAGGCTGTCAGCAAGGGAGTAAAGTTCTGTCTCCATTGGAAAGCAATTTGCTGGTGTTGCTGGCTGTGAATGAAATTGACTGAGATTGTGAAATCCTGGGCAATTTAGCTCACAGCTGGGATGACAAGGAAGGGGCAGCATCACTCTCTCACTGAAGATGATGTTCCAGTTTTCTTGCAGATATTTATTTCCTCCTAGCTTTTACAAGCATTTATTAGGTGCCAGGTAATTGCTGGCATTTCTTAATGCAGTTTATCCAAAGATAGCAGAACTCTTTCTGAAAAGCAGAGATTGTGTACACATCCTATTGCTATTTAGCTTACCAGGAGGGAGTAAATTCAGATTTCTGGTTTTTGTTGGAAAAACTTCACTAACACAACTCCATCAGTTACACCTGGTGAACCTGTTGAACCAGGGATATGTGTTTACAGAGTAAATCCACTCTGCCTCACCTTCCTGTGATTTTTTTTTTTTGCAGGCACAGCTCCTAGGGCAGATTGGCCCACCCAGCCTGAGGCTGAATCCTTCAGAAAAAAAGTCTCAGAGCAAGAGAATTTTTACTCCCCAG
This sequence comes from Passer montanus, assembly GCF_014805655.1. Lineage (NCBI taxonomy): Eukaryota > Metazoa > Chordata > Aves > Passeriformes > Passeridae > Passer > Passer montanus. The sequence continues at coordinate 13,785,408 of NW_024366591.1, forward strand.
GTGTGAAAAGTGATACCATCAGATGTTTTATTATCACCAGCTGGTTTGGTGTTTACTTACCTGCTCAGTGTATACTATATAAGAGGTGATCTGAAAGTCAAAAAAAATCTGAAATAAACAACTGCATAGTTATTTTAAATGAAATGGGAAGAACATTAAAGATGCTTCATTTGAAACAGTAGCAAGCCATAGATATTAAGTTATGAATTCTACCTCCATCTTGAATAATTTTTGTAAATGCTGAGAGATATAAATGCAAGTTTTCATGCTTAAATGCTCTAGATATTTACAAGATAATTTAAAAAATGAACCTCCATGTGAAAATATGGAGAGTCCTACTTAAAGGATAATTTTTTTTTATTAGAAAGGAAACTGGAATATAGCTCTAATTCCTTTGAAGCGTGTCTCAGAAACATAGGTATTTTATTTCTCAAGAGTAAATAGAGATTATCAAATGGTTGCTGTATTTTCCCATATATAATTTTCTCTCTGTAAGGAAAAAAATAATAAACCAACAAAGAAATGAACTGCATTTGTCTTCCCAGGGAACATATTAAGAGGCTGAACTGAAAATCTCATGCTCCCTCCTTTAATGCTTGTACTTTGGGAAATTTAATTTCAGGGAGTCAGGTACATAATCCCTGCTGTTGTTCAGAAGTTTAATGCGTGTCCTCCCATGAACTGTGATAAAAATTGAGTCAAATGTCATAGACATTGCCAAGCTTTAAGAAATGTGTATTTCTTCTTTATTGGTTCAGTAGACAGCATGGTTTATAAGTTTAAATGAAATGTATTTTTTCTTTGATGTGAAAAACCTAGTCATAGAATATATGATTTTAAGGATCAAGAAGAGGATAAAGGCAAAATATGCATTTCAGTTTTAATACAGACACAAGAAAATGTGGAATATAAAAAAAAATTTAATATTTGAATAGGTTGTTGCTTACTTTCTCCCTTTTCCCCATTTCCTTCCCTCCTCTTCCCTCCCACCCTATCAGCTGTGGGTCAGCAATGAGGCTCTCTGTGACTCTCATTCAGTTCAGGGATGGATCCTGGGCACTAGTACAAGGGGATGGATGTTGGTGAGCTTCTAGAGCCTTTTCTTTTTTAATTATTATTTTTTGGTTTAACTAACTTCTCCAGGACTGCCTAACTTCTCCAGGACTGACTAACTTCAGAACAGTTCTATCCAGTACCATCATTTTCCCAAGGTGATGATCTGATAAGGAGGATATGCAGCTTCCCTAACAAAATAATTTCTCTAATGTTCCTTCTTTCTGTGGTCTGGCTGCCAGCTTGGAGGGTTGGCTGTGTGCAGACCAGTCCTAAAGAATGTTAAATATTGCTTTCACTGCAGAAGACTGAATTTTTCAGCTTCCTTATAATAATAAGTTGGTTCAATCTGGTGAGATAAAAGGAGGAAAAAGCTTCTCAAATATACCTGTAGTCTTGGTAATAAGGCTATCCAGTATGTTTAGCAAATGTACAAAGTCAAGCTTCAGCTGATAATGTAAACACATTTAAACAAACTTTAGTAACAGTAGGTCACTTTAGAATATTTGTTCAAATGCTTGGAAATTTCAATTTCCAAGCAGGTTCAATGATACTGCTAGGAAAGTAAAGAAATCTGAAAGGAAGAGAAAGAGACCTTTTTAAAATATAGAGAACCCCTGGTAATTCATGTCAGTTTTTGCACTCCAATAAAAACTGCAGCATTGATTGTTCATAAATTTAACTCTCATGATTTTTTCCCATTTTTCATCCAAGACTTCTTCAAGACATTCCACTATACATTGTAGTTTTGTGTTAAAAAGATACACATAAGTTCTTCTGGGGTCTCTTAGTAGCTCCAATACCATCCCAGCCTCAACCTTTGATGTTGGCTACACATCCACCAGCATGATTAATCTTATGTTTAGAATCTAGAAACCAGGTACATTATCTAAAATGAAATTTTCTGGCCATTTTTTTTTGTGGTAGCACCATACACATGGTATTCCTTTGATTTTTGATTTTGATTTTTTTATTTGATTTGACTTTCCTGTGAGAACACCTTATTTTAGATGTTTATGTAACTGATGTGTGAGGTTAAATCCCATTTTTCTCCATATTTCTAAGATGTTTCCCCCAGCCTGTGCTGTTCAAGTATGTATCTGTCCTTCTTTAAAATTCAAATAAGTGAACTGATGTGTGTTTAGAAATTCTGGAAAAATTGGAATGAACATGGATACAGAGTTCATTAAGGCTGTTTTCGGATGGTACTACAGGGGATAAATGTATATCTTTCTCTGACTGTGAGAGATTCCATTATTTTGTACATGTGTATATAGTGCCATGTGGATCACAAGGCCACCTAGCAATAATCTGTGCTTCACAATTATGCAATTTTCCTTAATATGTGCTCATTTCTGAAGCATTGGAATGTATTTCCATTGGATTTGAAATGCTACATTTTGAAAACTGGATTTATCTTTTATTGTTTTCCCAGTCTAGATTCCTAAGCAGCTGCTAATAGGTAAACTCTGAAAGAACACAAAATATGTTTTTACTAATGATTCCCGAATCTTCTTGGGCACTAACCTAAAGTTCATTTGTAGCAGTTTAAGTCAATTTTGTTGAGATGATTTAACTTACAGGTGCCAGCAGTGGCATCATTCCCATTGCTGAGCATTTCTGAGCATTAATGTTAGAAATTCTCATTCCTAATGCCAAGAGATTAATGGTTTATTGCTGTCTGGCTGAGTTTAGCAGCCTGTTGTTCTTGTGTTTCCGGGTATTCATTCTAATTCAAAACAAATGGGAATGTTGGCAATCTAACGGAGACATATGTAGGAAGTAACCATTGGCAACCATGGCTGCATGAGACAAGATTCCTTAATTGGAGCATTTAGGCATTGATGCTCACGAGCCAGTGGAGGAGTCCTTTCCAGGTTGTTCAGCACAAGCCTTGGAACCTGATTCTCTTCTCAGGTTGTATTTTTGTAATTGGCACACTGTCTGCTTTCAGAGAATGTTTATAAAATGAAAGTACAAGAAGAGTTGCTCCTTACAAAGGCAAATTTTGATTTCTGCTGCATACAGTGTGCTCCTTAGGCACCCATTGAAACCTTGAGTGTATGTTTGAAAGTAAATTCTGGCCAAGTCCTGTAAGGCTAGATCTGGATACCCTGTCCTACAAGGCATTGGTGTGCTTGTGAATCATTACTTTCTTATCTTCACAGTAGAAATACATAGAAAAATGTGACGTAAAAGATTTCACTTTGAATACAGGGAGAATAACATTTAATGTTCCACATTTCAGTTCTGGCTGTGTAGGTAAAGTGTTGTTTGGCCACATTACTTTAGATCATATCTAGACTAGAGATAAAATAGATCATAAAAATTTTTAGAAGAGATAAATTAATTTGCTTTAAGCTTTTTAATGGAATGAAGTGAAGAAGGGAGAAGAGTTTATACTGTGGGTCTTTTCACTGTATAGGTTTGAACATACTGCAAGGTTGATAACAGCAATTCCACTGAACTTACTGGAGTATGTGAGCTTAGTTTAGAGAAAAAATTAGATAAATTTAATCTATTATTGTTTCTGGATAACAACTATGCACTGAATGAGAGTGGTTTCCACAGGATGTGTAACTTTTATGCTGCTGGAGCTGAATAAATTGGCTTGAAAGGAATTCTGTGCTACCATAGTTTGACTACTTCTGGGTTAGACAGCATAGTTTAATGAAGACTAAGAAAGAGGATCTATTACTATTTGTAAAAGACATTCAAGAATTAGTACAAAGGGGGAAGAAGAATTATTGAAATTGAACCTTCTTTAAGATCAAATGGATATTAATTGCTTCTGAATGAATTTAGAGTGTAAATTAGAACAAGGTTTCTGTCATTAAAGGAATGATGTCTGAATTCTGGCATGACCCTTCAAATAGGGCAGGAAGGACAAGGAACCTAAATTATTTCAAGATGGAACTTGATAAATGAATATAGGTGGTGATTCCAGAAATGGAAATTAAAGTTTATGATTATAGTATCATAGATCATAGGCTCAAAGAGACCTCAGAAAGTATCCAGTCCATTTCCTTGCTCCAACTTAATCTCAATTACATTTAAATCATTTCAGGTTTATCCAGCCTGATCTAAAATATGATCTCATCTTAGTGATGAGACTCTATAGGCCTGTTACTCTCCCATTCAATTACCTCACTATTCCAACCATTAAAAAGCTTTGCTAATCTCAATTTAAGTCTTCCTAGTGCAATTCAAGTTAATTTCTTCTTGTTCTTTCCACAGAAGACTTGGAGAGCAAATTAGTATCCTGCCTCTCTACAGCCCTTTAATATATCCTTGGAAACTCATTTTTTTCCCAAAATCAGAGTGGTTGACTTTGGAATATCTCACTATATTAATTCTGATATTAGTCCTTGGATCTTTCAGTCTTTTATCTGAAAACTTGTCTTCTAGAACTCTGTTTGTTCTGGCACTCTCGGCTGGGCTCTCCAGATGTTTCTCTTCCTTCATCCCATTTTTCCTGATGACGGTCAACGAGTACTGAATGTAACAGAAGGATTATTTTGTGACTTTCAAGCATAGTGCTACTGCTTATCCAACTATTATTGTCATTTTTGCAGTGTGGGATGTAGTTTACTTCCCAGTTGTCTATGTGTTTTCTTCAAATAAGTTCCCCTGCTGTGGCAAGGTATAGGATGTTAGGAATGTTCTCAATCTTTGTATCTGTTATTATGAGATGTTTTTTGTGAGTTTCTTCTAATAAAGCTCTTATGTTCCTTGCAAGGAAATGTTTAGGATTGCTGTGGAAGGGAAAAATGGGCCATAAAGAGAAAATTTTGTGGATCTGTAGACTAAAATCTTGTGCGACTTTAATTCTTCTCATGTGGATCTTTTTATACTGTGTCTCTGGTGAATTCAAAGCTGGGACAATCCTGAAGCGCACACACAGAATGTACCAGAAGGTTGTGAATGAGAAGAGCTGGGCTGTGCTTAGGCATGGGCACGGTTGCTCAGTGTCTCAAAACTTCAAGGCACTGTGGTGCCTGCTGTAAGAGCAGTTTGGTGGGTGAAGTGAGAGCAATCAAACCCCTTTGTGCCATCAAGCTGATGGTATGGAAATCCTTTCCTGAGAAAGCAGAACCTGAGGGCAGTGCAAGACTGGAACCACTTTGTAGCTGAATGTCTGGGCAATACTGTATTTTAGTTACAGGTTTGATATTACTCTTACCTGCTTTGCTTTTAGCACATTGTCAGCTTGAGGTCAAACCTTAATGGCTTATTTGCTTGGCATATCAGTAAATGAGGTAATTTTATGCCACAGATTTATGAACACGGAATAAATAAGATACTATTAAGCAGAAGACTCAGAATTCAACTGACAAAGTGTTGTTCTAAAGTGATAAAAGCAGGTGTTTCTTTCTACATTCCAAGTCTGCTCCCATGTGAGAGGCTAGATAAGTAGTTCAAATTACATCTAAGTAGAAAATTTGCCAGACCTTAATTGCTTTTCATCAGAGTTCCAAAGAAGGAGAAGTAAAAAACCACATTGGAACTACATTGTAGCCTGCTTAATTCTCATTTAAAGCCCTGAGGTAGAAATCTTAACTTCACAATAAACTGCACTCTTTCAGTGGTAAAGCAGAACAAGTTTACAAGCAATGACTTGTGCTTCTTCTACATCTGACATTTAGGTAAGAGCAATTTTTTGTTCAAGAATATAAGTAGTTTCTACAAGGTCTGCAGCTGTGTCGTTTCAGTAGGATGGAGTTTTGTCATAAATCAGTGCTTTTCTCTGGTGGCTTCTGCTAAGGTTATGGCCATTTATTCCATCTTTCTTGATAAGAGTGATCTCATTAAGCCTGTTTATTCTATCTTGGAGTCAGACCATAGCATCATCAAACCTTGCTTTCCTGCTCTGGCTGCTACTGCTTGACTCTGTGCTGGCAAACAAAGTGCATCTGACTGTTGCCAGTCAACCCTGCTTAAGTCAGGCCTGTCATCAAGAAGAGTCCATCAGTTTCTGTTCTGCAAGGAGACTTTATCAGTAAATCAACAGGAGAAGGGATTAAGACCACAGCCATTTACCCTTGTGCCCTGTGCAATATGCAATGAAATGTCAGTGTCGTAACCCCTCAGTCCTACATTATTATTTCATTGGTAAAGAGGCATTTTGCTGAGAGATCTTTCTGTCCTTTGTTTAAACAGACTATAGTAAAACCAGGATTCCTGTGCAAGACCAAACAAGGGACTCCTCTGTTTTGGTATCTGTCCATGCTGTCTGTATTTTGGAGGAAGACACAAGACAAAAAAAAAATTTTAAAAATATTTCCATTTTCCTCATCTCTTAGTATTTACTTTATAGGTGAAGCTATATAAAATTTTGTGTTCTTTATGTCTTTGATTTTGATAAAGCCGGTTGGTTTGCCCTTTTCATATATATAGTCTTTAAACAGTTGTTAAATTCCCTCTTAAGAATGTTAAATCCTTAGTCTGCCCTCATTTGAAAGTATTTTCACAAGAAATTTCTGGAATCTACTGAATTAAGTTTTAATATTTTCATTTTTCTGTATCTTTCTTGATACAACAAAATATTGTAAAAAGTTCAAAGTTTGAGTGCATCGAGTAGGATCCTTGATTTTTAGACCATTACTAAAAATTTTCTGATACTTTCAGTTCACTTCTTGGTACAGGCTCATATTTCCACTTTGATCTCTTTATAAGGCAATGCTTTCACTACAAGCAGGTGCTGTTTCCCTTTCTATTTAATTATAGTTAGCTTAAAATACAGTGATGTGCATGTGAGATTATTTATTCCAAGACATATTTCAGAGATGCATTCATCAGCTGTGAATCTCATCTGCTCCTTTGCTGCATATTAATTTGGTTTAATTTGGCACTACTGCCAATTGAAACTAATAATGGTTTGGGCAAACTTTGGTCTCTCCTTGTTGACTAGGTTCATCTGTTTGGAAAGGTCTCAATTTGAAAAAGTTAAGAATGTAGGTCAGCAATGACATGCTGCCAGGGAACTTTAAAGAGGGATAAAGCCTTTGAAGCACAAGAAGTAAGTAATCTTTGGCTCTTCTCAGAAATGTACTCTTTTCAGTACTGGGAATAACGTATTCAAAAAGAGAGAGAGTCCAAAGGCAAACAAGAGTGATCAGATGCTTTGAATATATGACAAGCATGTGTGTGTGTGTGTGTGTGTGTGTGTGTGTATATGTGTGAAGAATGCAAAGCTGTGTTGGAGTGTGTTGGTAACTTAGAGTGAAGTAAAAGGGTTTTACAGAGTGGAAGGAAAGAATCTGTTCTTTGTGTCCATTGTGGAGACAAGAAAGTGTATCTGTGACTTGTGACTGCATTATTTGTCCATATATATTGGACAAAATAAATCTTTTTCAGAGGTTAGGATAGTAATCAGTGTGTTTTCTACATATCAAAGAATATTTGAACATGTTCAGATCTTCTGCTGGAGAACAGAATTTAGTAATTTGAAAATTCTTCTCAGTGTGTGAATCCATTTCAGGGCATTAGACAATCTAAGTAATGTTTCCAGATTGCTCTGACAAAAGTACAGGAACCTCATCTGATTTCTAGGAAGTGCTCACTGTCACAGGTTCAGAGAAAAGAATAAGGAAGGCCTGGAGGAGAGATGGCTAATTTGGTACTTCAGGGAAGGCACACACAGACCTATGAATAAGCTGCTATATGTTGTTAGAAGGATGCCACAGGCAAAAGAAGGAACACATGCAGGATGATAGTTCTGGGTCATCATAATCCAGTGGTATTGCCATTAAAGTGATGTGCCTTGTCACAGGGCAGAGAACGCAGGAAAGATGAAAGAGCATTTCAGCTGTAGCTGAGCATTTCCTATATTCTCATTTTGAATATGCCCAAAGCAATACTTCTGGAAATCTCTTTTTTGTGTCATATGAGACAGGGAACAGACATCTGGTCTCTGAACTAGTTTAAATTTGGCTAAAAGTTGAAAATTTCTATGAAGTTTTTGGTTCAGACAGATCATAATTTTCCATTAAAAATCGACCTTATAAAAAAACTCTGAATGAGTTCCTACTCCTGTGCCATCAGGAGAGGAAATAGGAATGCAGTGTAATTGGAAACAGTCTCTAGTAGTTCAAGTGCTGCAAAAATCATCTGTGACTGAGTTGTACTTCAGCCTATATTCCCTTTGGACTGCTTGCTTGTAGTGGTACCAGGGTAATAGCACTACATTGGTGAAAAAAAACCACTCTGCATGCCTAGAAGCAACACAAAATTCTGGGGGTAAATTGACTGAATTATATGTGTTGCTCTTCTGGGAATGCAGAGTAAGTTTTCCTGCAAGTTCTGTGTAGCTGTGGTTGCATGCTATACGTTTAGGATATAAGAGTCTGAGGAGGAGAGAGTTAATTTAATCATTATTTTGTTTGGTTTTTTTCGGCTAAATGGCTCTGTTTTGTTATATGTGTATCTTAGTGCTTATCTCACTGTCATCAGATGCTCAATGGCATCTAAGGAAGTCTGGTCTAGAAAAGTGAAGTGGAGTGCAAGCTTTAACACAGGCTACACCTTGACCTGGCACTGAGGGATGATTCAATTAATCACTTTTCATTTAAAATAATAGACTGGACGTTGGTCAAAAATATCACTGGTATAAACAAATGGAATCATTGATAGATCATTGTTGCCAATAACCAATGACAAATACCCTGCTATTTTTCCTTAGTTTTGCAAAGTCCTCTCTTTTGATTAAAGCTGGCAACTATCATGATAAAAGGACACCTGTCAGTACCTGATAGATATTCTCATGAAATGTGTTCCTAAAGTGCCAAATCCTATTCCTTTCTATAAGAACTGCACCTCTTAGTGGGTTGACTAATTTTAGGGTAGATTCTAAGATGCCTTCTCCTAGCACACTCAGGTCTGGAAGCAGCACCTGAGTCATCCCAGCTTGCAACTCAGCATTTTAAGGAAATTTCAATTTAGGATCTGTTTGTCTCAAAGCATTATTAGCAAAAGTAAAACTGGAGCTGCTGAAGAATCAGAGTAGACATTGGTGTCATGGAGGAAGAGCTGACTGCCTGATGCAGTAACTTGGTGTGTTCCCCTAGGTCAGGTCACTTTCCCTGGAAATCACATCCCTACAATTACAGTTGCTGGGCTGTTTTTATTGTACTAAGATTGAAAGGTATGGTGTGTCGTGCTTTGTAAACCAGCCTGAAAATTGGTGTGCACCAATAAAAAAAAAATAAAAATTCGCAATGCTAATTTTTCACTGCCTCAGACTCATTTTCTCCTTAGGGATGGGGAAGAACATTTGCATACACATTGATTAAATGGAATATATTTGGTATTTTAGATGTATTCACTCTGCATTGTTATATTTTAATCTAGACTGTGTGGGGACCTGGGGGAAAGCCAACAAACACAATATATGTCTACATCATTAAAAATAATTTAAGTGTTCTGGAGAAGAAGTGTACAAGTGTTTGCAGGGTGTTCCATATTTACTCAGTGGTAATGATAAATAATTGTTGGTTTTCTCAGTTTAGAAGTCAAAAAGCAGGTTTTAAATATGTCAGCCTTCAGTCTGGGCTCTGTAAAAATAAACTGAATAACATTTGCCTAACATTTAGTCCTTGTTACCACAACCTCAAGCTTCTTGCATTAATTCATGCATTGGACCCCTAGAAGTCCCCTTAAGGTAGGTAAATATTGTATCCATACTGCTGGTGGGGAACTGAAGTGTAGCTGAAAGGAGCTGACAGAAAGTAACTATAAAGAAAGGGTTTATAGACAATCTTCAAGTCTTAATCTCAGAAGATCACTAGATATTGTTGATGTTTGAATCACTCTAGGTGATTTCTTCATTGATAAACTGTCTCTGACTGAATTGACTGTGTCTTCTGGAGCCAAACATGGTTTGTTATCCTTGATGCAGAGAGTGAAGATGCACATTGACAAAATGCCATGTTTATATTAAAGCAAAATTTCAAGTAGAATTTTGCTAAAACACCATCCTGTTTTGATATTTTGGGAACATCAAAGGGGTTCAGCTGAAAAGATTAAAGGTCTATTGATCACTAATAATTTCCTAATATTTTTTGATGTGCTTAGGGATCACGCAAACTGCTGCTGGAATATACCCACATGTGAGCTGGAAAGCAGTGGCTGTCAGAGAGCTCAGAGTACTATAGCTTGACAGTTTAGAGGGGAACATAAAAGAGCTCTCTTTCCCTTGCCAAATGGTCTTGTGGCTAAAATCTGGCTACCTACTGAAATTCAGTGGCAACTTAAAGAAGGGCCACATTGAAAAGGAAAACTAGAAGTTATATCATTAAGGAAAGAGATGTAAAAATGAAATTACCACATTCTTGCTTGGTTCAATATGTATGTTTTCCTGGTCCTCAGCATAATGAAACCCTCAGTAGGGCTACCAAAAAAATCTATATTTAAAATAGAGCTGCTAAACTCTCCATTAGTCTCTGTACTCACACATGCACCAACCCCTTTTATTCCTTCCTTCTGATGTCAGAAAAAGGCAAGGTTTAAACTAGATAAAGCTAAATAGAAATATAGGTACCATGCAATAGGATTATCCTAGAATTTTACATAAATTGGCTTATAGGACAGCTCTGCAGTACTGTTTGCTGCATGGTAAAAGGGTGGTTAAGCCTTGGCCAGCAAGATCAAGAGTTACAGTTTTTTGTAGGCGGGTAGATAAAGGGCTTGTAGACCAAGGTCAAGGCTACATCTTGATCCTCTCTAAGGCTAAACTTTAGGACCTGACCATAAAATTAATTCTCAAGAATTACGTCTCCTAAGTACATCTCTTAGGTCATTCTCTGAATGACTCCACTAGTTTAGTTAATTGTGGGGAAAGACAGTGATAAAAATTTGGTGAACTCTTCAGATTGTTCAGTAAATGCAATTAGTATTGTGCAATACACGTGGTCTTGTCATGTACAAGACCTGTGAGGCTGCAAGAACAAAATAAACAAATGGTCTATATCCCAGGGGTCTTGCAGATAGCACAGCTCTGATGTTCACCCATTAAGAAATCATTGGGGGAAAAATTATATAGCATGGGTTTATCAGTAAGCAAGAGTACCACTCAGAATTTTATTTATCTCAGGAATGCTTCAGTCACTTTTAGTTTAATCAAATCCTAGAAAACACATGTTTTTTCCTCCCATCAAGGTAATTTAGTGCATTAGATGTTTCACAAAGTATCAAGTGAATTACATATGTATGAGTCTCCAGGAAAGCCTTTGAAGGAAGGGTACTAATGTTTTGTTTTTGAAATTATATCCTCATTGTCACAAGTTATTAGTGACATTGCCATTTCTCTGTCTCGGGAATGGAGTTTTGTGGCCATTGCTCATCTCCAGCCATTTGTCAGCATCTGTTAGGGCACTGTAGCTCACACTCAGCACCTTGAAATGCCCTAATCATGGTGGCAGGTTCCTGTGGCAGAATCCTGACAGCAGTCACTTGCTCACATTAGGATGGGGGTTGCTGTGGGGCTGGCACGTGGGAAGGTGTAGTGAAGTTGTTGCAGTGGATCTTTGCCCATCCCTCTGATCAGTGGGAATGCTTGAGCTGGTTATGTTGGATTTTGGGCAATTCTTGAACATGTATGTAAAACAAAAACTAAGTCAAATCTTGTCAAGTGATCTCACTGTTGGAACATTATTGAAATGGTTATTTGCTATGTAATAGCAAATTGTTTAAATTGGTCTCAGTTACCATATATTGAGATCAAGTGTTTTGTCCCATTGAAACACGGGCTGTTAAGGCCAAAGGCTGTGTTTGTGTGGCTAGTATGCAACTCACCATGGAAACAATAGCAATTATTGTTATAACAATAATTACAAACAGGAAACAATAATAATTACTTATTTTCGGATCTGAATTTTTATTTTTGATAATATTGCAGTACTAATATAGCAGGATTTAATAATTACAGTCAATTACAGGTCTTAATTAAATGCTAGTACTTATTACTGTGACAGTAAAATGGAAATAGCTACCTGATGATTTAAGAGTGGTTTATAGGCTCCTGAGAAAACATAAAACTTTTCCCTATTTATTGCTGAGGTTAAAACTGGGAAAGATCATAAGACATACATGGCAGACATTTTATTTTTGAGGATCTTGCTTTTGTTGTAGATTTGCATTTAATAGTGTTTGCTAAGTTTGTAGTTAGAAGTGCTACAGATTTGTTGCAGTTAATAAGGTTTGCAAAGTTTTGTGTTAAGTGTAGGGATATTTTCTTTAGTTTGTGGATTACACATTCAAAATCGAAGTTAATAGAAGCAAAAAGAAATTAAAGCAGATCACTAATAATTTGAGCATCTGAATAATCCATTGTAGATGCCATCAATTTAATTGCATGTGCATATTAAAACTCCTCATTTGAAAACAAGTTTCTAAATATTCAGTTTATAATGTCAACATCTGTTGAAGTATACAATAGTTTTATGATAATCAGCAATGGGAAAACCATAGAAGTCTTGAAGTTTGATTTCAATAAACAACCATGTTCTGATACTTTCCCATCCAACATAAGCCTCTTGTTTTGCTGAAAGGTTTCTGGTCCTTCAGGCCTTGAGGGAAGCTGTACATATGTTTGATTCCCACTAGCCTCCAAGAGATCAGAGAAAAATTAGAAGAAAATTACTCATTAAGTTTCAAGTTTCATCACAGAAGAGTTGTTCAAAATGCCTTTTACCCTCATTATAGTGGTAGCTAAAGAGTTGGAAGACTTCTTTATGTTTGACTTATTACTAAAGTAATGCAGATTTAGATCATGTGAATTCTTTGGGTTTTTTGTTGTTGTCTTTGGGGTTTTTGTTTTGTTTCGGTTTTTTGTGGTTTTTTGTTTTATTTTGTTTTTCTGTGTGCACAAATTGCATGAATCGTCAGAGTTTTCTTATTTTCATCCCTGATGTTAGTAAGCTTCTACTTCAAGCTTAGTGATGAATGATGCACTGGAGACCTGTGCTATAACTGTGCTCTGAAATTTTTTTCAGTATGTATGGGTAGTCTAGGAGCTTGATCCCCAGCATCAGACATCACCAACTCAACTGTAACAAAAAGAAGTTGTAATGAAATAAGAAGTTACTGCCTGACAGGAAAACCCTGTGCTTTAGCAGTGTTTGTGTGATGATGTGAAGCAGGTTTGGAACTTGGCAGTTTCCTTAAGATACTGTCATCAATCCCACTGTTTTCTCAATGCTAGGATTCTGCCAAACATCTGGCTGGGAAGTTGCCCTCGGCAGCTGGAGCACGTGACCATCAAGCTGAAGCATGAGCTGGGTGTTACAGCTGTGATGAACTTCCAGACTGAATCTGACATTGTCCAAAATTCCTGGGGCTGCAACCGCTACCCAGAACCCATGAGCCCCGAAATCCTCATGAAACTGTATAAGGAAGAAGGTCTTGCCTATGTCTGGCTGCCAACTGCAGACATGAGCACTGAAGGTAATGCTCATGTCACTCTTGCAGTAAATTAATAGCAACAAACACTTGGAGTTAATAATTTGTCACTTTCATGACAGCTGGCGGGGAGGGGAGGAGTTCTGTGCACATTTTGCATGAAAATATAGCTGGAACACAAGGTGTAGTTTCTTTGTGTGCTGTCTTTAACAAATTATTCATATTTTCTTGTAGGCAGAGAGGCTATCTGAAGCACTTTGTGTCTGGCAGCATTACTTGTGTTTGAGTTTAAAGCAATCTGACATCAATAACTGCTTAACTATTTTTACTTTCAGCTTGAGTTCAGCCTATATAATGAAAATATGCTGTGTAGGTGGAAGACTGCAAGTTTGTAGAGCAGGGCAGCTTGCCACCTTTGCTGATTAAAAAAGGAGAGACAGTGTTTTTTGTCTTCTGTTCCCTTCCAAACAAACACTTTAACTGCAGTATCCCAGTCTGATGAAACTCCATAGCAACATTTATATAATCATTTGCAATTAACTGAAAATACTCAGAGCACCTGAGCTGTAACATCAATTACTAGTACTTTTAAAGTCCTTGGTTGGAATGCTCAGTTCGAAGTCTTGTTTTCAACCAGAAGGTTAGAAAGTGAGTGTGTTTTCAAGTGAGCAGCCTGCCAGCAGAAGCGAGTGCTTTCAACACAGTGAAATACCACTGCCTCAAACAGGTAACAACAGGGCATCAGGGAAGACGGGAGACCTTAAAACAGGGATTTGAAAGGGCTTAATGTCAGTGCTCATATGGGCCATGAGGAAAAATTGGGTTCTGCTTCTTGCAGCTCTGTTTCCCAGGATAGCCAGAAGAAAAGTGTCAGAAAATGTGGTATGTCCATTCCTTTGGGAGTGAGAAAGGCTATTCTGTGTTGTTTGACTGTGGTCTTAGTACACAGTGAAATCATAACAGTTTTAAGTTGTACAGTAAAATGTTCTTCTGCTCCTCCTCCCTTCTCACTTACTGAATTGATGGCCTTCATGGAAATGTTTTGGAAATCAGCAGTATGTAGATATCTTCACAAACCTTTGGTATTAAAAAGGAAAAAAAATTCATTTTTGGCTTGCTAACTTTAACACTCTGTAAGTTGTGCTGTCCTCTATAATGTGCTGCCTTGTCTCAGTTCCTTTGAAAATGAATATGCCACATACATCTGATGTTATCAGAATGTATATTTAGAGAAGACTTGGGGCATTTTACAGTTTTGTGTGATCTGATTCTATATTGCAAGGAAAAAAAACAAACAAGTTAGCCTAGAAAGTCACTTGAGAAAAGAAAGAAAAAAGTGGAATATGTCAGGTCTGCCATTATGTTTCACAGTTCATCAGGCTGTACAGGCAGAATCTCAGCCATGAGCTGACTTTGTCCAGTGCAAATGAACGTGCCTTGTTTTCAACCTTAGGAAGAATCCAGATGTTGCCACAAGCTGTGTGCCTCCTGCACGGGCTGCTGCAGAATGGACACACAGTCTATGTTCACTGCAATGCTGGCGTTGGCAGGTCCACAGCCGCTGTCAGCGGCTGGCTGAGGTACGTGATGGGATGGAGCCTCAGGAAAGTGCAGTACTTCCTGGCTTCCCGGAGACCAGCTGTCTACATAGATGAGGAAGCTCTGAATCGTGCTGAAGAAGATTTCTACCAGAAATTTGGGCACCTTCGTTCCTCATATCAAATAGAAGAGTAGAAAAGCAGAAGAAAAGGAAGGTGAAGAGGAATCCTTACATTTAAACCCCAAGGACTTAGAAATTTCTGTGACTCAGGCACCCACCTCACCTCTTCAGATTATAAGCTTCTTGTAAAAGTGATAAGAATTTTGTTTAAAAAGTGCCTTAGAGTTTTTTATTTGCTTTCTTTAAGCTGACATGTTTTCAAGCCTTTTGGTGAAATTATGAGACCTAGAAACTGCAACATGAAACAAGATTTTCTTTTAACCACTTGCCTATAGGAACTGAGGTTTCAGAGTAGACACTAAACAAGATGTGAGGTGAAATAGAGTTGGCAATGAAAAGTGACAAGAAAAAAATACGAAGATTGACTGGATTAAGATTCAGGTTAGGATGGAGCAGACCATCATCAAAGCTGCTCAGTTATTTTAAGCGGATATTAGAATATTGCAGTGTTTTGTAGTAATTCTGTAGAAGAGTGGTATTGATGAGAAAGACCAGAAGGAAACTGGTTCTTCAGCTCAGTGTTTAAAAACAAAAAGCTAATGTCTAATGCACTGAACTAAGATTTACTCTTTGTCCATCTAGTTAATGCTAAATATTATGAGCTCCAGCGATATTATTTTATGACATTGGGGTTATGCTGGGCTGTGACATGGAGAGAGGACACAGCTCCAGCTGTGTCAGCCTTGCTTTGTTGTGGAGCAGGACGACTGTTACATTATCCTAGGCTGTGAGTTCTCTGAGTTGAAGCTGCATTTTGCTCCTCTGGTCCAGCAGCCTTGCTTTGTTGTGGAGCAGGACTACATTATCCTAGGCTGTGAGTTCTCTGAGTTGAAGCTGCATTTTGCTCCTCTGGTCCATGCAGTGCTGTACAGGGACTCTCTTAGGTGCCAAGTCAGTCTGAGCAGTAACCACTGGGGTAAGACAGTCCTATAGGAGTTGTGTGCAGGACTGGCACCACAGCCTCTGGGCTGTTGACCTAGATTAATATCTTCAATACAGCAAAGGCCTCCCCTTGTGCAAGCAGTAGGTGTGTGTTAGATTTAGCTGATTGAAGCGAGTGCTGGGCCATCTCTGGGCTGAATGGAGCCAATATATTCCCTTATAGGAACAAGGAGCAGCTCTGCAGAGGATGGTTTCTCAGGAGCTTAGCCTCAGTGTCAGCTTTGTGGTTGATCCCTAGTGTTTCCCATTGCTCCTTGGTCCAAGCAGCACTGCATAGCTAAGCTAAGCTAAGGTAAGCAGTGGCACCGACAGCTTCCAGTCCCACTCAGATAAAACCAGTTTGCTGTAGGTTGAGTTCAAGAGACAAGAGACAATTAAGGATGCATAAACATTAAGAAACATAACTTCTACAGGTTTATTCTTCAGTGAAATCTCATTTTTCCAGCCAACTTGTTCCTCTAAAGATGCAGTCAGTGACAGAGAAGTTTAAGTAATACATATTGATTTTCTGAATACTTAATGGGGAAACTATTGGATATGAGCTGTTTATGGAGAATGTCCAAAATAATATATTTTATTTATCCTATACTTAAATCATCTTGAAAAGAAAAATGTTTATTTAAGTTATTCTATGTGTGGTTTTGACCATGACTTCATTTCTGATTTTTTGAAATAATATTGCCTGTTTAGAAAATGGATGAGAAAATAAAGACAAGATGGCTATTCCAGCAGCTTATTTTGTCATGTGTCTTTGTTTCCCAATTTCACAAATAGCAAAAAGGGTCATAACCAATATTTCTATATAGAAGTGGAACCAGCCACTTTAATGGTAACAGCCCATGTCTTGTCTTGTGCTGTGTCAGTTTGACAGGAAATCTCAAAAAGCAGCACAGCAAAGGTGTGTGGATCATATGGCACCTCTGGTACCTTCAAAAACAACAACAGGTCTTTCTTCTCCTAGCCCAGAGCAGAGAGAAGAGGGAGTGTGTGAGTGCTCCTGTCTGGCTGTTTGGGCTCACATGCAAATGTGCAGAGCTACAGCTGCCTGCCCAGGAGCTACCTCATTTTAACTGAGTTTAAAGTAAAATTGGTGAGCTATTGCTACCATATTCTCCTTAAAATCAAACACCGAGAGAAGGAGAATGGCATGAGAAGCAGAGAGTACAACTTGCTTAAGTTTTACATTTCTGCTGAGATTTATTTGAAACTGCAAACTTAAAGTGTGTTTCCAAGCATCCCTGACAGAAGCCCTTTCCTCCAGACGCAGCTTGTAATAAATGCTGGGGCAAATACTTGTAGATTTGATTCTTGTTCCACAGGTGGTGTGTGTGTGTGTGTATATATATATATATATATATGTGTATGTGTGTACATGGATATATATATATATCGGGCTCTTGGGACTGAGCAGTGCACAACATGGCACAAACAAGTATATGACTAAGTACAGCCACTCTGTATTGGCTACTTCCTAATTTTGATCATATTGGCAATGGAAGCAGACTGATGTTTCATTTGTAGTGCAGGAATCCCTATGACACAGGAGTCAGATTCAAGGATGCCCTAGCAGGCTGTTAATTCATTGCTTACTGTCATTTCAGCAAGGGGTTGTTGATTCATTGCTTATTGCCACTTCAGTTTGTGTTTCTGCTGAACTGCTTGGGAGCACACATCATAGAGATTGCATTAGCTCATGAACTGCATGAAAGCAACTTGCCAACATCATGCTGACAAAGAATGCAAAAAGATCCCAGGAGGCTCCCAGGGCTTGAAGTCCCTCTGTATCTATTTGTAGCATCCTTTTTTCCCCTCATTGCTACTTTCCTGCTTTTGTCAGTGAAGACCTCTCTGTCAAGCAACAGTCATTCAAAACTTTTTATGTGGAATGCAACTAGGAACTTAAATGCTAAAGGGATCATTGCTAGAGACTACAGCAACAGAAAAATCAATCATATAAAAATATTCAATTTCTTCAGATGTATAATTACATAACAAATCTGCATCTAGAGATAATGTATTAGATTTAAAATTTTTAATGTGTTCTTATGCTGATTGGATCATTAGCTCTTTCCACAGGCTAGCCTCTTGATGTAATTTGGATGAAAGGATCAAGACAGGCTCTTGTTTATGTACTTGTATATTTTCTTGCTACTTTATTCCTAAAGTACTACAAATTTTAGAGAAAAGGAGCTCCTATAAAAAAAAAAATTAGAATCAGATAGACAGGGATGGTTATTTTGGAGGGGGCCCAAGAAGCCCATAATAATGGGAACCAGGTAAAAATATTTTGATAACTCATCACACAAGAGCAACAGTAGGGGAACACAGCCGTGATGCTGTGAGCGTCTGTATTCTCTACCCTGTTAGAGCATGTTTTTACCTCCATGAAATTAATGAATTTGCTGCTTGAAATGGGAACATTTATAACTCCAGGTAGTTAGACTATCTCAGTGTCATTATAAGGCCAAACAATAGTATATATTCTTTCCCAGGGCTGTGCACATGAAGAAGCTAATCAATTCTGTTAAAAGTGATTTTGCAACAAGCACAACCCCTTGAGGGATGGGTTGGGCTTTGAGAGGTACAGTTTTGTGAATATTTTTCCTTTGGACATCACAAAAGTACTAGTGGCAATCTTCTGCAGGACATTTTTAGATTGATGATGCAAGCTGATGAAAGGGAACTGGTGTGTCTGGTGTGACAATTAAATACCTTCCTTTCTCCCTTACTCCATACTTGCTATTTTACACTTTGATCCCTTTGCTTATGTTGTAAGCTTATGATCTTCCCTCTCTGCACAGCAGCAAGCACAACAAAGCTCTGGCTGCAGGTTTGATACCAGGATGTTCTCCATGGTTGAAAAGTCTCAAACCTGGCAGCTGAGTTATATGTGCTGCACAAAATCATGTGCAAAACAGTCTCTCTGCGCTAGAATGAAACTAAAATTTGAGACTGCTGGTCAAACCCACATGAGCAAAGGAAAGGAAAAAGGCTGTAGATTGTGCTGGAGCAGGTAATAAAATCCCTATTTAAAACAATAATGCAAAAATGTCAGTCTTATTCCATTACCCATTGTGATGGCCTTTTTGAGCTCTAATCTATAAAACTCACTGAATTTACTGGTTTGTAACTGAGCAAAAAAAAAAAAAATCTAAAGTAGCCAAAGACATTTACTCTAAATGTATTAACCTGGTACTGTGTTTATTCTTCATCATCAAATTGCAGTGAGATGTTTCAAACCAATGATGAAGTTACAAAATTATTATTTCTAAATAATACACTGTGTAGCAGAAAACAATGAGAAAATACTTAGAAGCATAATAGCTACTGGAAAAGCATATATTTGGCAAGCAAGGATTACCTTCTGGAAGGATAATGAACATCAGGCTGCTGTTAGCTAAAATGGAATTGGATTAATGCAGCAAAAGATAACTGAATGTCTCCAACTCTGTTTATATTCTCAGTGGTAAATCACCTCTGCAGATATTTCTTTAAAAGTATTCTGCTGGAAAAAAAATTGTGGTTTATTTTCCACATGAATCTAACATAAAGGGTAATGGGCTGCTCTGATGGAGCAGACTGGGAATGATAGAAGTGGAAAAGAATTAATAATATTTATGTCTTTCAGCAACAGAGTGACATCACCAACAGCAAGACCAAACCACATGATTTTATAATTGATCTGCTTCTTAAATTATTAGAGGAAAGCAGTATTTTCAAGGGCAATGACATTACTGCATATTAGGATAATTGCAGGATTTTGATACAAGTAACCAAAATACATATTGTTGGCACCTCAGTTGTGCTAACAATGAATCTATGGGGTGCTCATTCTTAATTATAAATATTTTGCTCTTGCTTTTCCTTTCACTTCAAGGTCTTTCATTAGAGTCCTAAATAGTTTACTTTTTAGTTTTGTGGCTAAAAATTTCCATATTTGTAAGAATGAGTAATAAGTATTTTATCAAACCCTTTTTACCTACTGAGACTTGTCTTATGAAGAACTGTTATATCCTGTAAACTAAAGATGGTAACAAACTTAACCTGACATGATTCAATCTTTTTGTGCTTAAATTTGTTGTCTTATTTGGGAGATTGAATTTATAAAGATTGCAGGACAATGTCTATGATTTGATAATTACTTCAATGCTGATGTTGTTATATTTACAGCAAGGAAAATACAAGGCCTGTTTATTCATAAACTGGGAAAATATTAAATGATATCTCATTCTCGATTTAGATAATGTGAAGAAAAAGGATAAAAAAGCTTCCAAGAAGAAATTTCTAATGCTGTACAGGTTTCTGTGGCCTTTACTTAATGTCATTATGACAAAATTTATTTTGTGGTAATGCAGTTTCAGCAAGGAAATAATTAATGGTCAGGCCATCATCCAAGAGTAGCAGCCATGGTTAAGTTGGGCAGCCAGCCCAATGTCACTGCAACAAATCAAATGCTGAAAATGAATCCAATCTTCAAAAATTCAATAAAATGCATAAACACAGAGGTTAAGAATGAAAGACTGTGTTTAGGCTTAAAATGCAGTTTGCAATATATAGCTGTATAAAAAAAAGAAGTGTGGAAGGGTAAGCTTTCAAGAACACAGACCAGTTGGATACCTTCTCCTGAGCAATTAACTCATGCAGTGCACTCCAGCTGGTGAAGCTTCACAAGCACAAAAATGGTTGCTGGTGCCCTGTGGTTTGGCAGTCACATAAATCCTTTGTGTAGAGATGTGTGGTTCAGAAGTAGGACTGATGTGGCTGTGCTTTAGAAGAGCTAATGGGAAGGGCACCGCTTAAAGCATGCTTAAATTATAGTTCCAGGTGGAAGTGTAAACAAAACCACAGCTTGATGGAGTCTTTCTCTTCACACGTGTCTTACTGAAACAGGCAAGACTGTCAGATGTCTCCCACTCTGCAACACCTGTGCTTATAGCCAGAGAGGGAAATCCTCACCAGTAGCAGTGGCCCTGACACCAGCCAGACTCTACAGGTGAACTGGATTATTTAATCTCTCTACTTGAGTTATGCTGCTTCTTAACATGTAGCTAATTGGGAGAACTGCTGTTACCAGTGCCTGCAGTCACAGTGGCTGTGGGGGTGCTCTGAGCACTTGATCACACAGTATTTCAGGTACTTTGGAATTCCATGTTAACACGGTATAAATGACAACCTTAAATTTCACTGAGAGTTACTTGTCCATGACCCCCACATCCTTTCCTGCCACATGTGTGAGTATTGCAGCTTGATGGCACTCACAGGCAGCTCAGGGTCTAGCAATAAGAACCAGGACTCTGATCTGCCTTCTTCCCCGCTGGGATGTCTTACTCACCTGGAACAAGGATAAACAGATGCTGGCCTCTTTAGCCAGACTTGATATAGGTTTTTTGTTGTCTTCTGGCACTTTCCATTCAAGTACCCTCTTCAAAGAATAATGTAAGCAATCATGACATTATATTCTCAGCACCACTGAAAATCTCATTTGTGAGATGGTTTTAGTTTGTTTGGTTTTTGTTTTTTCAATTAAACTTAATTTACCTATTCAGCCATGGGCAACTAAAGCAGAAAGTGCTGCTCTCAATTTCTGAAGTCTTCCACTCTTCCTATATGATAAAATAAATGCATTGTTTTGCAGCAATTTTGCTGCATGCAAAGGACTGCAAAATGTCTTGTAAGACAATAACTGGATATACTAGTTACTGGTTATCTTCTCTGTACTAGGGGAAGATGAAGAAACAAGAGTAGGAAAAAGCATGAACTGAAGAAATGAGCAGCCTGTTGGGATAAGGCAGAGGAGGTGGCCAGGTGGCCTTCCTGCCCACGCTCTCATGTCACCTGAGAAGAAGCAGGGGAGAAAGTGAGGCTGGCAACAGAGGCTGGAGACAGGGAGAGCTGTGTGAACCGAGAGTGGCTGGGAAGCAGCTGAACTCCAGGGCCGAGATTCCGGGCTGAGGTGCGAGCAGAGCCTGTTCCCTGGGGGCAACAGAGCCACAGCCCCCCATCTTCACTTGGGTTTCAGAGCACTTGGAAATATCTCCTTCAGCTGTTAGCAGACACAGGCACGGGGCTGAGGAAATGCAGCAGTGAGGCACAAACACATCTCAGCACCCAGCAATCACCATAAGCACACAACACCCTTGGGAACAGCAATGCCTGGCAAGCTATTTAAC
Source organism: Passer montanus (assembly GCF_014805655.1). Taxonomy (NCBI): domain Eukaryota; kingdom Metazoa; phylum Chordata; class Aves; order Passeriformes; family Passeridae; genus Passer; species Passer montanus. The sequence goes on from NW_024366591.1 coordinate 13,807,689, forward strand.
AAAATCTGCCAAGATCATTATTTTTGAGAGGAAAAAAATCTGATTAGGTCTCTCTTGATTGCTGGGAACATGACTTGAGTACACTTCAGAAAATGCTGAGCTCTCCGTTTGTGTATTTCTGCTTATGGAGCTAAAATCAGTAACTTAATTTTAGCTATAAACACAGTTTTATTTTGCTTTCCTGAATAGCTGTAATTTCAAAGTATTCTTTGATGGTACTCTGATTTAAAAAGAAAAAAACCACCTCCCTAAATAATTGTATCAGAAATTGATGGAAATTATATCAATAGGGTAATTTCTGTGCCTTTAAGTCTGGTTTATTGGGGTATCACTAAACATAGAATGTACAGTTATCTTCTTTTTACTCAGCTGTCTACATTATGTACTCATAACTGTCTTATATTCCTGATTAAAATATATTCTTTGTTAGCAGAGATAATATAAAACTATGTTTGAAACTGTTATGTTTTTGTGTTGCTATGACGATCCAAGGTTCATAGTGTTAAAATTTGTGTTAAAATCCCCACATCTGTAAAACAAACATTGATGAGAAATGCAGTAGTTACCAGAATCTGCTGTTATCCTGCTGAACCTGCTTTTCGTTTGGCAAGGCAGGAAAGAAAATGATTCAGAAAAACTTGTTTAAGTCAAGGAGAAAACATACCCATACACATCAATTTACCTTTCCTCCCTTTTTTCAGCAGTGGACTTGGGCAGGCGATGGGCTGATTCTCCTCCTGTGCTCTGAAAGGCTCTGCTCAGCTCACTCATCCTTTAGATACAAATTGATCTGACAAAATACACACAGCTTGTGGAAATTTAGGGGCCAGTACAGTAATTTCAAATTGAATACTTTCCACTTTGTGCCCAAGTGCTTGGTTGCATTTTCCACTGTAATGTTCGATGAAACAAATGAAAAATTGGTTCATTGTTGCAACTAAAACACCCCCAGAAAATGCCATGATTTTGAGGAAAAGGACACTCTCGTTACATGACTCAGTGACTCAAACAAGATGTGTAAGGTGATAAAGTGAAATCACTTCTTTTTTCAAGATATTGGGTGGTAATAAGTGTTGGAGCTTCTTTATGCAAACAATATCTGACAATAGCTGTTGTGCACACCAACAGACTTTTCTGAGCACCTGTGTTCATGTGCCACATGCCTTCCTGGAACACAAATAAAATGAAGAGCAAACCTACCCAAGATCAGAGTTTTCAAGACTGCAAATTAAATGGATGGAAGTGTACATGAGTGGCTGGCAATCCAACTAAGCTCTGCAGTGTCTTGGTGAGAGTCTGCATTTTTCAGCAATACTGCTGTTTTATTTTGCATCAGCATCATTTTTCTCTAGTCTGTGCCCATTTACTACTTTTCTGCTTAATTTCTGCCCCTGCTACTCCTCCCATTTGAAATGACTCATACTACAGAAGTTTTGAGGACAATTCTTTGACTTGTGGAATTTTTTTCCTCCATGGGCTTCTGTACTCTATCTTGGTAACTGTTCATCCCAGACTTGCCAAAAACCAGAGCAATACTATGCATACTTTGGTGCCACAGCTGCTTCTTTTCACCTGTGTTTCTTCATACTGCTTGTATTCAGTGGAGAGAAAACTCTGTGAGGATTCTGCATGGCTCTGAATCACTTCCAAGAGATGTGCAGAAATCATAGCAATTAGATAGAAATCTCCCTACTGAAGAATGTGGATCCTACACCTGAGCAGGATTTTCCTTAGTCCTTCTAAAGTGAGGCCATGAAGTTGTTCTCCCACAGGCCACAGCTGCACAGAGCAGTGACAAGAGGTCACACTGAGGGCTGCCCCAGCCCAACCCCACTCAGAAGGGGGATGAAAGCAGAAGCCAAGGGCAGAGTGAGACCTGGGCAAACATCAAAGGTGCTTTGCTGCCCCCAGGCTCTGAGCATTTGTAGCTCAGGATATTTCCAGGGCTGATGTAATTTCTCTGTTCAGTAATCTAGAATATATCTCTATTCAAGTCCTTGTGCTGTCTTCAGTGTGCATAAGCTTCAAGTATTCACAGTGGCCTCTGGCAAGAAACTCCACGAGTCTGCTACATGCTGGAGGAATCATCACATTATTTTGTTTGTTTGGCAGTGCATTTCCTATCCCAAAGTTTTCATATGGGAAGAGTCAGAGCATAATTAATCTGTTCCCCACCTTTTCTATCTGAGAACACGTGCTCTGTTAAGCACACACATTGCAGAATATTAAGCACTTGCTCAATTCCACTGGGAATTAACAAAACCTCAGCCCAAACCTAAACACTATCTCACCTGCAAATGCTTTGCTGAGCTTGAGAGCTCTGACAGCATTGCTGTGGAGCTGAGCTACACTAATTCTGTTCTGCTGTAAAGCAGAACACCATGCTCCAAACCTTAATTTAGGTGTAGAGGTTTAAAATGTCCCTTCTAAACCTCTGCTTTCCTTGAGACAAGCTTTTTCGCCCTGCCTCAAAACCCCTCTGGTTTATTAAATTATTAAATCAAGTGTGCATGCCATTCACCCACAACTTTCATTCTCTTAACTATTCCTTACCTTTGATATTCATTTTTTCCCTGCTGTGGTCAGAGGCCACCTGCAAAAAGAAGGAAATATGTTCCTACATTCATCTGGCCATCTCAGAGAGCCTGAAGATGTGAAACTTCTGAGCACCAAATTCTATTTCTAGGTACTTAAACAGCTAAGTGGAAGCAATCATCACATTAGCATTGCTTGTGTGGCTCTACAGGTGCTTGTGCTAATGTAATTCTGCTGATTTATTTTATTTGTAAAAATTCTGATGCATATACGCACAGATAAAAGACCTAGAAGTAATGGAGGATAACTTAAAACAAAAAGGGTCCTCCTGTTTATGACTAATGCCTCATAAAGTCCTTTTCCCCATCCCTTTCCCCAAAGATTTATTTCTGAGCATGTGACCTGCAGTTGTAATAGCCCAGCTACAGAGCAGACACCAAGAAGTTTCTTAATATTTTTTTTTTTAATTACCAGCTAAAAACTTATTTAAACCACATAAGTTTTAGGGCTTTTATGGACCAGATGAAGCTATATTGTTTGGTGTCTCAGCCCCTATATGCCACCTGCATGCTGACAGAGGAGCTACCTGCAGATACTGAATAGAAAATCAGAGGTCAGAGGCAAATCTGATGCCTGTCCCTAAGCTTGGGGTAATGTCTGATAAACAGCTCAACCTGTCTGGCTTGTGGGGCATAGCACCATCCCTGGAGGAGACACCTCTTATTTTTAATGAATTTACTGGTTTTTAGAGTGGCAGGACAGGGGTGATAGCTATAGTGCTCATTGCAATTATTCAGGGCTTAAAATACTGGCCTAGAAAAGGGGACTGTAGGCTTAGTCCTCTTTTCTGCCCAAAATGTTTCACAACTGTGAAAGATGTGGCCATAGATGCTGAGCTGTATAGCACGTGAAGGAAATTTATGTTGAAGAGCCTTTACAAGCCAAAAGCATCCTGGAGAGCAGGAAGGACACTGCTGGGCTCCTTGGCAACCACGAGCATCCTGGTTTCCCGATCCCACCATCAGCATCTCTGTTGTGCTTTTCCACTCTGACCCAATGAAACTTGAATTCTGTTCTGCATTCTGGCATGATGCTGAGGGGAATTGGGTGACTTGATCCCACCATGCTACAGCCTGGCCTAGAATGTGTTGGTAAAGGAACTTGCAGATTTTATGCTCACTTCCAAAGCAAGGACTCTTAGAAGAAAGTTATTATGCCAAAAATATCACCATAATCTCAGGTGTTTCAGAAGAAATGAGAGAAGTGGTGGCATATGTTCACATCAGCATCAAGAGACTGACAGTCAGTAAGTGATATTTGTGCTCTGAAGCCTCAGCTCACTAAGGAATCTGCAATGTTGTAAATCCCAGCCCTGGCAGCTGATGTATACAAGGTGTGGAAATGCTCTCTGCTGGCACCATCATCATCACCCCAGAATCTAAGGGGGTTTTGAATGTCAGCTCCTTCTTTGTCTGTCATCCATGGTAAGTGACAAAAAAAAGGGTGTATGTGCAATTACTGTTTTGTTCAACAACTTCCAACATTTTCTAGTGAAAAAAAAACCAACAAGAGGACAGTTTGTGTACTGCCTCACCAAAGGAGAAATGTTTACTTTCTTCCCATTCTTAGCTGATATAAGACACCCTTATAGAGTCAGCAAAAACTGTACTTGGAATGCAGAAATACTATAGGTTTATAATGTAAAAATTTGATTTTCCTGTTGTCTTTTTCTTATTTTCCCCAAATGATGAAATAATTTAAAAAATAATTTAAAGGGAAAAAAATCTGCTAAGAGAGAGCAGCCATAGAAAACACTGGTTTACTGCTGGTTTTCTACCTAAAAAGGGTAGCTGTGTAGGAGAAAAAGAAAGGGAAAGGACATGTGTCTTTGTAGCCATTCCAACAGCCTTCACCTGCCGCTCTCAAACAGCTTGTGGCACAGTGGAGGAGTTCTGAACTGGGCTCAATTCCCTGAGGAAATATACTTGTGAAAAATGGGACATACAAAATCATGACCTGAAAGTGGGTGTCAAGGTGAGGGATGACTTCTTGGTTGCTGTGGGAGTGCAGTGCAATCCGGGAGAGCTCTGCTGTGCACAGACAGGTCGTGCCCTCCTTGCAGGGATGTGCCCGTGTGCCAGAGGATGGGGTTTGAGGGCAGCCTTACAGCAGGGACTGGCCTCTCTCTCTTGAGCTATGGACAATTTTTAGGTACTTTGGGCCCTTTGCAGTGGTGCTGTGCACTCTGGCAGTCCAGACTGCTGGCCAGGGGCACCTCCGGGGGAATGGAAGGGAGGAAAGCAGAGCAAAGCCATGGTAGGGAGCCCCTGGCTCAGCATGGCAGTACGGCATGTGGGAATTAGCCTTCAGCTGAGTTTGTAGCAATGCCAGCTCTTGCAGCTGGGCATAAAACCAGAGACAGACTGTTTAAAAAACCCCACACAACAGCCTCTTTATATGAGCAAGGTTTTGAGAGTCATCACAAAATGTGTTTGGACACTGTGCTGAAATCCTGCTCAGCCACCTGCCAGCATGTTTTGGAGGGCAGAGGAGAGCCCAGGCCCACTGCCTGCCAGCCCCACTGCCCCACCACCTCTCTGGGCAGGCAGGCAGAGAAAAACACAAAGATAAACTGCTGTTGAATTGTATAAAAACAGGGTATCTGAAGAAAACAGGTTGGAAAGGAAATAAGAGACCTGGAAAGTGAGGCAAAAAACAGGAGAAGAAACTATGAGAGAACATCCAGGTGTGTGTGTGCATGTGTGTGGTTTAGAAACTCTGTCAAGATATTCCCATCATCCCCAAAAAAGTAAGAGGAAGAAAAAGGGTCTAGATTTAAAGCCCCTGAAGTTTATAGAATCCTAATAACAAGTCCCTCATATACTTATCAAAATCTCCTGTCCACACATGGGCCCAAAGAGAGATTGCTGTTTCTTGGAGTTTTATTTTCTTCTGTGTCTTGCTGACTGGTAGACACATGAAATATGTATGGAAATATTGGAATCCACAGAAGATCCTTTAATACTACCTCCTCTGGTGATTAATTTGCCTTTGCCATGGACCTGTTCTGCTATCCTGTGACTTAATGCTTTTGCACTTGGTAAAAAGCAGGCATTTATCCTGCATGTAGCCATATTGTAACAGGCAAATTTTCTTAAACTGTATTTTCTTCTACTTCCCCACAAGATATCAGGCATTTACCCTGCATTTGCCTGTAACAGGCAAATTTTCTTAAACTGTATTTTCTTCTACTTCCCCACAAGATACTCCAAGGGAAAAGCTCATTCTCTTATCCTATGATTTCACATTATAATATCTGTAAGTTTCTGTGAAATGGAGGAAGGACAAACCTCCCCTGCAGTTTACCTCCTGTATCCCATAATTTCTGTGATTACCCCTCTAATGGGGACATCTTAACAAGAGACCTCAGGCAGCTCAAATAACATTTGCAGGGAAAACCCTTTGCTGTGGAGGATGCGAGATGCTGAGGGATCCACCTAGAAGTGCCTTTGTCTTGATGTCAGTTGACAGTGCAGTAGACTGTGCCAGTGCTCCATGTCCCCAGGGCACCTGGTGGTGTGAGAACCACCTTCCTCCATCCTTGCTCATCCTCTCTGTCCCAGGAGATTTCAGGTCACTGACCTCAGCAAAGCAGGATTTATTTCCATTGTTTCTTTTACTTCCCTGTAACTGGGTAAAAATATGTACCTGTGGAAACAATTTAAAAAAATATTTTGGGCAAGTTCAATTTTTTCAGTTCTCTATCTACAGAGCAGACAGTGTGATGAGCTCCTCTTGCTGCATGGCTGTAAAGCAGGTGGAAATTTTGAGAATGCAAATGCAGAGTATGTTTGAGGTGCTTATAGAAAAATCAGGTGAGCCCCTCATAATCTGAAATATTCTGTTTCAGTCAATATTTGCCATGCTTGGATTGGTCATTCCTTGGCATACTGCCCTTTAGCTGTATCATTTCATAGTCAATTCATAGAAAAATGTCAAGCTGGCTGACTGGACATCTTTGCTGTAATATAAACACAAAGGGCAGATCAGTAAATGACAGGGGAGCAGATACCAAATTCATTGCTTCTGGCTGGGCTACAACTGGTGAGGTGAAGAGTTACTTCCACTGGGATTGGGAAATTCATACCCTGCCACAGATGATTGCTCTGCTCATGATCACAAAGATTAATACATGGAAACAAACTGATATCCTGCTTTCTGGTTAAGGTTAAAAGTTTCATTGATCTTGTGGGACTTTGCACTGCTTCAGACGTGCATCATCTGGTCTATAAGAAACTGGGACAAGTGCATGTGAAACAAATAAAGTGTGAAAAACAATAAGTACAGAATAAAGCTAAAACCAGCACTTTGCCCAAAGTATTATGGGTTTAAGTGTTGATCCACACATCAGCACCTTCTTTTGTTACTGAGTATTGTGCAGAGCTGGGAGTTCTGGAGAGCGTTCATATTCTTTTCTGAAAGTGTCTTCCAAATTAACTTGAATTCAGCTCTCTCTTCCCTCTCCTTCCTTTCTCAAGTTCCCTTGCTATGTGTAAATTGAATTTTTAAGTCACTACAGTTTCTATTGGCCTTTGAGGGAAAAAAAATGCAGCACCCACATATGGGTTTGAACACTGTTTTGTAGGGCTTCATTTTTTAGGGATATGAGAGACAGTTTTAAAGTTTCTGTTTTGGGGCTGTTGAAATCTTTTTCCACCTTCATGAGAATATTCCTCTTTTCATGTTTTTGAAATGGAATTTTCATTTTCATTTCTATTGCTTGAGGAAAATTAAATGGAGCACCAGGGAAGGTGACTTTCCTCATTCAGATTAGATTGGTCTGGTTTCTCATTAAAAAAAAAAAAAAAAAAGAAAGGATAAAAAGATGAAGCACTTGATAGTGCAGTGGTATCCATCTTAGCTGATCCTAACTTTTGGGGAAATGAGGGTTTCTGAGTTAGTCTTTCGTCAGGCTGTCAGGACATTTATTTTCTTTTATAAACTGTAGGTCCTGTTTGCATTTTTGTGGCATCTTCAGTCCCGATGGACTGACAGCACTCACCTTCTATCCATCTGCTCTGTCTTCACCCTCTGTTGAGGTACAGCTGCCACAGTCTCTGGAGCACAAATTGGATATGTGTTTAATTGTGTATAACAACCCTGTCCCGGAGTGAAGGACAGAAGCAAAGCAGAATACAGCAGAAACAGCAGGGGACCTTCACATAAAAGTGTAGCTAAAAAATGCATATTCAAGTGAAATAATTTTCTGACAAGAAATTTCACTTCTTCTCATCCCTTACCTAGTTCAAACCTGTTTGTATTACAGGTATCATGTGGAAGGTATCTGATCTGCCTGTCATACCCTATAGCTAGTATTTTGATCAAAACCCATGAATTTTTAGTTTATTCTGAATTTATTTAAGTGGTACATGCTTTCTGACTCTCAGAGGTGCTCAATGTCCTTGCAAAAAATCAGTGGCTATTGATTGAGCCCCATGCACATATCCATCCTGCTGAAGCACAGGCTCCCTAGACAGCCCAAATCAGGAGCATCAAATGAATTCCTGTTCCAGGAAAGTTTGATCATAACAGCAGCACCCTGCTGATGCACAATGAATACAAAGTCAGAAAACTAGTCAGGATATTAACAGCCCCTTCTAGCTAATAAGGCAGGTCAGCACTTGAGATAAGCACAGGCATTCAGGGTTTACAGCTGCTACAAACAGTGGCACTTCTAATGGCAGAATAGCAACAGTGCTCTGGGACTTTAATTCAGCAATTGGATGGTCAGTTATATAATTTTATGTGGCTTCCACATTGTTGTCTGCAAGCAAACAGGACAGCCAGCACAGCAGCCCAGAAGCATCGCTTCAACGTCCCTCCTTCTGGTGGGAGGAGGCTATTTTGGTGGTGAAGGGAAGAAAGCAGAGCAGCAGTCTGCTGGCAAGCACAGGGAGGGGTCCTTGGTGAAAAACCCAGAGGAAATACCTTGTTACATGGAAAGTCTTCAGCCCCAGTTAGCTGAAATTGTAGGGAAGGATATTTCACTAGTGAAAAAGAGTTTGAAAACAGAAATTTGTAGAAGTCAGTGAAATGCTGTTTAAGGCAGATGAAAGTAGTGAGGTACACAGCTTTTCAAGAGTCCTGATTTCACCAAGGTTTTTCTGATTTATGCAGATATGCTGCATCTCTAAGCTGAGGCCATGTGTGTGGCAGTGCATGCTCTAGAGTTATCTTTAGCATGGGCCATTTTCCTAATCATTCCTGAGCATCATTTATGGGTGAGTCAGTCTGCCAAGGAGACTTTGGTATTCATGGTAGCAATCCCCCTTCCTACCTTCCAGCAATCTCAAAGGACTCATTTGGGCATGTCTATCACATACAATTATGTAGGAACCCTGTTAATTAATTAATATTAACTTCTAACAGTTATGTAATTAATTGCATTTGGAAGAATATAAAAAATTAGTAAATAACCTCAAAGTGTTGAGTCCTATTTGGCAAGATAATACAGCTCATCCTGCCCAATTACAATGATAAGATTTTAAACTAATTGAACTCACACTGTGCCTCCATTACCTGACATTCAGCAGCACACAGAGAAGATTAAAGGGATTCAGGGGATGGTGTGTTTATAAAACCAGAAATAGTCACTCCTAATTCTTATTTAAGCATAAATACATTTTAATTCACAACTGAACATTACTTTTAATGGAGTTTGCCATAGAAATTAGCATGTTGAGAAGTCTGGGGCTTTTGCTGGTGTTTCAGGTTAAAAATAGTGACCTGGGATGCTCAGGACCTCATTCCACAATGGCAGATGCATATCCTGCAATCAGCTGCTCACCACGGCACCATAGGAGCAGAGGGCTTGCCAGACTGTATTAAATCCTTTGTTCATCTAACTTGACATTTTGCCTTCTGCACTGATATTCTTGAGGAAGGTGGAAGGCTCCCATAATGCCAATTACCTATCCAATAATGCTGTGTGGTGTTCAGGGATGAAACATCCTTCCAGAGCCCTGCAGGCAATTAGCACACACCCAGAAGAGTGATACTCAATTACCCTTATTATTTCAGCATGCCAAGCAAGCAAGAGGTGGTTAATGATTGCATAAAATTATCTGGCCTTTTAGGAAACTATACTCAGAGTTACTGGAACCTTACACTGCGTATCAGCAAGACCCATATGAGGCCCACTAACAGCAGTAAAGCTGATGGAAGGCCAGTGACAGATTATTCACTTGCATGGTATAATTTGTATTTTTAAGCCTCTTATTCATACCCACAGAATTAGTCATGGGGGACATTTTGCAGGATGAAAATTTTCACCCAGAAGCAAATCTATTACTCTCCCCACCTGAAGCTCAAGGCTTTTTGTTCACTATACAGAACTGGCTATTTTTTGAAGAAAGTTTTGGGCTCAGATTCTCTTGCAGCACTTTGGGCTCAGAAGTTGATGGTGACCATATCCATGGTACCCTGATATCTTCTGCCACTCACAGCAAAACAAAAAAATGATTGAAAACTGAATTATCTTTCAACCACTAATTCTAAAACTTTGCAGTAGAGTCTGCACTTGAATGAGTATTTCTTTTGTCATGGAAAAATGGGGTTAAAGACACCAAGGTCTATCTAAGTTGTGTAGGAAGACAGTATAGCCCATTCCCTACCATATCAGACCATGCAAGAAGAGAGGTGGTTAATAACAACTGCTGTGAGAAATTATACATTTGATACCTATTTTTACCAGAAAGGTTTGGGCTGGTAACTTTATGTCCTTCAGAGAAAGCACAAGGGAGATGATGATGAAATGCATCTGCATTTTTCATAGTACCAAACATGTGCTGAACTTTGTCAAACTGGTGTTATAAGTGGGCTGCAGGTGAAATTTCCCAAGAACTTCAGTCTCTGAGGGACATGTACTCTGATTAAGATGTATTGAATCATTACTTATTCAGTAAGAGGCAGTTAAGTTCTTCCTGCTAAAAATTCAAGGAAAAAGCATTGTCTTTAAGGCTTAAAGGAATTATCTTCCTTTTATGTGAAAAGCTGTCTGCTAAAACCAAGGGTGGGGTGATGGGTGCCTCTTACAGCTTCAAACCACCATCCAAGTTCATAGAGAGTCAGGATTCCAGTTAAAATGCAGTCTCATACCTTTCACCAGTACCGATTGGATCAAATGTACATTCAATAAATACATATCTGTCCACTGATGTTCATGGCTTTGCCTCAGTGAATACCAGGACTTATTCTGACCTGTTTCACACTTAACTAAGAAACAATTTAATTCCAAAGCCTTTATAGAAAACTATTATTTGTCTAATGGACTTTTAAAATGAACTGTTTAGGAAATGGGAATTTTAGTCTCTGTTTTGAGCATAGTCTTGGGATTCACAAAGAAAACATCAGGATTTATATTCCCCAATGACAGACATACTGCTTATGGCAGATAAAAACCAACTGCCTCCTCATGGGTCACAGTGAGGACATGGAAACAAAATACTGCTTTGCCAAGCTTACTTGATTATTGCAAAATTCGTTTCCCTAATATCTCTGTTTCCTGTAGCAGATGATAGGAAAAAGTGAGACTAATCAGCTAAAATGTTTTCTTTTCCACATGAGGATTAAAATTTCACGGTGTGCTTTCAATTCAAATATTCTCGAATACCTACAACTGTAGCTTATTGAATAAAATGGGTGTAAACTAGAAAAACATATGGGTTTACTCCTCTCATTAATCAGAAGAATAAATTGCATTAAGATGTTGATGTTTTCCTGGAACAGAAGGCAACTGATTCTGTGAATGACAAATAGGAAGTCACACCAAACTGCTGCAAGTTTTGTAGCAGCAGCCGCCAAGAGCTGCAAACATCGGAGGTAAATGAATAATCACCAACAGAGCAGAACAGCCATCAGACATAATGATGGAAAACCTCCTTTCACACTCACAGACGTCAAGTTTTCTGTGCAATTAAAAGTTGGCAGAAGCAAACAATTGGCTTTAAAACAAGAGAAAGAGCTATGAAAAGAACCAAGTTTTTTGCTTCAGTGAGTGGACTGTCAATGAATTCAGTTGCTCTACTTGGAAAAGGGAGCAAACAAAAGCATATGCTTTTGCACCCTTCAAAAAAATTCAGTGTAAAGAAATCACACTATTTACTAAATCAAACAAGAACTACCCAAAACATCAATTTCCTGCATTTCTTTCGAAGCAGAGCTAGTAATGTCTCTCAAAAGTGTCTTTAGATTTGTGTCGCTCTTGAAAAGAGTGCAGAGGAGTGGGGACCAGGTGTTGTACCCCTAACTGTTGAACAGCCAGAGCAGGATAAAGGGGGATCACTAAGTGTCTTCTTCAGTGGTACCTATTTTGTTCTGGTGGAGTGCTATTGATTTCTTAAGCATCACTCACACAAAGTGAGATGAGAGTTGGTTTGTGTCCTTTGGGGCTCAAAATCCTTTAAGCACGATTTGACTCAGTATTTTATTGTGAGCTACTTCTATTTCCTGAAGGAAGTTACCAAAGAAGATGGAGGATGTTATTTGGGTGGCACGTGGTAGGAGATACTGACTGAAGAAGGGGCAATATAGAAAGAGAGGAAGTGTGCTGGAAATGGAGAGCAATTGATTTTCTCAGTCTCACAGAGTAAAACCAAGACAATGGGACTTTGCATGGTGATTTCCTTGTGAATGTTTTTCTTTCTGTTTGGGCTTGTGAGTTTGAGATACAAAACTTGGAATTTATCTGGCTTCGTTTTTGTTCTCGTTCTAAATTTCTGGTAAATTCTATTCTTTGGTAAATCCTAGTTTCCACATCCTAAATCCTTCCAACACCAAGTGGATAGCAGTATCTCATTGATCACCATCTTTAAATGACTTCAGCCATTCATGCTGAGAATGTTAGGCAAATAAAAGTCATCTATCTCACCACTGAGCAAGAGGGTTCAGGGCTGCATTTTTCTGTGCTCTTGATGGTTTTATTTTTATTATTAGGAAAGAAGATAGACTTTTAATTGAAGTACTTTCCATGGAAATGAGAATACCTGGAATTTTAGAATATAAGAAAATAAATTAAATAGAACCTTTCAGAAACATTTTATGATTTTGGCCACTCCAAGTGAAAGGATGGTACTGTCAGTCTTCTAACCTTTAATGAAAAATTTCAGGCATCTTGAAATTTCAGAGTTAAAACTTATCAGCATAAATCTCCTGAAATGCTACAGAAAATGTAATTTTATTATCATTCTTCACCACTGATATTTAGCTGTATTTTAATAGCAAGGTGAAAAGCAATTTATTGCCTTAGCAAAAATTACTTTTCTGGGTTGGTTGGTTTGGCTACTAGTGCTCAGTGAAGAAAGTTCTAACATGAGTGGCTGGCTATTAGCACATTAAGGTATTGCTGTGTGGGAAAGCATTTCAACACTTGAGTGTTTCATTGAACTGAAACCACAATTTAAAATGGTATTGGAAGTTGACGTAGGTAAGTACGTAATGCTGGAGCAGATAGGAACACTTAGAAAAAAGGAAACTTCTCAGGAATGTGAAAAGATTAGATTATATTCTTTGCACCATAAAATTAGGGAAGTGAAAAAAAGAAAATAGAACACAAAATAATAAGATTCTTTGTTTCAGATTCTGTGAAGTTTTTCAAAAGATAGGCTCTTAATTCATCACACCTTTTCTATCAGGCTGCAGCAGGATCTTTCCCAGTGAACGCTTGGCTTAATCAGGTATCATGAATAATTGGCCTGTCTTTGTTAAGTTTGAAATAGAAAAAAGAAAAACACAAAAGGAAAAGGCTAAGAAAGAGAGAAAAAATCCCCTTAAATTCAATAGAAATAAAATGCAAGAGGGGATGATGGTGAACCTGAGATTTTAAAAACTACCTCCATGAATGTTAATAGTTTGGGCACCCTTGCAGTCAGATTGCTTTGTGGGTGCATTGAGGGACGATGCCAGGATCCATGAGAAGGACAATGAATTGTCCAAGGTCCCTGGCTCCCAGTACTTGTCCTACAAATACTCACCCTGACTCTTGCCAGTGCAATGACAGGGAAGGACGTGGTCCTTCATCACTCCCAGCTCACCAGAGTGACAGCTGTGTCATACACCCAGGTATCAACACAACATTTTAGGTGCTTTAAACACAATTTGAAATTCAAATACTTTCTCTTGGTGCTCTGTGCTAATTTAGGACCCCAAGTTCAGTTTCACCGTTGAATTCTCCATGGATTGTCTAAACTAGGCAGAAACATTTTTATTCAGCTTTGCCAGAAAAAGGCTTTTATCAAAAAGTTTATGGGAAACAATTGCAGGTTGAGCTTGATTTGCTGTAGCTTTTTTCATTTTCATTCAGAAAGGCATTTAAAACTTTAGCAAATTTTTATAGCATTTGCATGCCCCAACTATAGAGACTTAGATGGTGTAAACACACAACCAACCTGCTGGCTTGGACCCCTCCTGTGAAATGTGATTGTTCTTCTATTCTCACAGTGTATTTAACAGTATGAAAACTCTACACAAAATAAACTTCTTGTAGGTTCTGAGATTGGTTCTCTTATTGGAAAAATAGTAGTGTAATTTCCCTGCTATGTGTATAACACTTTTCTTGTTAAATATAAATATGTACATATATTCAAAACCATATTTCCTATATATTTGTGTCCAATTTTTTATTGTTGCTAGTGGCTGATGTAATTCCTTACTCTATGCAATAATTATCTTAGTAAAAGTATCTAGCAACTACTTTAAGTCTTTCTCTATCCATTTGTTCAAATCAGCACAATAACCTGTCCTGCATCAGTAGGTTACTAAACTACACTCACTAGAACAATAGGTGCCAGGACACAGGAGATAAATGGTTTCTCTGTTCACCTCAAACGGGGAAATCTGAGAAAACTAAAATCAAGGAGGTGCTTCCTACTGTTATTTGCTTTTTTTGGTCAATGATATTTGGCATTTAAAATACAAACAAAAATACAACAAAAAAATACACCCAACCCAACAATGTCTTTAAACATATCTTGAAACAGATCCTTCCTGATTGCTGAGGCAGGTCTTTTTCCCAGATCCCAAGAGAGAACAAACTTTGCACAAACAGTATTTAAAATTTTAGACCTCTTACAACTTCTAGAATTAAGAGAAATTTGCCTGTGCCAGGGCTACCTCTGGGTGTCCCAGGAAAGAAAGCAAAAATGTTGGGGCCAGAAACAAGGCTTGTGCTCTTTAAAACTGAAAGCTACAGTTCTTGTTTTCCTATGTGTTCTCACTTTCATGTGTGCTTATTCTTTTCTTAATCTCAGCCTCAGGTTTTCAGAGCTGTAGCAGCACCTTGGCTCACCTATGTTACCTGGTGCTTTCTCTCTGTCAGGTTTTTTACATCATCCAGAAATCAAACAATAGAAAAGTAGTTCGGTATTTGAAGTTAAAATTGTTATTCATATCAATGGCTCAGAGACATTTGCTAACGAGATGTTGATGCAAAGGATTAAAAAATTTTAGCCACTGGCTTTTAACTTCAGAGGAACTGAGCAGCAGGTGATTTGGTGTTGTTTTTTTCTCCTCTTGCTTTTGTTCATGTTGAAGTTTTTGAAACAAAGATCTTTTTAGCATTAATACACTCAAGAACTACAATGGCAGCCAGTTTGTCTCTCCCTAGTTGCTGGTTCACCACCATGAGGAACTGATGTTTAATCCAAACACCATCAAGTGTCAGCACCATCAGTATCCCAAGGTAAAGTCATGTTGCCCTTATCATCTCTCTGATTTCTGCATGACTTAAATGTGCACTTGGCACTGTTGACTCGTGGGACTGTGCTGACACCCTGAGAGCCAGTCTGTGCAAGGGTGACAGTTTGTTCCTGTCCTGCTTACAGGGCCAGGGTGCCAGTTAGCACTATGTAGGTGTAACCAAACTGTGTATTCCACTCCCCCCTACACCATTTCTGAGGAACTGGGAATGATGGGTCCTTTGCAGGAGCTGCCTGGTGCATATCTGACATCTCAGGCTACAAGCTGGATGTTAAATGAGATAAACAGAAAGAGGCAAACCCTAGAAGGCAGGCTAAGGTTTCTTTTTCTTCACAAATAACTCAGCTGTGATAACTCCCTTCTGGGGAAGCAGCAGCACAGGTACACCCAGCCTGAGGGATCATCTCTGCTAAAGGGCCGTGGGGGACTCTGGCACCAACAGAACTGGCAGCTGCAATGATTTAGACCATCAAGGACTCACAAAATATTTCATGATCACAGTGTTACATCTTCCTTTGTGGAAATCCCCACCCTGGGGAAGGTACTGAGCATTCCCACATGAACCTTACAATGCATTAATCTTTGGCTTGGGGACAGGGGACAGCAGCATTTGATAGATCCAGAGAAGGATCAGAATTTCCCCAAGACAGTACCATGACTCTGACCAACAGGTGCCAGGTTGTACTCTGACACTGGGGATTAAAACCAGTTTTCTCTGTGTGGTATTTGTTGTAATCTCTTCAGTAAGTTGTAACTCCAAACTGTAATCTCTCTTGGCATGGTTGAGTGGGGTCCAGTCCTCTGACCAGTTTACTTTTAAACTACCCTAGTTCCCAAGTTCTGAGCAGTCCTCAGCTGACATTTTTAGGTGTTTTCTGACAGCCGTGGTGTGATGGTTCCTGTGAAGATGAGTTTCCCTGAGGCATACACATTTTCCTGAATCCCTGTTTCTGATGCCGTTTTCCAAAGGAAAGGTCTAAGTATTTTTCTGTTTTTTCCTTCACCCCACTTAAGTGCTGGGCTAAAGGCAGAAATGTTGTTTTCCTCATGGACTTCTTGGGTTGCTCATCTTATTATTTGAATGCATCTTTCATTTGATGTCATGACAACCAGGCAAAATGGACTGCTGTTGTCATGCTTGATTTACAGCTAGGATACTGAAGCAAAACATAGCTGAAGTGACCAGAATAACTGGTGATCATTAAAGCCTGAGTGATGAGGGGCCTAAGGAGACACCTGAAGGATAGTTTTTAAGGATATCTAGCTCTCTCATGCTTTTTGCCCCTCCTGCTGCTGTGCCACCCAGCAGCATCTCTTTCTCCTGTCACCTTTCACCTCTTGCTTTGCTCTCTGTCTTCTGCTAAAATCTCCTAAATTTAGTCCGGTCACAAAAGTGCACAATGGTAACCTCATGTAATGAAAGCATTCCTTAGCCCAACTAATCCCACTGACTTCAGTAAGAGTAATAGCATTTGGTTTTATATATCAATAAATAGGAGGGGAAATGGTGGAGTTGGAAATATATTTTGTATTTCATCTTGGCTGTGAAACAAATATGTATTTTCTGGTAGTCAATTCATATTATATGGACTACTAAAACAAGTGTATCAGATGACAAGACCTGCACACAGGCTCATATTTGTGGGCAATAAATCAGGCAGAGAGTGAAGAACTGTGTGTTGCTATTCCAAGGGAACAAAGATCAGAGCTTGATGTAGGATTAAATCCATAAGTTCTGGGAAAATAAACACTTTTTTGGTCCCAGAATTCATCTTTTTGTCTCATTATTTATTTGCAGTTTGTCTATGGGCAGACAATAAGGGAATAACAAACAGCACTGAATTGCAAAGAGGAGCCTTCCAAACTGGGCTGTGCTACTGTGTGGGTGTGACTCTGCAAGAGCAGCAAAACTTTGTTGTCTTGCTTGACCAGCTATATCCCAAACGAAGGCCTGGATACAAACTCTGCACGAGAGGTTTGGAAGAGCTGCAAGGGGAAGGTTCTTGCCTCATTTGCCCTTTCACTTCAGGAGCTGGGATAGTGTACTAAGTGAACTCTGCATTTTATACTGTGTTTAAAGGGGGAGTCAATGCTTACTTTTTAGTCTAACCTAAACTCAAAAGCCACTTCAATCTTTTGATAGTTACATTAAAAATATTGCAGCAAAATTTTCCGTATCCCTTAGTTAACAGCCTTAGCCTTTTCTATATCCCTTAGTTAAAATAAGTTTTTTAATAATTTGCCAAACCTGTTCAATTCCCATGTTACCTCTACTTCTCATAGGAAGTGTGAAAAGGCACCACCAGGGTAGGGGCAGAACTGTATGCCACAATGTCCTTAATCATTGAAAGGGATTTTGCTTCCCCTCAGTCTTGCGTGATTGAGTTCAAATTTAATAGGCAGTATTTGTCCCCTGAACACATATTTTTCATAAGCAACTTTGGTTAATGTCCACAGTAATCAAGACAAACTTCAGTATTGGATATCTGTCTATTCTGATGTTCTCCGGTACAGAAAAGGAAAAGCTCTCCTTCTGAACTTGGATATCTCAGCACCAGGTGAAAATGCTTTGGTGGTGCTGCTTTCCCATCAGGTAGCCCTGTAAAAATGTGGTTTGGTTGCATTTTGAGAATTCTTATCAGGCATCCTGACACTTTCTTCCAACACTTACAACTCTGAAAAACCTACTGTTTTCATGTTTTACTGCCTATGTAAAAGCACTGTATGTAATCAGTGGGATTACAAACAGGGTATATATACAGCCTGGGAATTTGCATTCAAGCACAGTGATTCTCCTTTTTAAAAAACAAATATAGGTAGGTAAACAGCTCAACATGCAATCCAGAAAAGAGAATTGGCTGTTTTGAGAAAGTGATTGGCAAGAGGAAATCAGAAGAGGAATGTGAGCAGAAGAAAGGCTATTTTATTAAGGCCTGAAGGCACCATAAAGCAGGAGGTTGTTGCTGAGTTTTATAGTGTTTAGTAATTTATAATGACACTGCATCCCTGAGTATTTCCAGGTGACTCACCTCCCTTAACTTCCTTGGGATGTATTTGACCCCCACATGGAAGCCTTGGTGTTGTCTCTCCAAGTTCAACATCTTTCTTCTGTATGCCAAACAAGATATATTGTGCTTTCCTTTGCAGACCAAGATTATCTACCCATCCAAATTCAACACCAGCCTCTGACATGCACTAGTGCATCATCAGCAGCATTATTAAACTGTCCACAGAGCTGGCAGCAAGATAGTCATACCTCTTGATACTGCTTAAATCTATAGAAATATTTTTCACTCCAGGAATTAAGCATTTGGCTATACTTTCAAGAAAGGGGAATGCTAGGCCAGATATTTGGTGGAAACTGATTTAGGGAAGATGTGGATAACTTGATTCTTTGTAACCTCAGATGCTTCCAGATAAGCTTTGATCTTGGCACTCTGTCATGAAATTAATTTTCCTGGGAGACTTCACAGTAATGCAGAATTAGAGTGCTATCTGCTTTTCTAAAGGTCACATGGATGACTAGCATCAAACTTTAAAACATATTATCTTTACAACTCTAATTAAGAAAAAACACCTTAGGTTAATTGCTTACTTCCAGATATATTAGCTGCTGCATCTGTTTTTATGTGGAAGGTGATAGCAACAGCAAGGTCTACACGTAAAAGAAAAATTATAGAGGAAGTTCATACAAAAAATGTTTGTATTCCTCTCATTCCCTCAGGAAGAAAGCTTAGATTGCAAATGTAGGTACTAGATAAATTGACACAACTATTTATCATTTAAATGTGCTATTCTCATAATTCTAAACCCCCCAGATATTAATATAAAGTCACCTTAACATCTGTTAAAAATAATGACAAATGTGTAATAAATATTTTTGACAGTGTAGCTAAGTAGGTTTTTAAACATTGCATCACTTATTTATAAGTGCTGTTCCACCACAAAAACACTTCATGTCCTGAATTTCACAAGCTTAGTTTTGAAAAAATGACAATAACACTGAATACCACTAAGTCTGCTGAAGAAGCCCATGCATGGAAGCCCATACATTAAAAGGAAGGGCCACATTTTAGTGGTAAAACAAGATGATCAGGAAGAAAAAAGCTTGCATAGAGACCCTCATGAGAAGTACTATGGTTTCATTAAAATGAGACATAAGACCATGTCTTTTTCCTTTTAATCATACAATTTTTAGTTCAGTCATTTAGTGACTTCTTCAATCTGCTGTCAGTTATTAGAGGATCTCTGTCTAAAGATGTTTTAACATCCCAAGGACTTGCCTTAAATATGTACTTAATACTTAATAAAATTGAATCAGACTACCTGCAATCCTTCATTTCCCTACTTAACATGTACAAGGCATCAGTTAAGTAAAAGGAAGCAAAGGGCTGAAGGATGATAATGAGTCAATTTGCTGCTGTTCTATTCTGGTTTGCACATCTACTGTCAGCATTATGCTTGATCACTCTGCGTTGTGCCAAAAAAACATTTCAAAAAGCTTGGAAAGAGCACGTTTTTGCTGTAAACATCAGGACAGGAGGCTGTTAACTGCAGAAATGTAAGAGTCTTTTTAAAACTGAGAAGCAGAAATTAATATTTCTGGGTTTGTGCTCTAAACAAACAGCACTTGCTCATGTAGAGATGTTGACAAACTGGTCCTGCAGAAGGAAAACAATATTGATGTGCCTGATGTACTGTATTTTGGTGCTTTCCATTTTGATTCTCTGAAAGATGTAAAGCGACGCCTTCTATTGTTTCATCCACGTCATTTATCAGTTAATCCACAGACATCTGCAAAATCACAGCTGACGTGCAAACTGAGGCATCCTTTAGTTTAAGAATGGTGCACACCAAAACCAGGAGTGGGGAGACCAATCTGCTTGCATGTATGCCAGGTCAGCAGGTGAGGCAATCTTTGGACCAGGTAAAAGACATCTCTTAGAAAGCCATTAGCAGAGCAGGCCAGAGAACACGAATGATTTAGTGAGCTTTCATCCCTTGGAGCACTGTCCCTTCTGCTTAAACAAAAAGTAGCTTTTCAGGACACGATTGAGAGAAATTTGTACTTTTTCTACTTTTCTGCTAAATAAGACTTCATGTCATTGCCTTAAATGCTGTAGTTTTCCAACAACAGAACAAGCACTTTAGGAAAATGGACCCATTATTTCTTTGTTGGAAGGAATGGAAGAATCTGAAAAATGCCCAGATCTGCTCTGCCAAGTGGAGTAGGGAGAGTGGGCATGGTGAAGAGCTTTAAAAATCAAAATCCTGCTCATGGCATGCTGTACCAGTTTGACACTGGTACTAGTGGAGCGTTGCCTTCCCATGTTAGCTCTGGTTCCATGACAGTCATCTCAGGCACTTTTTCTCTGACAGTTTCTGTGGGTTTTGCCCCATCCAGAGATTTTTTTGTGAGTCGCTCTCATCCACCATTTTATCCTCTTAGCTAAATTTCTTCCAAATCAGAATCACCACTTGCCACAGTCTTTGCTGTATGACTCTGCCAAAATTCATGTTGAGCAATCTTAGGATCTTTCCTGAATATAACCTTCCAGTATTTTGAAAGAGACTGCCACTGTATTTGAATAATCTCTTTACATAAACCAGTATTATCTCAGAAAGCATGCCTTCCTGCAGCTATGAAATAATTTTATATGTTTCTAAGTCTGCCAAGAAACCCTAAAGGGAATATTTTTATATTAAGGCAAGCCTGTAAATTTTGAAAAGAAATAAGGCTTGAATTCGGAATATAATTGCCCAATGCCCTCTCTAAATCTCTTAACTTGACACAATTAGGTGCTCTAGGAGGGCAATGGTAGAGAGTAGATGACAGCATTTTAAAATTTATTGTGAATTCAACTGAACTGTGCACAGAGGTATATCCACCATATCTGCATGCATAGGTGTTGTCTGCTTTTCAGAACAACAAAGGATCAAGGTGCTGCCCAACTTCAATAACTAAAGGTCTGATGACATTTCCTATGGGCTTAGTTTTAGTCTTTGTGTTCTGGCTGGGCTCTACTCCAGCTGCTCCAGCCTGACCTACAATTTCAGCCCCTTTCCTGGTCCCCATGGCTGTGTGATATAGTGAGACTGCCCTCAGCACTGCTGTGCTTTCCAATGCCAGCCTAAAGATCAGGGTGCTTACTGGCTGGGGAGAGTGTGGGGGTATGCCAATCATCAGAAGTATACTTCTAATTCAATTTCTTGTAAATTTTCACCAAAAAAACCCCTCCTGTCTGTGGGAATAGCCATGGTACACTTAGTGAAAAGGACAGGCTGCAGAGGATGTCCAGGGCACATCAAGATCCCAACTGTCTTCTGATGAATAGAGGCATAAATAGGAATAACCCTCTGTGGAAATCAGTGGGGTTGATTTACCCTTTTGTTGACAAGAGGGGAATGATTCTTGTACCCAGGGTGCTGTTGGTAACACAGGCATCTGTTTTATAGCTTGGCTCCTGGCTCAGATCTGTGAGCACTGTAGAGCTATTGATTGAAAAAGAGAGTTTTGTGCCTTTGGTCTCACCTGCTCTAGCCTTCGTGATTTTGTTTCTGTGTTTGTTTTGCAGACAGCTAAATCCTTTCCTCCCAGTGTCACTGAGCCCTAGACAAACACTATGGTATTGGGACACCACAAAAAAGATGTATTGACAGTTTAATCAAAGAGGGTAGGGATGAGGTCTGGCCTGCTGCCATGGTCCCAAGCTATTTAATTTCAGGTCTTGGTTTTTTTTTTTCCTTTTCTTTTCTTTTTTTTTTTTAAATTTTTTTTTCCCTGATACTTCCTTTTTATACAGCTTGTTTGCTTTCAGACTTCCCAACAGCTGCCACCAGTCATGGTTAACCCTGCTGTCCCAGTGGCTGTAGGAGCTGCTTCACAGGGGAATGAGAAGCCCCACAGAGTAATAGAAGCTAAAGAGTCTTGTGTTGTTCCACAGTGTCTCACACAGAAGAATAAAATAAACTCAAAATGAACATGGCTTCAATCCTGCATTTGTGTCAGAGATATTTTAATTTTCTGTTTATCCAACTAAAAATAGAGATGATGGGAGAATGAATTTTTTACCTGGAAGGAATTACCAGTATTTTGGTGTTTTGTATTTATCTTTGGGAATATTAAAAGGTGAAATAGAAACTTTTATCATAAAGGTGGTATGAAATTAAACAAAATGAACAATTTTGGAGCAATGAGGGCTATCACTGCCATCAGATATATAGTCTGAGCAG
Organism: Passer montanus; assembly: GCF_014805655.1. Taxonomy (NCBI): domain Eukaryota; kingdom Metazoa; phylum Chordata; class Aves; order Passeriformes; family Passeridae; genus Passer; species Passer montanus. Next base: position 13,830,210 of record NW_024366591.1, read on the forward strand.
TATGTCCAGAGACCATGGGAATCTCAAGTAGATGACAACAGCAGCCACAAAGCACAGAACAGCTGAAAAAACCCCACAGAAATCAATGCTGAAGCCATGTAGACAAATTATTTAGTTTGAATCTTCTGGTATAGGAAGGATAAAATGTACTATTTTTATTTCTAATTTAAATAGTAACTTAAACCCAGAATTTTCTTAAGGAAGTTTTCAACTCATTGGAAGCCAGGTGTCACTGGAAAAGCAATTGGCTTGAATCTTTTTTTCTGTTCAGTTAAGAAGCATGTTATCCTTCTCTTTGTCATGCTCCAGGAGAACAAAGTCTCACTCATGCTTCAGCCCACCCTCAAGAGGCAGAAAAACACTTGCTGTGCCAGGACTCAGATCCCATAACAGATAGTCAGGGACTTCTTTATCTTTATCACAATGATCTTAGTCCTTGTTTTTTTCCTGATTCCTTGGACACAGCCTTAGGACTTCATAAATCTTTGACATCACCCAACTCTTGGAAATACAGCCAAGAGAGCTGTCATTGAATGCATGCACTGGAGGCTTTCTAAGGAACAAGGCAGAATTTACTGTCTCTTTCAGAATACAGGTTTTTTTTAAACCTTTTGAATTTATTGTAGTATTTCTTCAGCTTTCTTTCAGCGTCTCAGGGATGTACACTTGTGAATTGTTAGAGGATGCTTCAGACATAGGGTTGCACATTGGAGGGGAGTTGCACAGATCCAAGTGATGTTTCCTCTCTCCATTTCTCATGAGGTCACTTGCAGCCAGCCTGGAGAAGCAGCAGTCAAGGATGGCTGCAGTCCTTGCAGGTTTGTTTGCCAGGGGTCAGTAAGATTGTGATCTGAAGTTTATTTGGCTCCTTTTCTTTTCTTGGTTTCTAAAGCAGGGCCAGCAAGACAGTTTCAGGCAGGAGACAGGCTGTACTGTTCCTCATCATCCTTTCTGTGCCAGGGTGGGAGCACACATCTGCAGTGAGGAGAATGAACTGTAAGTTGCTTTTACATGTCTGTTTTTTGACCTGCCAGGGGACTGCATAGCAGTCAGAATAGCCTGAAGGTTGCTTTTTCTGGGGCACTGTGCTCTCCTCAAAGAGCAGGTGTGTGACAGATGTTGGCTTTGTTTGGTGTCGTGGCTCTTGCTGCTCACTCTGTGTGACTTGAATCCCCCACAGAGCATTATGGTTGGGTCTCACAGGGCTGTGATGGAGCCCTGAGAAACCTGGTATGCATCCTTTCCTGGAAAGGTGGGAAGTAGACAGGAATGCCTGAGGTACTTTGTGCCCTTGAGCAGCCAGCACAAACCTGCTGTACAAGCCCAGCCTTTCTGCTTGTGCTGCAGGGCTGCAGAGAGGCAACTTAGCCTCGCTGGATCATCGGATAACTCAGATTGGAAGAGGCATCAGAAGGGTTCACATGCTTCAAGCAGGGCCAGCCAAGGTCAGACCAGGATTCTCAGGCCTCTATCAAGGCATATTGCCAGCGAGACTTGCACATAGCTCCTCTCCAGGCACTTCTTTTTTTTTCTGAAAGTAGTAATATTTTCAGGAAACTGGGACATAAAAAGCAAAAGAAAAATAGTGAAAAGCCCTGATTTTTTTCCTATTCTTTACATGTTTGTTTGCATGGGGTCTATTTCTGCAACCTTTATTAAGCTGTACTGCTCTTTAGGTAGAACATTACCAAACAGTCAGATATCTCTGCTTTAAACATCTTCCTCATTCTCCTTCTGGTGATGACAACACTCATTAGTTTACATGATAGATGTTTCATGTGGGCTGGAAACAGATAAAGAGACAAATCCTGATAAAGGATACAATTCATCTGATAGTTTCAATGGAGTTTAGATGTTCCATATCTCTTTTGATTATTATTCATTTTAGATTTGAGTGCCACAGTCTATTTCAGATATGGAAATTTATATAGGGAACTAGAGCACACCCAGAAACTCACTGCACAAGAAAGAGTCAGCTTTAAAGATGAGGTAACAGGATGTTCCCAGAAGATCTGACCCTGTTTGTTTGCATTAATGACCTTCACACAAACAGGATGACTGCAGCACTGACAGATTTGAGAAGCATCATCTTGCAGAACAGAATGAGAATAGTAGCACATGAGAAGGATGGTGGATATGGCTGAAAAATATTTGAGTACAGGGCATGAAAAGAGAACCTTTAGAACAGGAAAGCCTCAGTTATAAACTTCCACTGTAACCTGATCAGGGAGAAGTGACTAAGGTCGTCAGTTCAAGAAAAAAGAACTGAACCCAAATGTTAAAAAAATTCTGGCGAATTAGTCAGAGAACAAGATACTCTTTAGGAGAACAGAAAATGATTAATGAAATGGAGAAAAAAGGGCTGATTGTGGTGTGTGTTTTTATGGTATAAATACAAATAGAAAATGTGTATTTTACATTATTAAATGCTTTAGCTTCCTGTGCTCTCCTTGTTTTTGGATTTTTCACTGAATTAGCAGGACTTGAGCAGAACCAGGAGCAGCAAGAAGACCAGTGAGAGCAACTCATGTTTAGCAGGTATTCCCTTTTGAGATTAGGGTATGGGCAAGACACTTTGTGCTTATCTCCATGTCTGCATTTTCCTTCCTTCCAAAGGTGTTGTAAAGCCATATTACTGAAGGCAAAGTATGATAATTGTTTGGATCCTTTGTGGAGAATTTTCTCCTCTTATGTCCCACTTCTCTTTTTCTTGTAAGTAGATTCAATGTAGAAAGTACCAGATTTGAGGATTTGGAGTGTTTCCTAAAAGCAGCTCACAAACACACCTACATGGTGTACGAGACCTTATTTATGGTGTGGAGATTACTCCTACATTCGTTTGTGATCCTCCTTAAATTTTCTCTCTTCTCCAGGGAGCTAAGTTTAATTACCATATTGCCATTCCCAGTCTGCCTTTGCTGTCTGTGCATCCTTGGTTATTGGAAATCTGGGTAAATTGTTTGTTTATTTTGGGATCATACCTAACTGATCTATAATCCACAGGTTACCCAATCATCAGGACTTACAGACAATTTTATTTTCCTTATTTCCTTCTGCTGTAGATTTCCAAATGGCATTTTGTTTTATCCAGAATTTTACCCTTTGCAGGACCCAGCTCAGGTTACTTTTTATCAGTTACTGTTTTATATCCTTGTATGTCTCAACCTGCAAAATTTAGTTTTACTTACATATCTGTCTGGTTTTGCCTTTGTAGGTTTTGTAAGCTTTTTGCTTATATCCTTATAAAGAGTAGTATATTTTAAATATTGTTTTAAAAGTGGATATTTATTTACATAATGGTGGAATCCATTTCTAGAAGTTTTATTTCTGGCTGAGGTTAAAGATTTGTTACTTTCAGCTCTTCAGACAGCAATCAATTCTGTTCTCCTTCCACAGTCAAGCAGCTGTATCATCTCAGTCCAACAGAATTTGCTAATCAGTTTCCTTAGCTTGTCTAAATTTGCTTTTCTGAAGTCCAAATCTTTAGCTAAAGACCTACTCCTATTTGTTCTTTGATTTTAAATGTAAAATGAATCAATTTTTGATCATTCTGCAGTTGCTTTCTATTATTCTGTCCATTAGTCATCTGTCTTTTAATGTCCTTTACACTTGCTGAAATCCAGCAAGTGTTACATCTCATTGACTGCTTGCAACTGTAATGAAGAAATGTGCTGGGTAATATATCCATTAATACCTTGTGCTGGTATTGATAGTGTTCATTTTTCAGCCAGTATTTAGGAAATTCAGCCATCCCATAATGCAACAAGAGTCTGTAGTGTTTTTCTCTGAAATGGAATCAGACCTTTCTGTCACAGTCAGAAACTGCAACTTCTCCCCTTACCTGCAAATTCATCCAAAATCCACCAAGCATCTGGCCTTGACTGTTGAAGCAATATATCCCCAGGAATTCCTGTCCCACTTTCAGTGACCTTTCCTACATGTCACCCAGCAGTACCAAATATTGTACAACCTCAATTAGTACCCTCTTGGTAGCAAAAGTATAAAGTTCTTTGCCCCAAAAACCTGTGGAGAGAGGGAGAAATGAAAGCTTTACAGAGGGTCTTTTGGGAGACTGGGTCCAGACAGAGCGCACAGCTCAGCCATGACCATGGTGTTCAGTGGTGGAGGATTGCCATGGATGTGTGCCTCCACAAAATAAAGTCAGGTACATTTCTCATGCCCTGCTTGGTTTATCTTCCTCATAGGTATTTCATTGTGGAACTGGAGATTGTATTGTCAAGTTAAGGTAGAGCAGAACAGCAAATGATGATTGTCCAGGAAATGCTTTTTAGTTGATTGGAACTGTGTTTAGAAAATATAACTATTAAAAAAGGGCAGAGAAAAAAGATTACTTCAAAGCCTGATGCATCTGGATTTAAGACAATTCTAGCCAGATATTTTTTAGGATTTTACAAAGTTGTAAGGAAACTTAAGGAGTTTTGAGAAACTCTTTAAACTTAAAATTCAGAGTTCTTGTGGAGGATTTTAAGGTGACAAATTAGTATCCCTCACATTACAAAGCCTGGTCAAGTGTGTTTAGGCTTATGAGGACTGTCTGATATTTCTATGCAAAAAAAAGATTTTTAAGTAGACTTCATGACTTTTAAGATAGGAGACCTGACATAAACTGTGAAACTTCAGAACAGAACGACGGAAACCCAGTAAAACTCTAGTGTTGTGGCCTCAGGGATAATTTGATAATTTTCTTCAAAGAAAATACTTTTAAAAAGTATCAGATAAGCAAACCAAAACCCAAGACACTATTTTACAGTTTCCAAAGTGTTTTCAAAAATGAGCCATTCTAATGGGGGAAAAAGATGAGAGCCCCAGTGCAGCCAGGAGGATGAGACAGCCGTGCTCTTTGCAGGCAGCCACATGGTGGCTAACATAATCTGTCACAAGCATTTTGCAGCACAGAGCCTGTGATCATTAAAGCCTAAAATTACATTCTTTGGATGGTCTAATTTCTGCCTATCTTGATTGTAATCACTTTGCTCAGAGCTGAAATTTCTTTCTTTCCCTTATAATTTTTACTATAAGGATGTATTTCCCAAAGTGAAAAAGTGCGTCTGAGACTACAGTCTGTCATAAAACAACTGTCAAGTAGAAGTATTATTGTTAAAATACAGTAACTTGAGATATATTCCTACTAGAGACAGGAAATACAGATTCACTGCCTGAAAATCTTTGTGATTTGAATCTTATTGTGGCCCGGTGATGCTAACTGGCCTGTTCACAAATTCTGGTCAAGCACAACCTCCTCCATTGTGTCACAGCTTCTCAAGAGTACTCTGACATCTCAGCAAAACCTCCACCTCTCCTAATCTCTTACATCTCAGAAGCATCTGTAAGGGCTTTTGTGTCAAGAAAAGATGGAGAAGTTCTTGTGTTGTAACTTCTCTTGCTTTGAATTTTACATGCTCTGAAGGTGATGAGGAGTAAGTGCCATTTGACTCCTTTAAGGTTAAATTTCCAACAGCCAGTGAAGGACAGATTGAGACCTGAAAGTAATTACCGAGAGCAGTTCACATCTGCTCTTCTGGACACCTGCTTGAAGCCCCTAGTGATGACTTCAAATAGGTTAATCCTTTTTCCAGAGACCAGTGAGCTGCTAGAGGGCTGGATTTTTTCAAAAGAGAAAACAAGTCAGTTCTGCAATGAAAGACAGGGGAAATGGAGGGAAGACACTAATTAAAACCCATACTGTAAATTGCTGCAATAGCAGAGAAAGCACTCCTCTCTCATCAGCATTGTCCAGTTGGTTTATAAAATTTAAAAAAAATTATAGCTTTCATTAGGTCATAGAATGGTCTGATGTGTCCCTTGTTGTTTACATAATGGGTACCTAGTTTTTTTCAGCATTAACACTGTAATTTGAGCACTCACATAGGCCGATATCAAGCTTTGCCTGAGCCTTCACAGACATCTTTCTTCCCCTTTGCCATCACAGTCAGACAACCATTAGAGCACCACTACCAGAGCAGTAGTTAATGGTGGTGTGGACAAGAAATTTGTGGCCAAACTAGTGCCTTGTTTTGTCCTTTCTGCATGAACATCTACGTTCAGTGGAGAAGAAACTTGCAAGGGAACTTTGCATTAGTATAAGAAGATCTGGGATAAAGTTCCTGCGATTTAGCTACGGATCTATTGTGCTGTTCCTATACCTTCTCATTTTGAATCTTCTGATTTCTGTGAGGAATAATTTTACATTCCAAAATAAGCTTTACCTTGTATTTTTAAATATTTTAAATTTAGACAAATATCATCCCAGATAATGATTTCATAGTAGAAAAATGGAAATGTATAAGAGAATTTCCTATTGAAGCTACTTAGCACAGGAGGGCTGTAGTGACATCTTGACCAAGACACTTGTGGTTTGAGAGTTGGGATATTTGTGGCTCAGGACCAGAGAACAAGTGAAGATGTTCAAAGGTATTAGGTGAAATTATGGAAAGAGACAAACATAAAATTGCCTGAAGCTTGTATTTCTCGAATTAAAAAGAGGCCAATTTTTTTTTCTTTAGCTTTTTGCAGTCTAGACTTTCTGTGGAGTTTACATCATACTTTTGTTGCAACACTAAATCTGGGTTTCCAGTAATGTCTGGAAGAAGATTAATATCAAGATTAATAATCAAGAAGTTAGAGCAGTTATTGAGTGCTATTAAATAGAAAAGTTTCTAGTGCATTTTTTTCTCATTGTGATAACACATCTTGTTTAAACTGAGAAGAAAGAGGATGACTAAAGTTTTTCTGCCTCCAGGCTGTTCACATGTAGAATGTACCAGAAAAATGTAGCACATTTTTATGGGCAGTGTGGAACACCTTTCCTTTTTAGTTTGTGAGACATATGTGAAGGAAAAAATACTGAGGTAATTATGAGAACTAGTGACAAACAGGGTTTTATCTCTGATAAAATGAAGATGTTGATCTGAGCCAGGCAAGTGCAAATCCACTGGCCTACATAGCTGGAATCAACACTGAACCTGAAATTTGCTGTCTTTCTTAGCAGCATAGTAATTGCAAGGATTTTTTTAATGTTTGGAACATGTTTTAAAATTGTCAAAATCAATCTAGTCTAGGCATAAGCTTGAAATGCAAGGGAATTTCAAGGGATCTGGAAGCGTAACCATAACACCCAGCAAAGCATGTGCTCCTAATCACTTCAACAATTTGGAAGGTCCCAGACTGGTGCTCTCACAAGGGTTTAGGACATTGTTCACACAGCATTTAGTATGAAACAGGAACAATACTTAGTGGAATGCACTTAACCTTATTTTAGCTGCACAAAATAAAGCACATAAAATAGGCTCATTGTTTACATTCACAACATTAGTGTAAAATGAGTAATGGGAGAGAAAAAGCAATGAAGCAGCACATGAGGGGTTTTTTTTCAAATGAAGCTACTTACGTTTTTATTTCTTATTTCTTCAGATGCAGAACTAGGAAACCAGAGGGAGTTCTGCTCACCAGGAAAAAATGGCACATTGTAACCAGATCTATTCAATCTTTATTGTTTATTTTGCACTAGAAGAGCTGAGCACCAAACTCATTGTGAATTGTGTTCACTAAAATCCAACTGCACTGTCAGAGAGCTCTGCCTGGTGTTTTCAAAGCCTTGCTATGGAGTATGGGCAGGCTATTGCAATGACACTAACAGTGCATAGTATCTTTGGGGGAAAAAAAAAGGAAGAGTGTGATTTTGGTCATGGTCCTTGACAATATGCCGCTGAAAGACATCTTAGAGTCAGCACTGATAAAAATTGTCTGTCATGTGAGTGATGTGCAGCAAGACAATCCCTGGTGAGTCATAGAGGTCAAGAATTGACATTGAGCCAGTTGTTTCTTTTTTTTTAGAGAAAATAGCTGACATGTTTTCTTCTGATTGCCAGGGAGAGAGACTAGAGTGTCACAGTTTATCTAAATGACTCAATTTATAATTTTAGGAGCATAATATTTGTCACTTTTTTTAGCTGCTTTTTTTACTTTAGCTAAAATGAAGTGTGTTAAGATACTTTTGTCTCTGAGTTTATGAAGTCAATTGATCCTTTGAAATGAGTGGGAGCCTAAGGTTGTAGTATCACTGCTATATCATACTGCCTTTCAAAAAAAGCACTGACACTTAACCTTCTTTTAAGAAATGATTCTGTGCTGTTGCAAATATGTAAAACTCACAGCTGAGATGTGTACCTTCAAAGATAAACAGCTGCTATCATCTTTAGCAGATCAGGGTTGTTTTGTAGACCGAGACAAAAGAAGTAGGCTCTTGTAAATGCTGTCTGCATATTCCCTCACAATACATCCCTTCAAAACCACTGAACTTGTCACCAGCTGCCAATTTTCATCAAGAAAAGCCTCTCATTATGTTCACTGAGTGCTCACAGAACTGGCTCTGAGTTCCTCAGTCTCTGGCTGGATCATCCCTTACTCTGCAGTGTCTGTCAGGCATCTGCACTGCTTCAAGGCTTGTGCTGGTCACCTGGAGAGAGAGAGGGAGGGAGGGAGGCAGAGTGCTTTCGTGCATAACTTGTTTTTGCAGATGAAAATGGGGAAGGTGATTTGGTTTCCTATGACCCACTCTCCTGGTAGCTTCTGATCTCTCCTTGCAATTCCAAAGCTTGTTGAGATTTTTTGAGGTGCCCAGGGTGATTAATGTAGGACAGGGATAATTGTGGACAATTGTTAGGCTCTCTCATGCACTTGATGCAATGGCAGAGATCTGGTCTTATGTTCTTAATGCCTCCCTTTGAATAAGTTGAAAACACACTGTTGCCTTACACTTGCTATTTTAATACCCATTTTTTACTCACCATCTGTAGGATAGGAGGGAGTGTCTGAGTCAAAGTATGCTGCTATAGCCCTGGCTTTTACTGCCACATGGGAAGACAAAGGATGGATCACTGAAAACAATGACTGTTCCTTTCTTGACACAAAAAACTGCTAGTTTTCAAGTTATAGGTTGCTTGCTAACAACAAGGAAATTCTGAAAAAGTTGCATGAAAATAGTTTATTTGCACAAAACTACAACTTGTACCAGCTCTGTTACTAATGTAGCAGTGTGCTTTGTGAATGCTCCAGGCTAAGCGGATCCCCAAATGTATTTGAGAGTCTAATAAAATGTCAGAAAAGATAAATCTTTGGTATAGTTTCTTCTGTGTTGACTGGCAAACCTCTCCTGCTCCAACACAGAAATTTCAAAAGACTTTCACCCTGGCCTGCCACTTAAGTCAATGCTGATAAAAGTAGTCTGTCTAAAGGAATTTTTTTTTCATTCTGAAGCGCAGGATGACACTTTGCTTTTATTCATTTACAGGCTGAACTAAATGCCACTCACATCCTTGTTTCAGTGCACCGTGGTGCTCAAGGGCTTGGAGACTGAGCTCACATCACACCACTCCCACCCCTGTAGCTGCCCAGAGTCATTCCTCTGACATGCACCAAGCTGACACATGAGCCAAAGATACCAGTCAAGAGCTGATCTTTGTAGAGATATTGATAGGAGGTATTAAGGTCACTTTCTCCTAGCAGAACGGATGCCCTGTCAGCTCTGAGAAATTAATTGAGTAAAGACTCAGGATATCCAGTGTATTATATAGAAAATATGCTCCTCTGTCCTTTCAGGAACCTAAATACTGCTGCAGTTTGCTTTTGTACGGGTTATCACTATAGTTCAAGACAGCAAGCAAGGTGGCTGACAACACATTGCAAATCTGCATGGGGGCCCCTTGAAGGCAAGAAGATATTCACAGAATATTGAATATTCCTTTATTTGCATCCCATGGGTACCTGCTAGACTTTAGTGACTCCTGTTCACCTATAATCTAGAAGGATGTCTTTGGTACTACAATGACATTCAGTGTTTACTTTATCTTTGCTCAATAATAAAAAAGTAACACTTAAGAAGTAAGTTGAGAGTTCCTGAATCAGATAAGTGCTTAGATTTTAGCTGTAATCAAAGAAAAAGTAATTCAATGCAGTGAGATTACAAAGAAGCTCTTCAGAGATTTTCCCTTGAATAATCCACTTGAATGCAGCTACCTCATTGTGAGGTTATTATAGTGAAAGTTTGCCCACATCCAGCTGGTCTTCTGAATTTTGGGGGTCTTTCATCCTCTTCAGAATCACTAAAAGGTAAGGAACAGTTTCATGCTAAATGTTTGAAGCTTATAGCAGGATGGTGTCTATGAATATCTGATAAATGTATACCCTAATTGGCAACAGTTTGGGGCACTTCAATGAGAAGATCATTCTTCTGCCACCTTCCCTAGAAAATAATTCTTCTTTATGTGTTCACTTATTCTATTCCAAAGCTCAGGACCCAGCAAGACTGGTGGGTGCTGGGTGAGGACTTTTCCACTTGCCTCTGTCAGCTCTGTAGCTGGTCCATCCCACCAACCAGTACCATTAAGTGCAGTTGAATCTTTCAGTCAGCTTTCCTTGTGCTGACTTGATTTCCCATCAGATGAACAGAAAAGGATCATCTAAAATCCTTTCTTAGAAAAGAGGATTTAATGCTTTGTCTTTACAAAATGCTACAGACTCTGCAGTGTGGTTAGATCGACCAAGGGAGTCTGCCTTGTTTCTCAAGTCAGTGGGACTGGACTGCCTGTGAACCCTTGGTTTGCTGATACAGGTTGCTTGCTTTGTCCATGATGTGTTCAGCCTGGGGGTCAGAAATGTGGCTTAAATCCCAGGGAAGATTGACAAATGCTTTTTTTTTTTTTTTTTTTTTTAATTTCCCCAGTGATGAGGGCACTCATTTTCCAGGAACGTCCTGCGCCTAATCAATTCTTTGCCGTTCACTATTCCTCTGGCAGCAGCTTGGTCTCTCTGGTATTCTGCCTGCAACATGCAGTTTAATCTCCTCAAAAGATGTGAGTGCCTGAAAATCTTTAGTTTTTCTAAAGCCTTTGGATTTAATATAAGACACCATCATGAAATTTAATGGCCTATGATATTTCTGAAGCCTGACGGGATGATCTAATGAGTCCTTCTGGCTTTAAACACTGAACCTCTTGGATCCTCACCTTTCCCATGACTTCTTCACATAAAATACAATTTAGAATAAAAAGAACTCGATCATTTACCACACATATCTTCTTAATGGCAGAAAATTATTTCACAGCAGCAAAATCACAGAAAAAAGAATTTTACTGGGACATCTGTGGGTTCAGTTGAGTGTTCCTTAACCCAAAGTTTCTTGTATGGATGATTGGAGCCATTTCTCTGTGCTGAATCAGGACTTCAGTCCGTGTTACCAGTGAAGTATGGAATGCCCTTATCAATAATAAAAATAAAAGAGCAGAGCTCATTTGCTCAATAAGAAAAACAAAACTATTTCCCTGACAAAAAGAGTTCAAAGACTGAGTGATGTGAAACTCTCTGGGAGAATAGTGAGGAGCAAATGAAACCTTCTAAATAATTACAACAAAAATTGAAATGTTGGTTTAAAAATTATTGAAAAGGACAGCTGAGCTAGGAGTCAGAAAATCTGGGCTCAGAACAATGTATCAGGCAGAGGAGCCTGAAATGAAATGTTAGTATTCTTTGGCTGTTTAGATCCAAGTCTGTGGCCAAGCCTGTCTAAAGCTGTCCTGAGCATGGCAGCAGCTCTGTGGTGGGGACTGCAGGGTGCTGGGCTGCCTTCTGCCAAATCCTCTGTGCAGCCAGGACCATGGCACAGGGCACAGGGCAAAGAACAAGGGACACAGGACTCCTGTGAGCATCCAGCTCAGGGGGTAGCTGAAAATGTGTCCCTGGATGGGGCCAGCTCCTGCAGGAAACACAGCTGATGCCTTGTTTCAATCCCTGCTCCTCATGCAGCTTAGCCATCAAAGGGAGCACTCAGAGAACAATTTTTCCTCCCTCCAGGACATCTGCTTTTCTTTGCAGAGGATCTTAAACCTGAATTAGAGCCAAGAGTCCAGAAAATGTCCATAGCACTGCAAGCATCATGCTGTCTGTGCTGGGATACTGTGAGAAGCAGAGGCCCTGTGGAGAGGGCAGAGAGATGGAATCTCAGTGTGGGCATCTCCCCACAAGCCCATTTTGAAAAGATATATATAGAGAAAAAAATAGATTATCAAATGAAAAGGAGTATAGCCCAGCCTATTTACTGCCTTTTGTCTCACTGTTTATGCCACTGCCTGAGAGGTGATTACTTTCCTTCCCCCTAGCCAGGATGAAGCCAGCAGGAATTAAGCAGTACTTTTTCAGGTACAAATCACTGTTTCCCATCCCTGCTCCCTTTGCTTTGACAAACACTTGTATAAATGAGGCACAGGTAGGGCAATTAGTTCTGTGTCCTCTCAAACTTGCGTGAGGTTTAGTTCCCAAATGCCTGACAGAGTTACTTTTGAGAAGAACTTTGAATTGCTTCTGAACAGTCTCCAGTGTAGTCTCCATCTGTGACTGAGTTCATTAAACAAATTATTGAGCTTGCTCACCAATGTCATAAGGAACTTCATACTGCCATGAATTTGAAGGATGATTTTATTTTGATTTGCTAACTTCTGAGTCACTCTTATAATTGGTAACAAAACACACAAAATAATTTTTTATTATTGTCTTATATATTTTTTTTTGTTCTTAGTTACTCTGTACAAAGTCACCGGAGTCACTAAATAACCCAAAATGCAGTAAGATTTAATTTTTAAGAGGGTAGTCACTCATAGATGTAACAACAGTTACTGCCCTTGTTTTTCTGGTGCATCTATGGTAAGTAAGTAACAACAATAGCAACAAGAAGAAGAAAGAAGAAAGAAGAAAGAAGAAAGAAGAAAGAAGAAAGAAGAAAGAAGAAAGAAGAAGAAAGAAGAAGAAAGAAGAAGAAAGAAGAAGAAAAAAGAAAAATAAAAAGAATTTAATTTGGTGGTACTTATTCTAATTTTCGACAAATTTTCTTTAACCTTTGCATGAACTTTTCTTCCCTCTCCCCTCTACCATTTGGGAAAGAGCAGAAAATCAGCCCTTTTTGTTTGCTTATGTTGGGATTTGTGTCTCATCCTCTTGCAAGAGATTATACAACATTATATTTTGTCTGCCATCCTCTTGATGATGCTTGATAAAGAACATTTATACTGTAGGTGCGCACATTACTTCACAGTTTAAATACCATCCCGCTCATTTTCCTGCTGTGCCATGACATTCAGAGGATGATTTCTTTCCTTTTCATAGTGTGTCCCTGCATTTTATCAGTTATGGTGATTATAAACAGTTTTCTAGAAAATAACACGAATTTCTCAGCTGAAGAATTTTGAGAATATACAGCATTTGGATATTCTTGAATCACAGCACTGATGCAGCTTATCTTGCACACTGAGTTGGTCCCAAAGTGACTTCCATGGACTTCCTTGTGGAGTGTGAGCCCAGTGCTTTAATTTCTGAGCTTTGCCCAATTAAAATGCACAGCATATATAGTTTGCTTGTTTACCTGAAAATTAAGTCTCTGTCACATCATCTAGCATATAATTTTGCTAGATCTGTTAGAAAGTTGGGAACAGGGCAATAGCCCCAGCATGGAGGTGAGCTGCCCCTTTCCCCTGCAGCCACTGCACATGCCAGGAATGAGCTGTCCAGCACTGCAAGAGCAGTACAAACAAACATTTGTGTAAGAACACTTCTTCCTTCTAAATCTGGCACTCTGGCAGGATGATAATTGCCTGATACTGGTATCATGCATATCTGGAAAGTCACCTTAGGATGGCATGATTCAGTGCTGCTACCGAAGAGATTGTACTACTCAGTCTCTTCCCTCTGGGAATAGCAAATAATTTGTGCCATCATTCAGTGAAGTACCTATGAGACTGAAGTGGCTGAAAAATTACTTGAGAAATGGCTTGCTCCTGGCCATGTTAGTTTTCTGAGCAACTTCACAGCTTAACTGCAAATTGCTGTAAGGGGTGAGTAGTGTGGGCATGAGGAAGAGCTGCTGGGAATGGGAAGTGAGCAGAATGCTAAAAAAAACAAAGACATTGAAGCCAGTCCACGTGGTAAGTGGACCATGTGAAAGTCCATGTGGTTGTGTATAGAAAAGCAGCCATTCAAAACAGAGAAAGACAAGGGGGAATCAGAGTTCTTAGCCTTCACACACCTGTGAGCTTAAGTTTCAGCCAGGTCATGAGTCTTGCTCAGAGCACAGAAAATTAAGAACATACATGGTATTCTATGTAGAAACAATGTTTGAAATGTTCCTACTTAACTATATTTCAATTGTAGTTTAAAGTGAAAAAGAAGAAAATAAAAAAAAAAAGAGGAAAATACAATTTTTTGTATTTCCACCAAGAATATAAGGATATAAAAAGTCTTTAGAGACAATTGACACAATTTTCTCTGGTTTGTTTTTGGTTGGTTGGTTGTTTGGTTTTTTTAACTCAAGTAGGCTTAAAAATGTCCAGGATGTCAGTCTGCTGGTAAGTTGACCATAATCTACAAAATATGCTTGTAATTATTTATGACCTCTCAGCATTCAAGAACATGACAAAAATTATTTCCATCACCTTTTGACATTAAGACGCAGTTAGAGTCCAGGGAACTGCTCTACAGTTGGGACCCAGAATTTTCAACTCACTGCATGAACAAGGGCTGCCTACAATGATTATTTCAGTGTGACAAGAGTAAAACAATTTTATCCAATACTACCTCATTCTGTTAAAAATCTATGCCTCAGCTTTAATCCACTCAGGTCAGTTTGCCTCATCTCCTTAAAAATTCTGTCCTCCAGAATGTATGATGTGGATATTCTTTTTATAGAAAAAGTAATTATGGCAGTTTTCCAAACGATCACAATGCCACTGTGCCCTCAATTCCCAAGGGCCATTCCAAGAATTTCTTTCAATTCAGAAATAGCTTACAAATGCGACATAATCTTTTTGACTGAAATTGAGTATGTAAATTTGTCTGGGGGGCCCCAGTCCTCCAGCATCTCCATCTCTGAGCCCCAGTGCCCAAATGTCCCAGCAGGTGAGGAAAATTGGTCATTTTGGTCATTCCAAGCAAAATGGGCCCAGCTATGCAGCTGATGTAAACTGACTCAGCGGTCACAGCAGTGATGCTGATTTTTGCCAGCTAAGGAGACTATTATATTACATTTTGCTTATCTGTGAAGACCTTTTCTGAAATAGTGTGTGCTGATTGTCTCTCCAAGGCAGAAACATGCCAGCAATTGAAATTATCCATGCATAATGCATTTGAGGTAACACTTGGGTTTATTGCCTCTTGGTAAGTTATTAAGCTTTTACTGAAGCATATTTTGTATGAGCATCAGTATTATCCATGTGCTTTGTACCTAATGTGTTTCACTTCTTTAGCACATCTCAGTTAAGGGTTCTAAAGCAGGCTACAAACGCTAATGAGCCTTGATTTGCAGTGATCCAGTGAGGATGGCAAGCAGCATCATTGCAGGTCTGCAGGTCAGGATTCTGAGGGACGGAGAGGCCTCCTAAAGACAACACAATAAAATTCAGATGATTGTTCCTGCCCTTCTGTCAGCACCTTGAGCCCTTTTGCCCTTTCTCCCCAGCAGTGCCATATGGAAGGAATGAAACCTGCCTGTGGTTGCTGGCTGCATCCCCAAGTGCAACAGGATGCTGGATGCACCCAGGGCTGGACATCCTGTTTGGTGCCCCCCTATCCCTGGACAGAGTTGTCCCCTCTGACCTCATAATCCTGCCTATGCCCACACTCTCTCCTTTTCCTTTTCTGCCAAAATCTGTGATTCCTTGTCTGTGGGCGCAAGCATGCTCCTGCCAAAGTCCTCATTGCAGTGCATTTTTCCTGCTCCTGGCTCTTGGATTCATCCTCCTGCTCCAATCCTGCTGTTCTCCCCCTAACAGCAGCATTTGGGGGCTCCCTCACACACTGGTATTCACCCTTGCACACTAAATAATTGCAGCTGCAATACAGAATTAAAGCCACAAGTGGGAAATCTTTTCAAAGCTCTTTTTCAAGACACATTACCTCAGAGGACAGCTCTGCTGAGACCTCCATGCTAGCGTACTTTAAGCATGAGGGCTTAGTGTTGCTGGAAATTTTTGTCCTTTGTCACATGCTCTGCTCATGGGAACTCATTAGGAGTCAAGCAGGAGAGGAACTATGCCACCAAAGAGCAAAGGGACAATGCTGTGAGGCACTGAGATGGCCCCTGCCTGCCATGCCCTTGCTGGGGTCCTGGGGCTGCTGCTGGTGCAGCTGCCACTCAGGCACACATCTGAGAGGAAACCACAAAACCAGCGAGCACCATGGGCACCAGTGGGTCCCAGGAGGCTGCTGTGCCTTCTCCTCCGGGGCTGCCTGCTGCTCTGCAGGGATCCTGGTGATGCAGAACTGGCAAACACTGCAGCTGCACTGTCCCTCCATCTGTCTCCTGCCCTCCCCGTGAGACCAGGGCCACAGCAGGTCTGGGGCAGTGTCACAGGTGAAGGCTTGTAATGCAGCTTGGATCAGCCACTGATGCACAGGGATGAGCATTTTCACTGAGCCCAGTGCAAAGTGCCAGAACAGATGGAACAAATTAACAGCCATTCCTCTAGTATGGAAACAGTGGAGGAACTTCCATTAGGAAACTTACTGGTGCTTTCTCACACGAACTTTTTCCTCCTCTAACATTATTTTTTTCTCATTCAACATTGTGCCTGCCTGCTATTAACTTTAGAAGTTTCTTTTCTGTAATGGGTACTTCTTCCTCCTCCCCTAGGTCAGATCTGCCTCATGTCAGGAGAGGTCACACCTGCAAGCTGAAATGTCAGGTCCATTTAAAGAAGTTTCTTTTAACAAAACTAGAGTTGCTTTGAGGATACCTTAATATAAGCTTTAAAAGAATCTCTTCCTCTCTCATTTTTGCTCTCACACACATTTAGATATTTATACTAATTCTTCCCTGGATCCCTGACATTTGTTTTTTCTTAAGAGATTGAGTTTCAGTGTGTACCACATTATAACAATAAGTCAAACACTTTTTCACTTCTGGAGCTTTCTAAGTTTTTGGTTTTATTTTTATTTTCTTTTCCTGAATGCAATGATCTGTAGAAACCTTTAAATGTTTTCTATCAACTCTTATACAGTCACTTCCATTTTTACTCTGTGGTTAGTATTTCCCTCTAGTGTAGCTACTGCATTCAGTGCCCTGCTGGGTTCCTCAATCTTCAAAATTGAGAATTGTCACTTCTCAGCACCTCTGATCAGCTACTCAGTAAGAGATTCTCTCCTTTTCAGGCTGAATGTAATCTTCTCAATCTTTCTTTATTAAGATTTAAAAATATGAGTGGTAAAAGAACACAAACCAAACCTTCTCTCCTGAAGCACAAAGTGTATGTAGTAGATATTTCTAAACTTTTCTCCCCCTTACAGAAATTCCACCACATTTGTACATTCCAGGTTCACCCATTCATCCCCGATACATCCCAAAGTTCCATGCCAGAGTTTAATGGCTCATTTATCTATGTAATATTCCTGCATTAATGTTTGTATAACTCCTTGTAACAGGGACAGAGAAAGCACTGTTTGGATTTCCAATCCCTAGTTTTGCTTCTGTGAGATAGGATAGTGAGTGGTCAGGGTCCAGCTTGACTCATTTTCACAGTGTAAACTCAACAAGGACTAATTGTAAAGATGCTTGTTCTACCTAGACCAAAAAAACCCAAACCAAACCTTTTCATCTTTGTCCTTTTCCTTATTCCTTTTCTCTTTTCCATTTCATTCTATTTATTTATCTATTTTTCTTTCAACTGCCATATTACACGACAATGGTGCAGAGAGGGGACTTTCAGAAATTTAGTAATGATGTTTGCATATTAGAAGTTTCCAGGCTTACATTGGGAAAATTTTGCCAGTCCATGAAAACTTTCCTCTCACCCCAGGACCAAAGAATTTTTGCACTTACTGGTCAGCACAGATCAGCTCTGTCTGAACACTCAATTTTTTAATAGACTAAGTATTTTGATCACCTGACACAATGAACTCTGGCAGCTAAGAAAGAGGATAAATTAATCCAATGGAAAAAAGTTTTATGAAGAAAGCAATAGCCATGATAGAGTTGTGGAAGAGAAAGAATTTGATAAAAAGTAGCACACTGGAAATGATGCTTGTTAAAAAGAGAAAGAGAGAGATAGAATTAATTTTTTTAAAAATGTCCCTGTGGAAAAAAATGGTACTTTCCTTGGGTTGATACTGCCTAATAATGTTTCACAGTGTACAGCGTGCCAGTTTTTCTGTCTCTTGTCCTTTGTCCCCACATATCCATGGTGATTTGAAGCTGGTAGAATTTAAAAGAAAGTGCTTTATGTAATTAACTGATTTTCAGAAGCTTAAGTGTCTGTGCCAGAACAGTGAAAATGAAATCAAATTAGTTCTTCATACAGCTTGGGAAAAAATGGAAAGCATCCAAAGAAAAATAACTGAGGCTGTATATGGGCTGGTATTAAAGCTCAGGAAGTCTCTGATCTGTTTGCCCATATACCAGTGAAAGCAGATCTTCCTCTGGTGGCCTGCTTTGGGTTTCAAACTGGAAATCTGCATGGAAAGAAGGCTAGAGAGAACTAGAGAGAATACACATACATACATACATATATACACACACACACACACACTTATTTATTTATTTTTTTATTTAATATATTTTGTGAATCCTTTATGTTTTCATGCTCTATAGAAGAATTATTACAGAGATGATCCATAACTATAGTGTTAAAATAAGAAAGATGAGCTAAGTGTTCCATCCTTGATGTTTTGAGATGTAGCCATAGCACTCTCCTTCTCAACAGCGGTGTAGCAAGAACAAAACGTTTGATTTCCAGTCAGTCTTGGGGATTATATCCCTTTCCATAAATTAAAACATGCAGGGACCCACGTGTTTAGGTGGTACCTTCCAGGTCCAGACAGCAGGAAGTCTTGGGATACTACTCACAATAAAAGCTTCTATGAGCTGTTTGTCAGAGACTGGAATTGCAATGAATACTTTCTGCAAACCAGGACCCAAGTGTTTAGGTGGTTATTTCCAGGTCCAGACAGCAGCAAGTCTGCCTTGCTCGTCAGGGATACTGCTCACAATAAAAGCTTCTGTGAGCTGTTTGTCAGAGACTGGAATTGCAATGAATACTTTCTGCAAACCTTTTAGAAGCTGAGCTTTCTCAAAGCAGCTGGGGAGGGCAACAAGCACAGATATTTAATGATGCCACAAGTTGCAGCTTCCAGTTCTGTACTTCCTGGTGAACTAATCCATGGGAATACTATAGATCCCAACTCCAACTTCCATCAAAAAACTGTAACCATTTACAGCTATGTATTGCATTAGTTCCTTCTCTTTGTTTCCTCTCTGCTGAGGCACCCTCTTTACAAAGTCAATAAAAAGTTGATATATTCAGTGGTGGTATATTTAGGAGCCTTAGAGAAGATGGTGAAAATGCCTTTCCCAGAGCAGTATAGGATTCTCTCCTCTGGATTTCAGACAGTAAGTATTATACAATCCTGTCCCTCACAACTTCAAATGAGCAGCTGCTTAGTCCAGCTAAGCCCACAGAGTATTGAGTCCTTACTCCCAGGAATTCAGCCAGACACTGCTTTTTGCACTCTATTATAAACCTCAATTCAGCCATGAAAAGATTTTGTGTCACATAAGAAAAGAGCAAGGTAGTTCAAGGGTGAATTGACAACATTCTAGCTCACTTTAGTAGAAAGTAAATGTTTTAAGTGGAAATGCTCAAAGTGATTCTAAAATATTGATGGCTCCACCTGCTGCAGAAAAGGCTTTCCCACCTATCACCAGTATCTGCCAGTCTGAGATACAAATGTGTACTCTGTCCACTTTAGATTTTAATCTGTTGCTACCTTAATAGGAGTTCATGAGGTAGCTTCTGACAAGTGATTGCCTCTGAATATGATTTTCTTTAATATTTTTTTCTCTTTGAAAAAATGTTAACAGCCATTTCCTTGACGTAATTTGCAACTTCAGGTCTGCTGGTTTGACAGATTTATAGATTTTACTTCCTTTATTTGTTTGTAAACCATGTGTTTTATCCTCTCTCCAGTCTGATTGTATCCAAGTATCTGCAACTTCTCCAGAAGTATACACTGTTTAGAATTTTCATAACTTTTCTTTCCTGCCCTGGTTTAATTTCGCCTGGTGGCTGGTGTGTGGGTGTTTGGGATTTTAAGGGTAGCATTTACCACCTGCTGAATACTTACTTGCTTGTTGGAAATTTTGGGAAAACTAATCAGAGGTAAAGGAAGAATTGAAGTGTAAGTAAGAGATAAATGAGTCAGGGAAGGACAAAGGACATGTAAAAAAAAACCAAAATAATTTATTTCTCTTCTGTGTACATGCATTCTGTAATAGATAAACAGCTGACACGGACAAGAAGCAAAAGGGCCCTTCTTGGGGTGGATGTTTGAGGGCAATGAGAAATACTGATAAATGCACTCTGAGGAGACTGGTGCCAGAGCAATTTTGCTCAGCCAGTGCCTCTCCAGGCACTGCTCTGTCTGATGTGGGATGGTTTCTCACCACAATGGGCCCAGGAAGCATTGTGTCAGAACCCATGTCTGCAGGCAGTGCCAGAGGTTTGCCTAGTGTTCCCAGCTTACCAGAGACCTTGGCAAAGGAAGTGCAGTCAGCATGTAAACATTTTTTCTCTTACAGAATCCTTCTCCAGACATTTTCTATGAATTTCTTAGATGAGGTTCTGTTTTTTTGGTGAGGGACAATTTAAGCATTTCTTTCCATATTGGATATATTTTCTGTCAATAGCCTATGTTTACTGCAAGCCAGGCACTAAGAAGCATATCCTGCTGAGACTATCTGGCACAACCTTGAAGAGTTCAGACTTTTCCATCCCTTTCAAATGGTGAGAAATTTATAGCAATAGCTTACTGGAGAGAGCAGTGGAATTATCTAAAAGTATTTTGTTACCTACAATTTCCCCCAACCAGCTGTGATATTTAAAAGACACTAATCTCTTGCTGGGTTTCCCCTGCCTCTCCAGACCCTCTGCTCCATATCCTCTGCCCAGCCCTTCCACCTCTCCAGCCTTTTAGCTGGGAGTCTTCAGTGAAGATTTGCAGTTAATTTGTGTCTTGAAAGCTGCAGCTACAAACATCTTCTAATCCTGACAGCAGATGAGTGCAGGAGCCAGAAGCAGATAAATCACACCTCCTGGATGCTAACTTTTCTTTGTGCTCTGAGTTTTTTTGACTTCCTGCGTAAGAATATGAAGGCAGTGGAATTGCCAGCTGTAAAGGACTGAAGTGGCTTTCGTCTTCAAAGCTTTACTGCTACTTGTCATTAGTTATGTCAATTCAAAAGGAGAAAAAAAGGAGACCTTTAGACTGATGAGAATACATTGGCAGCCAAAACCTTTCCTGGAATATTAATCGAGGATTATATGAGATTCCTCTCCAAACAGCCAACAGATCCTCTTTTCCCTGCAATAAGCCAAAAGACATTCCATCCATAATGATCTAAAAATTATTGTGATAAGATTTAAAATATTTAAATATTTAAAATATGAAGTACTAAATTAAAAAAAAATCAAACCTAATGTGAGCTTTCTTCATAACAGATTTTGTTGATAGTTATTAAAATAAAAGTGCGAGGAAGTGCTTCAATTCCCATACAGAGACCCTTGGATCAGGGAAGGCTTAAGGAAACAAAACCATTTTTGTCTTGGTGTTAGTGGATGCATTCTGCAGAATCAGACTCTGTATAACCTTTTTTTGTGGTTATTACAGGCATTTCACCACATTCTTAAGTGCCCCCAATAAAGAAAGAATCACAGTCTGCTCTGGGAGGTCTTCACCCTGCAGAGACCAAGGGTTTGAATGGGAAAGGAGTCCAAGCAAAGTCTCCATGTAGACACAATTATTTATACGTTCAAGTCCAGTTTTCTAACTCTCTCTTTTTTTTTTTTTCTTCTATTAATAATTTCGGTTAATGTGTGCATATTTAAGCACAGGTCCTTTTTTGGGTGAGAGACCTTTTTTCTATCCTCAATGTAAAATTATGCAATTCTTCTGCAGACACCAGAACTGAATGGTTCCATGCTATACTAAAATCAGCTCACAAGCAAAGTCAGTATCAGAATAGATGCTACAAGTTTAGCCCAGAAAGTCTAAGGAATCTCAGGGTTTTGTCACAACACTATGATAGAAAATGGTAGCAGAAATGTTACTCATACTTTTTGTCTGACGCTATGTGATTTCCAAAAAACTCATTATGGGAATATGTATTCAGCATCAAGACTTGTATGAAAAAAGAAAACCCATTAACACATTTTAATAATAAGCCATCAATAATAGTACTAAATTTCCCAAGGAAAGGCACATTATACAATCCTTTTTTTTTTTACTTTGTGCAAAAAGACTGAACAGAGAATAATGTACTACTGAGCACCAAATGGAAGGATAAATGCCTGCAGAGTTGTTCTGTCACTTTATGCTGACTAACACTGATTGAAAGGTAGCTTCCAATGACAGCTGTAATATTTTAAACATAGGTAGTAGCTATGTGTGTGGAGTACACAGGCTTTGAAATTGCCTAAAATCCTAAAAGCAATGAGAAATTTTTAAACTGAGCAGGTCTTTACCGCAGGAAAAGACACTCTGAAAAGAGATTAAATCCTTTCAGAAAAGTTATCTTAAGCTCAAGGTGCAGAGTCTGTGCAAAATCTGTCCCCTGTGACAGAGGCAACATTGTCTTCTTATGAAGGAAACACTTTGCAGTCCAGGGCAGAAAAAGTGAGAGCTGTGATGTGTAAAGCACTGAATCAAATAGGCCTCTGATTGATGGTACTTAAGGCACATACAAAGTCTTTATTTATCTCCCATGAAATGGAGACAACTGGTTGTGCTCAGGTGATTGAGAAGTGACATATATCACCCTAGAAAAATCCCATTTATTTTCTTTCCTGGAGGAATGGAAAAAGAATAAAGCTGCATAGAGGCAGGGGTTTACAGGCATTTAGGACTTTAAAATGTGGGTGATTTTAATGAAAAAACATTATGTCTGCACATTCACGTACTTTTATGCAAATATTTACAATAGAACCATGTATACGGCATAAGAATACTAATTTTCAATCATAATTCCTTAGATTGTGATATCTCTGACACAGAGGTCTCCCTCAAACTGTCATTTTTCTACTTTTTTTTTGTCAACAGTCCATCTCATTGGTGTGCTGTGTGTGGAAGGAGGCCAAAAATAAACATTGATATGTATCAATGAATGTATATACCTGAATATACAGAATTGCTGGAGAGGCTCACAATTTAATTCCAGGTTTTTTGTGCTGCTGCAAGTAAGAAAACATCCCATTGAAACGTTTTCCATGATGAAACCTTGCCTCCAGCTTGAATAAGTACGGAAAACCCTAACCAAGCTAAGAGGTGATTAAAAGAGTTACTGGACATTGTTTTCTGTCAACGCAGAGCAAACGCTTGAACAGCAGAGTGAGTTCCCATATTCCCCCAACTTTTACTGACCCCAAGGGTGATGTGAAGTCTCACCCTGCTTCCCCTGTAGCAGAGCACGCAGTAAGGAGCTCCTGGAGGCCATTTAAGTCTAGCTGGGGACTGTCCTCTTTTTATGAACAGCAATAAATCAGCAGTAATGCAACCAATGAATTCACATCATGAATCCACATTTACAAATTTGCATTGATGTGGGATAATGTCAGTAAGAAGCAGCACAGACACCAGGTCACTTAAGGTTATGTGCACCCCTGGGGCTACCCAATTTTATGTATTTCTATTGGCCATGAGAAAGTCTCTGGGATTTCTTCTGATAATAGTCCCAACCAATTCCATCCTATAAATCATTTTACATAAAACTCTGAGCTAGGCTTGACATTCTTGTTTATGTTCTAGCAAGTACAACAGAGGACCTTAATGTATAATGAATGAAAGGAGTGTCTGAATGCTCCAGTTAGAGCTGGAAAATGACTTGCTAAATCTTGCTTTCTCACACATTTAGAATCTAGGAGTTTCTCACATGAGGGGAGGATAGTTTGTTCTAAAGTGGCTGTCATTTCAAAGTTATTTAAGATTAAGAATAATATAAGATAATAAGTCTGGAAGAGTTCCCTACCAAAGATTTTGATTATCTCATTCTCACCACTAACTTGGAGTTCATGTCATGTTTTCCTGAGTTTCCTCATATTTCAGTTTTTCCCTGTCAATATCCTATATCTCTAGACTCCTCTTGGCTACAGGAATGATATCAGCAATGGGAATAAAAATTGTTTAGCAGAATAAATGCTTTGCTATGAGTGCTTGGACTAACATCCAGATAAAAGCTGAAGTAGATGTTCCTTGATGTGATTTTTTTAAAAGTTTGGCACAGATGGTTGCTTAGTTTTCCAAATCCCAGTTTTCATCCTACCCTGCATGATTCCAAAATAGTCTTTCCTCAGAAAGTCTTGCTGAGCACTGCCTTCCAAACCTTTCTGACTGGGCTTTGCAATAATTGAAAAGAAGTGCACAGCTTAGCTGATAGCCAAAACTGCAGGTGATGCTTCCAAAGCCCTCATCCCTAATTTACAGAGTCAGGGATCTGGATTTACATAAGGACAGGTTTGCAACTTCACCTTTCCCTTTTCTAATTAACCCCTGCTTGCATTATACTTCACATGGGGATTCATCACCTGCTTTATTGATAAATTTTGATAAGCTTCTTATGTTGATTAGAAACAAAAGGTGATGGTAGTCTAGGGAATCTTTAATGTAGCAAAGTGTTTGCTTTGTGAATCTCTGCTTTGAAAGCCATGTAGGCAATGCTTGGGCTTAGCAAATGCAGAGGCTATAAAACCTTAATTGCTCCTTCCCACACTTTAAAAAATAACTTCTCTTACTGTTGTGCTCTTTGCAACCCCTTATATTCAAGGTGTAAGTGAAAAACATACTTTAAAATAATATTTCCCTTTACTCATTTTCATCTTCAAAATAGGTGCTTTCCCAAAAAATAATCAGAATATACATTAAAGGAGTTCTTCGTAGGTTTTTTGTCCAGCCCCTGCTCAAAATAGGGCCAATCTCAATGTCAGAGCAGCTTGCACAGAGATATTCCCAGCTGAAATTTGGAAAGAATAGAGATACCCAGATTCTCTGGGCAATCTGTTCTTGCATTGAACCACACTCATGGGGCATTTTTCCTCATATCCATTTGAAATTTCCTTGCAACTTGTGACTGCCACCTCTTCTTTTCATTGTGCCCTTCTGTGAAGAGTCTAAAATTTTGTTTTCTCCCCTTTGGGAAGGGGAGGATAGCAATTAAATCTCCCTTTGTCATCTCTAATCTGGAGAAAGCAAACCCAGCTGTCCCAGTCTGTGATCCTACATGTGCTCCAATCTCTACTCTCTCTTTGTGATCCTCACAACATTTATCACAAGTGATACAGTAAGTAATGCAAATCAAATTATTTTTGCATTCCAGCTGGAGTAAGATGAAGAGGTAATATTTTTTTGCAGTGTTTTTATGCAAGTTTGGATAGAAAGTAACACAGGTAATGGAATTGGTCATTGAAACAAAAGGAGGGAGCAGAGGTGTCACCGTATCCCACGACCCTTTAAGTCCTGATCCCTTGCGCTATCCCTGAGAAGCCATAAACATAACATGGCACTGTAGATCCATTGCACCTTGCATTTTTGAATACCCCAAACACAGCAGTTTAGGGAGGAAGTAGAGCACTGGCTGCAGCTGATGCTCAGTGAGAGACATGGCATGACCCCAGTGGCATCCAGTCCCTCCAAAAGACACCATCCAGCCTCACAGGAGACTGCAGGCTGCCATGTCCTAAAACTAATGGAAGCCACTTAATGGACTTAGCAGAGCTGCACAAGTTGCCTGCAGTTTCCAGAAATGATGCCTAGTTTAAAACACCAGGCCTGATTCATCACTTTGTTATAGAGGTTTAATGGGGTGGTGAATCACATTTGTCATTTTCAAAAACTTAGAAGCATTGGTAGAACTACTCTCAATTCATAAACTTAAATATCTATGTTACTATAAGATTCTACTTTCAAATTTAAGAAGAGAATAACACCAGGTAATCATAATTAAGGACATAATAGCAAAACAATAATTTTCTGGAAACATTGTATATCAAGAAAAAAAAACCAACTTGTAGCATTACTGATTTATATTTTCATCTTAAGATTCATATAGCCTGACACTTTTTGCCATTTTCAAGTATGAATGCAATTAAAAACATCATTCAAGACATTAATTCCTGTAATATTTCATTCCTAGAGGGTTTTTTTTCCTAACTGGCTGATACAATGTTCAAAATCCCATATCCCTCTTTTTTTGTCCAAATACTCTTAATTTTCTTCTTCCTCACTTTCTTCATCCATTTTACCTTGCTCAGCTTGCAAGTAGAAAGGGGAGAGAGGAGCAGGAAAAAGTTTAAGGGGCAAGGAGAAAAACAGTACATCCACTTTCATTCTCTATTCAGGTATAAAAATATTTTGCAAACATTTTCAATTTTGTTATGGAAAACATTCTAACCAGCTCTAGAAGTTTAGGTAAAAATTGCCTAAGGTAATTCTGTCACAAGCAGAAGACAGATATCTTCATCTTCCCTAGGTGTGATGTTTGGCAAATAAAAAGAAAAAATTGTGGCAGATTAAAGTGACATGTCCTTTCCCAATTCTTGGTACAATTTATTAGCTGGAACAGAACTACTTGGTGGTTTTTTTCCCTTTTTTCTTGTCTGATCTTTCTCACTTATTTAAAAGGAATAAAAAGAACTGGGCTGGAAACCCTCTCAAAATCTCATAAAATGCCTCTGCATGATACTGCACATTTTCTTTTCCATTCTGTTAGTTGTTATAGTATATTTTATACAGGAAAGCCTTGGGAAATGTAAACCATGATTGCAGTATATGTTCTCTTGTTCTTGAAAGGGCACTGCATTTAAGCAAGACTCATACCATGATTCCTGAGACCTATTTTTAATCCTGTCAATATCTCATTTTATGACCTTGGGCAAAACTTCTCTCTGCCCTTCAGGCTACTCATCTGTTATATAGGAACAGAAATCGGAGATACTTTAGGGCATTATGAAATTTAATCAATATCTGTAGATTCCTCAGAGATGCTCAAAGGAAATTTGTCATCAAAATGGACAGTTCATACCAGTGTACATATACCCTATCAAACAAAATCTTCTGGAACCTTCTTATCCTGAGGCAGGGAGTAGAGATCATAAGCTATGTGTTTGTTTGATTTACAGTCATCTTCCTACTGCCAGCCGCATGCACGAGTAGAGAAAATCCCTGCCCAATTTTTCCCATTTGTTTTTTTATAAACAAATGCAAACAGTGAAGAGAGCATGCTCTGACATTGACCCTTGGGGCACCACTGAGCTGCCCACTTTGCCAAAACTGGGGTTTTCTGGTGGTTTGCTGAGCTGCCTTCAACCCAGTAGAGTGATCTGTCTTCTCCCTCACTGGTTTTATGCAAGACAGCAGGATGAGGAAACAGAAACTTCAAACTAGTATGCCCTCACTGTGGGTGGGATCCCACTGTGAGTGCAAGATAAAGGAGAGGTGAAGAAGCAGAAGAAATTAATCCAACTGAAGGATATTTTATGCTGTGAGTGCACTATCATCTATAATGAACCTAGGCCAGTGGGGTGACCAATGACAGGGACTTTTTTCAAGCTTTTTTAAGGTGACCATCTGTTGGTACTACTGTGGAACATGCATTAAAAAATATTTCTTGATAAACTTCATATGATAATATTGCTATTCAAAAAAAGGCTTATTCAGGGCCACACACAGTTGACATCTGTGTTTATAGTTCTCTTTTTTTGCAATCATGGGCATTAAATTTATCAATGCATTGACACTGGGTCAGAAGAAAGCAGATATTTGGGTGGGAAGTTGTTATATAACAGTTTAGCTTGGAGAGCATTTTCCAGATGTGAAATGTTCATAATTGACCATAATTAACTGGAAAGTCTGTGATTTTCTTGAATTTTTAACAGGTTTTCATCCTGTGCAGAAGATAGGCATTTCATAGCTCAAGGCTTTCATAGTTTCCTCTAATTAGGTCAATGGAATAAAATGGCTTACTAAAACATGCCTTGAGATATATAGAATATGTATATATTGATCAACAGGTATTCATCTCCTGGCACTAGTTTGTAGTTATACGATTAGATGCTATCCTAGGTGCCAAATGTAGATACTTTTCCTTTTTCATTGCAAATGCTCCAAGACAGACCCAGCTAAACTGAAAGTGCAAACCCCAGAAATTATTGCCCCCTATTGTTTTTTCCTTCAGGAATCATTGCTGGAGTATAGTTTACAGCATGTCAGCACTTGTTAAGTCAGGTGTCTGAAAGCTGGAAGTCTTCTGATCCATGTGAGTTTTCAGTCCTCTTTCCTGAAGTGTCTGCCTGCAAACAGGAGAGTCACAGACAGGAATGACTGCTGGGCTTTCTGCAGGGGGGTTGTGAAGATCATAACTGCTCTGTTGTGGAGCCTGCTTCCTCTGAAATCCTTATTTTACATCTGCAGGCTGCAGAACCCTCTTCCAGTTATTCACATTGCCAGCCTACAATCTCCTCCAGACATAGAAGCTACACGTATCCCTGTTTTATAATTACAAGATGATACAGGGTCATGAACTGTTTTCTTTGGGATTAACACTCCTGTGCCAGTCCCCCAGGCTGTCAGTCTCTTCCTGAGATTAATACTGTCCGATCTTCTTCAGCATTGATCAAGTGCACTTGATCACTTGCCTTGTTGCTGCCTGTCCCTTCAGTTGTTGATAAGGTTAATTCAAGTTATACACCCAAGCCAGTCTACAGAGGGAAATCCTTCCTGGAAAAAGGAGCTGCAAGAGGTGCAAAATCTCCTCAAGTACTGATATAGGCTACCCCTTAATGGCAAAGACTGTCATTTAAATAAAACAAAGAAAATTAAATAATAATAAAATTTTGGTTTAGACAGACAAGTTACAAACTGAGAAGACCTGATATGTGGCAGCCTGATGTTTAATTTTCCTCTGCTTTTTAAAAAAATGATAGACAGAATATGTCAGACCTAAAGTGTTTAATTTCAAAAATGCAACTATTTATGCAATATACTCCTAATGCTGCTCCATCTCTTTCAGCCATCCCTCATTCAGGCTGAGATGCAGGTCTAAATGTGGATCTTTGTTCAAATAAATGGTGTCAATAGAATAATGTACATAGTTGTTAACTGAATAGTGATTTCAGCTGCTAGTCTGATGATCACACACTACTTACTTCAGTAGCTCAGGTGATATTTATTTGGGTTAATGATGCACTTCATGTAGGTGTTTTAGTTATCCAACACTCCTAAAGTCAGGAAAATTCAAATGGGAGAGATTTTTAAGATGAAGAGATAAAGCAAAAACATATAAATGGAGGAACTAGGCTTTTATCGGAAGAAAACATTAATTGCTATGCACAAAGTCTGCAATCTTAAAGATTACAACTCAATTCAAGCCCTTACTTCATTTTTACTCAAAGCATAATAATTACCGCTCATTTCTTGAAGAGAACAATTACTTCCTTTTCTTTCTGAGGGTCACATTACAGTGACCTGTGTACTTCACGTATTTCCTTCATCTCTGCATCCTCTGCAGAAGCACAGTGGGTGGAAAAGGGGCAAGAAAATCAGAAAGAGGGAGTTTTCTGGAAGAGGGATGTGCAAATGAGCAAGAAAAAAGGCAATGAATGGGGAAAGAGAAGAAAGAAGAGTATACAACAGTGGTGAATAGACTAAATAGCCAGAACTTGTGGTACGTGGCAAATTGGTGACAATAGGACATTGTTGCCTTTTCCAAACAGGATCTTTGAGGTGGGATTTGAAAAACCTGGAGCTCCTGCCCTAGTACATCTCCAAAGGATTGCTATTTTTCTCAACTTGTTATGGATGATTTTTAACTTGCTGCCTGCAATGGCTAAGGACTTCATCTCACTGGACCCCACGGCCATCCACCCTGAAGACCCTCCCTCACATGTCTTTTCCTGTCATCTGAAGCCTGTTCACATGATGTGCTGTCAAGTGCACTCTATTAAAACAGAAAGGGTCTTGATGTCACTAGTGCCAGAGTGCCACAGAAGGAGGTATGTAGCTTTTCAATTTCATAAGCCTTTGTTTCTGTTTTATGAGACAGCTTTAATGGAGATTTCCAGGTGAACTTCTCTACGTTGTTACTGATTTTGAACATTTCATCCAGTATGTTCCATAAGACAATAATGGAGGAAAGTTTGGAATGCTTAATATTTATAATGGATTTGCTATGAACTTAGTTCTCACTTGACTAAATGGATCATGCCATATTTTCATTGATCTTGTTAATGAAATAGCATATAGGACATTTTTTTTAATACCTTCACAACATGGAAAGCTTTATTCTCCAAAATCCTTTGCTCATAATTCCTACAGAACCTTTATTGAGGCTGGATGACAAGTACAAGGTACAGCACTGAAGGTATAAATGACCCTTTGAAATTACTCACTTTGTTTTCAGTCTCATTCTTATTTATTACTGAGCTGATCTTTGCTCTCCTAGCAAAGGAAGATAGAGTTCCTTAAATCATGCCTATTGCAGTAGTGGAGATTTACAGTAAAAGCCATTGGACTGCCAGAATTTTCTAGGTAACAGAGGATGGTGGCACAAATTCTGTCTGCTCAATGCCACAACTTTTGCAGACAGGCTGACTTTAAAACTTTCTGACAGTCAAATGTTACATTACAAATTGAAATATGTGTGTGTATTTCTAAAGGGTTAGTGACTAGCTATGTACTTGAAATGATGATGTTATGGTGTGGCTTCCATTTTGAGGTATTAAGGCTTTTAAGGTTTATTTTTCTTACCATTTCAATGTCATTCAGAAGTATCCATCTAACACAGTCACGGAAAAAATTGCTCTCCTTCCTTTTTTTCTTTCGAGTTCAAAAGAATCTGACCTTTTACTTCCTTAGGTCTCTAGAAATATAGATGAAGGACGGTATCCTACATATGAAATCAAAATGGGTAGGATATTATTTGTCATATAAGGTTTTAGTTCTGCTGGAATTTTGATTGTTTATGAGAGGTGTTTGTAACCTTTACCCTTCTTGCCATTAGAATTCATCTAACCTTCTTGTCTATACATGCAGTGACAAACAAGACTTTTAAATCAGACCAGTTACCTATTAGCCCTGTAATCAGGGAGAGACTGTCACAGCAGATGTAACAGCCCACCACTGGGCTCAGGTCACAGTCTGGAGAGCTGCCAGTGAATACCCATGTGCCTACATGTGAATCAAATTACCCCCCTGCCAGCAGTGCCTAGAGAAAGACTTATCTCATTAATTATACATGGAAATTGACATCCAGCAACATCTGATGAGGTTCTGTGTTTTGAGCCTTGTTTTTTTGATGCTGTCAGCAGCAGATCAACAATCTAATTAAAATGGCCATCAAAGCAGATCTGAAATACATTAAATGGTTCCCATTAATGTCATATTTAATTTAGTGGTTCAGTGTTGAAGATGTTCATTACTGTCCTTTGCTTGATTTTGAACTTCTGGGCAAGTTTTATAAATGATATTTACATCTCCAGAAACATAAACCCACTGTTTATATATTTGATACCTCTTCTGTCTTCACTCCCAGCTTTATTGCATCTGGGTTGCCAGTTAACCCTTGGTTATTTCTTCAGAACACCCTGGGAAACTTAGAAAGTGTGGGGGAATCGCAACCAGGGGGAATAGCATCAGCTTTTTTGTGCTGTTTGTTCTCCTTGTCTTTCACAGTGGGTTTTTTGTCTAATTGTACAACTGAGTTGAGTCTAGTGATTAAGACCCGAGGGAATGGCCTGAAGCTGAGTCAGGGGAGGTTTAGGCTGGACATCAGGAAAAGGTTCTTCATCCAGAGGGTGGTTGGGCACTGAAAGAGGCTCCCCATGGAAGACATAACAGCACAAGCCTGACAGGGTTCAAGAAGTGTTTGGACAATGTTCTCAGGCACAGGGTGTGACTCTTGGGGTTGGTGATCTGCAGGGTTGGGGGCTGGACTCGATCATCCTTGAGGATCCCTTCCAACTCAGCATAATTCAGTGATTCATTGACACGATGGGATGGCCGCTCATACCCGCTGACCATCATTGTTCTTTCTGACTGCTGTGCACTAGAACTCACCAGGTGCTGTGAGTAAGGTAGACTGAGTTGCAATCTTTGGTAGAAATAGCCTGTTAGAGGTCAGATGAGACGTGAAAGTCTTAACATCAGGCTCTATAGAATGACTTTGCTATTCTTCATTGTGGGATAGTCAGGAATGTAAAAGGCATCTGCCACTAAAATTCCCACCCCACGCCCCCCGCCCTGAAGAAGAAGAAGAAGAAGAAGAAGAAGAAGAAGAAGAAGGAAATAAGGTATTCTGATTGGATGTGTTTACCTCTTTTTTGTCTTTTACAGATGGTTGTGTTTTTATTTTAAAGCAGATTAGTGTAATAGAAGGGAGGATAAAATAAACCTAGCTATGAAAAAAAATGTATCCAGACGACAATTTTGTCATCACCGTATATGTTTTGCTGTGTATACATTCCCATACCCTAAAATAGCATCTTCCAAGGGACATGTGGAAACTTTACGTTATTGATCTTAGTGTGATAAGAAGTCACAGTATTTTTTGTCTAATAAAGCTGTGACAGAATTAGAAAAACACCTTTGCTAAATACTTTAAGACACTATTAAAACACCAAATTCGGAAGAATGCAAATATTTGACATCTTTGGTGATCTAGGCAAGATGTCAAATACTATAGCACAATTGCAGCCATTACCCATGAAAATTAATTTTTTTTTGTTTCACATATCTAACTCTGGTTGCCACCTAAAAAATAATACTAATTAGTAAAACACCAGAAATACTTAAATATGTTGGACGCATTTCAATTTTGGAGAGAAGCAACAAAATCTTTCCATTATACTGACACAATAAGGAACTTTTACATAAGCAAACACCAAAAAGCCAGTTACCAGAAGGAATAAAGATCAAATTTTTGAAGATTATAAACTCCATTTTACAGGAAGAGTGATTCAAACAGTGCCTGTCTGAAATAAATGAGATGAAATTCAGCAAGACTCAGATGAATGTTAGCGTGTAATATTTTACAGTTTTAGGATATTAGAATGTCAGAATCTGTTACTTTGGAAAAATCACCCAGAGCAAATCTAATCTCACTATCTAAAAGAGGAATGGGGAAAAAGTCATGACTTTTTAGAACCAGGTATGTAGTATGAAAGGGAGTAAGTCTTTAATTTTGAGCAGGTCAAAGTTTTTTGCCATGAGTGGGATTATATAGCATTAGCAGTTTACTGAGACTGTTTACAAAGAGAAACAGAAAACTGTTAAATTAATTATTTCTCTGTAATAAGTTAGCAGAGCAAGTCAGCCTGGCAATAACAGTAGCCTGTCTTTGCAGAACATTGACCTTAGACATGAACAACCCCTGGACATTCTGCCTGTATCTGTACCAGTAATTGAAAAGGGAAGACTCCTGTAGGCTGTAGTTCAGCCATCCATGCCATAATATTGTTACAATGGTAACAATACACTTTTGATACACTTTTGGAACAAAGCCCAAGCATTGTCACTTTTCTGGGTTTTAGAGGGGGCAAAAGCTATAGTTTCTACAACCCAGAATTTTTGCATGTGAATGTGTCATTTCAGCTGAGACAGTGACAAGTATTTTGCTAGCAAGGCAAAAAAATTGTTGCTTTCTGGTTGAATCAAATTGAATTATATTCTTGGCAGCTCTTAGGAATTTCCTGTCAAAATTCTATAGTCAAATTAAAGGTGATTTTCTTGTTTTCTGATTTGATTCTCCTTCTGTGTACAGCAATATTTTTTAAAATTATTTTTAATGCTGGTCTGCTTTTCTCTCTGAGCTAATTGATAAATCAGAATAATTAAGGTGGTTTTTTTTGAAGTACAAAAAGTTTGCACAAGATTACCTGGAGAAATTATAATTTTAGGCTCCCTATAAAGACATCCTTCCATTTCTGGTAACAGTGCGATATAGTCATTCTGGAGAAATAGTAATCATACAGACAAACTAGACTTCTAAAATACAATATATTGGTCTCCAGTGGTTTAGCAGTAATATTGGTTTATTTGCAGTTTGATAATTTTAATTGCATTAGTTAAAAAACCCAAGTATTTTCTCCTGTTTTCAATCACAAACAACTTTAGCTGTTTGTACTTCAGAAACAGAAGTGAAGTCTTCCATTTTCTTTTTTTGCTTCCTGCTGTTTTTGAGTTGCTATATTGTTAAACCCGTGAATTTTAGATGTGTATGTCAAAGACATGCATTCTGTAGAATTCTCTAAAACACGCTTGATTTCAGGCAATAATGTGGCTTTATTATTTTTCTTTTTTTCTCTTGGTTTTTTTTTCCCCAAGTGTTTTCCTATTTTTGGGGGGTAGGAAGGGAGCAAAAATATGTTCTGTGTCTCCAAGAAAAGATCAGGTTCTGGTCATCTGGAGAGGAAGGAGTTGCCTCTAATGCTCTCCCACTTTAACAGATATGCCAGGGAAACCACGTGTTTTGGGTTTTTTTTTTTCCTCAGGAAACATCATCTGAATTGGATGGCAAAGAAAACCAGACTGAAATTAGAATTAAATTACACTTAGTGATTATGCTATTGCAGAAGCACTTCCAGCACATTTTGGGGTGACTGTATTACTTCTGCCTTTCCTAGAGGCAGTGAGTGTATAGAAATGCACTCAAGCAGTGATCAGATCCTGCCCCTCAAGGCTTATATTTCTCACTGCAGGTAAGCAAGGAGCCAGGATTAGTGAATGAGTGCAGTAAGATTTAGATGTTCTAATGTTTTTTCTGTAGGTAACACGGGCACAAAATCAAGTTCCAATTTATCACTACCTACCAACACCCTATTTAGCGTCACCCAGAATACGATAGCTGCTCCACTAGGTGATTTATTCCATACTTTTAATATAATTTTATTTTTTAAAAAGAGTCTTTGAATCAAGTGCTTCCTGCACTGATAAATCTGATACCTCTCCGCCCTTTGAAGACTTAGACATGTCTGGGTTAGTGAAGTTAATGTGTTAAAAATACAGCAAGATTTCCTTTCAGAGACAGAAAACTACACATTGAATTTAAGTCTGCTGAAATGTGTCTAGGCATACACTTAGGGGGAAAAAAAGATTAAGTATTCCAAGTGTTTTTATGCTTTTACAATATAACACAGAACTAAGTGTGAATAATCAGAATAAATCAGAATATTCTGACGGTGAGCTGACAGAAACCAGGGTAATGTGACTCCCCTTCTTAAACTGATGCTTAAAGAATTATCTTGTGCTGCTTCTCACATTTTTTCTCTGAGGATTTCCAGAGTCTTTACAAACACAGACAAATCAAGGCTCCTAGGGAAATAGCTCTCTGTACTCCAAGCATGCATATAATCTAAATGTCTTTGCATACGTTGTAACAACTCTCGCAGAAACAGATCTCTGGAAAGAGCTCTTGTGGGCAGGAGCCCTCCCAGCCCACACAGGTGATAGGGGATGCTGGGCTCCTGAGGGGGACAGCAAGTGTGACTTGAGTTTCCTGCTTCTGGGCTGTGAGTTTCATAAATTTTTTAATTTGGCTCTGTCAGCTTATGTTTGCTTTCTGCAGTCAAATGCTTTTGAGGCAGGATCCAAGTAGTCTGACACTCAATTGATTCAATGCCTGGGTCTCTTGAATCTTTTCCATTCCAATAAAGAGGAAAAAGAATTTATTGCAGTCAACCTTGTTGAAAAAAAAGCAGCAACTGTGCATTTAAACTACAATACTTTGTTAGACTCACAACTTTTGTAGTCCTATGCAATTAACTCACATGGCTGAGTCAAGACTTTTACCACAGCACTATCCAGTTACTTCAGCCAAGGCTGTGATGTAATTGAGCATTAAAGACCTAATCACTAGCACCAGCATGATTTTAGAGCATTTCTTAGAATGACTGCATGGTATTAAATCTAATAATCCACTTCTAGACATAGCTTATTAATGGCACGTGTATGGAAAACAGCTTTGGGAGACAGTTTTTCCCTATGAGCACAATTAGTTGAATAAAACATGTACAGATACTTCAACACTGTTGTCATGAACATGTAGTTGCAAAGGTTGAGTGTTCAACAGTTTGCATACCACCAACATATGATGAAAACCACTGTGAATGATGCTCACCAAAACTCCTGCTATGAGTTTCCTCTGAATGAGTTCCCTGCTTTATGATTGTGGATGTGCTTTCTTACAGATTGGAAATAAATGCAATTAATTGTTTCTCTGGAGAATCCTCCACTGGGTGCCTACAGTCCCCATAGGTGGGTGATAGTGCAGCTGCAGTAATGAAGGCAGCAAAATATTTCCTCAGTTTAGAAAAAAGGTGTAAAAATGTATTTTGCTTATTTAATCTTCTCAGTGCATCTCAGAAATCCTGAGTCAGGTGTTTGAAGCTTTTATTGATTCTACAGCAGAAGTGAACTTTCCACACTGACATGGAGACAGCTGCAAGCAGGTGGGTGTTTTGCTATTTTCATAATGTATAAAATGGTCTAGAGAGCTAGACACCTAGCTCAGCATTTCTGAAGGTTTCAGATGAGTGCAAAACTTACTGCTCAGCCTATTACTACATCATGAAAATGTGCTTATTTTGCTTGTTCAGTATGGAGCACATTCACACAGATTTATTTTTTTTCTGTCTTGCTTATCTGCAAAGCTAAGTAGCAATCTATCCATGTAGATGGGCAATGAAGACTTAAAGGATACAGCTCTGGTGGCATATTCAGAAAACTAGGAAAGCTATTTATATCTGTGAACATGGAGGCCTGCAAATGCATTGTATAATCCATGAACAAAGAGCTCAGATTAGTGCATTATGTCATCATAATATTCTGGTGAGTCACAGAACTTCTATCCTGTAGGACCTGATAGTGGTAGAAAGTTCATTTTGGTCTCTGAAAGAAGCTCAGCTTTGATCCTGAGGAGCTACAGCCTGGTCTCTATGCATGGGGGTACTTACTCCTCAGTAACTCTTTGGCCCCTTGGCATTTCTTCTGCTGTGTTAACCATAGCAGAGGATTCAGTGTGACAGAAACTGATCAAAATCAGCCTTTGTCATGTATGGTACCAACATCCTACAGTCATCTGATGATAAAAATTTCCATCACATGTTTTGAGACCAGCTTCCAAGAGGTTGAGAAATACATTCCCTTCATCAACCCCCGGAGTAACCACTCCTGTCAACATTAAATTGTGCTAGAGGTGTTGTCTGGTGTCAAAGCAAATTTTGAGGTTTCTCACTCTAGAGTGTCTTGGTGTATAAAATTGAATACACAGCCTGTACTTGTGGCTCGGAGAGTTTTCACCATAAGAAAGGGCAGTGGACTGATAAAATGGGTGGCTGTATGAAGAAGACTCTCTGGGTCTTTTCAGTTCAGGGACACAGACAAAAGAGCGACTTGGCTCAATTTTCATGTACATCATAATAAAGACAATTTATTGTCAAGTGGAACAGAATTTGAGGACAGATTTCATGGAGTAGTTATTCTGAAAAAAATAGATTTTTCTTTAAATATGTTGGATTTCAATAACAGGTGTAATGAATTTATACATGGTGGTGTTTTTGTAACTAGTGCTGCTGGAGCAGCTTTGTTGCAGCTGTATCTATGTGATTTCATCATCTCATTCAGTTATGAAAAACAGAAAGGAGATCACACACTGAAAAATATCTTGGGTGTCCATATAAATTTCTCCATTATTTTTTATGACCTTGGTATTGCAAATACCAATTTTTTTCCTTTAGGGCACTTATGAAGGTCATTTCTTTGGATTAGCCTTTTTCTAAGTAACCTCAGGGTGTTTCATCTACATTTAAATCATTGGAGCTTTGAGTCCAGGTTTTATTCTTTTTCCCTTTAAATTTGTTCAGTGCAGAGCTCTCTGCTTCAGCCCTTCAGGACATCTCCAACTTGTTGGGTCAAGGAAGGATTTTGCTGAAACTGAGTTTTGGGCATTTGAGAATTTGAGCTTTTTTGAGGTGCTCTGTGCTATTAGACCAAAAGGCTAAGTTAGCAGCCACATCCTTGTTCTAAGGACATGCTTTCAATCGAATTACCTTAAGCTATCGTATCTTCACACAACTTTTGCCATTATATTAAATTGATGGACTTTTCAGGAGCTTTCTCTCAAGATTCCTCCTTCAAAATGTTTGATGCTTCCCATGACTCAGATGAGATTTAAAGCAGCAGACCTAATTTCAGTAGTGAAGTTTCATCGTATAAAATTTCATGGAGCTATGTGTCTTTCATTCGAGATCTCTTACTCTTTTAGATTAGAGACAGAAATATTTAGAGCTGTTATGAATATTTAGAGCTATTTATGTTTTTCATAACAGTAATGTAAGTCTTGTTTTGTGTGCACAGGGATCAAAGCAGGAGAAAACAGTGCACAGGCTAAGGAGATGGTTTTGGGCAGAAAGAAACAGACTTACTGTTTTCTGCCCCTTGGGAAAATCCCCATGGAGTACTCTATCTCTAGAATCACCTGCAAATTTGTCTTGAAGATTTTTATTTGTTACAGATGAGGAAAGAGTTAACAAGTCTCTAGTAAGTTTAGGGACCAATGCTTGAGTTAACTCACTTGTCATCTTTGATTTAGTAGTCAGTAAAGATGTGTAGGAAGTCAAATTATGCAATGGTAAAAAAATCATTGGTATTTTTGAGCTTTCTTTCCCATGCCAAAGGCTTTAACTAACCCAGCAACAAGTACAGATTTTTATGCTACATTCTCTAAGGCATGAACCCTGACTCTTGTTCAGAATTTAAACTGCAGACACTCCATGTAAATGCACAAGATTAAGACCTTGGCCTTAATCTTGTACCTATTTTCTTTCTGTTTTTTCAGAATGAGCAGAATGAATAGTTGCTGTTTTCTCTTTTACAACCCCCAGCCCTAATTGCATCCTTGGCACCAATGTTACTATTTTTTGTGTATCATTATCATCCTGCTGTAAAACAGAATATAATGCCTAATCCAAATTTATTCTTTTCCTGATTTTTACACCTTTATGGGATTCTTGAATTGCTGAAATATAACCACAACCCTGATCTTGCAACCTTGGGTAAAAATCTTCTACTAGGAGATTGCAATAACTAAGAATTCTTCTATTTATCTCTGGAAAATCTGAAGAATCTTATAGCATTTTATCTTTTTGTGTATTTAGATTTTTTCCAATATTAACTATATTCCCACCCATAATCCTTACCCTAGCCTTGCCAAAGGATCACTAAAATGCAGACACAGTGAGGGTCTTTATCAGAGTAAGTACTTCTCCTTATACTATATGCTGGGAATAACTCAATAAAATAAGATTTTTAGACTTTATGTTTCATAACTGAAACCCATAAACCTAAACTTAGTCATAGAAAATGCATCAGTTTTGGTATAAAATTGAACATAAGGCTTCAAGCAACAGTTCTGATTTTAACTATCCACTGACTGAAATTCTAAACCAAGAATTTACAGCAGACATTGGTTACCAATCACAAACACTGCTCCTGTCTAATGGGGAATTAAACAATGAGGGAAATCATGTTCTAGAAGAGACTATAACTGTGTCCTGGATATGCACAAGCCTTCTTATAATCATCTGAGGTGTTATGGAATTCAGAAATAAATGGAACACCCAATAATTTGAATTCCCCAACCTTAATTCCAAAATAATGTTAACTGCAAACATACCCAAAGAAAGAAGTATTTTTTAAAAAATATATGTACATTAGACCTTACCAGCACCAGCCCCTTCTCCAATTTCCTTAGACCAGCTTCCTTTGTTCACTTTCTTTGGATAGGGAAGGGGACAAATTCTGCCTCAAAGGATTTAGTAGCATCTCATTTTCTTTGACAAATGCTGTTGCATTGACTTTTTCATGTCAAAGAGTGTGTTGAACAGAAACTTCATTACTGCCTGACAGCAATGATCGTGTGTGTTATTCTGAGCAATGGGGATAAAAAGCATTTAAAATGAGCGAGAAATCAATAATTGCAAGGCTGAGGGTTGCCTCCCTATTTGGCAAGCCCTGACTCCATTAAATACCCCTTTTTAAACACCCATTTGTGGGTTGCAGTTTAAATTACTGCTACTTTTGCAGTGTAAAGTCATGCTCAACCATTGGTTGCTCCTTGTTTCCTTTCAATCAATAATTTAAAAGCACTTTGAAAAACTTAATTGAGTCTGAGAGTTAAGCAGTTGTGATAATGAATGTTGTCACTCGTAAGAAAGAAACCTGTTATGCCATGAGATCTTATAGCTACCTCAGATTCTTGTCTCTTTCATTTATATTTACTGCTTATCTATCTGTTTTTTGGGGGTTTTTTTTTGAGGTTTCAAGGGAAATGGTCACAGGGAGAGAAAACTCTGATTATTTGAAAAACAGCCTTCTGATGGACCTCAAGGAAGTCTTTTAAAAAGAGTGAGATAATATTAATCAGTTTATAGCATGCAGATAGGTTGTGCAATGATTTTAAAGGAAGCTTCTTGCAAAAAACCCTAAAAACCTAAAACCAGTCAATATTGCCAGGTAAGTTTGAACTTTTTCTCATTTTTCACATTTTTGTTATGAATAGTACTACAAAAAACCCAAACCAAATCCAGAACTCCAATGCCACCTTTTGTTTGCACTGATAATTGAAACTAAGCACACTTACAGAAGGCCTGTGAAGCTAGAGAAACTTCCAAGTTAGGCATCAGTAGAACAATAATAGCAAAACAATCCATAAACTGACATGAAATGTGTACATGGTCTCTTAGGTTGCTTTCACCTCAGTGAAGTCATTACATGGATATCACACAGCAAGTTACTGGGAGAAGAAGAAATACTAATTGCATGTTCCCCAGTGAAAAGATAAATCCCAAGTATGAGTATAAATAATTTTGAAAATTAATAGTATATTGATATATCTTCTGTTATCTCCATAATCTACTATTTTTTGACCATAGACTTTTTGCTTAAAGAGATACTAATTAGTGCCATCCTGATTTCTCAAAGTTTTCACATGTTA
Organism: Passer montanus; assembly: GCF_014805655.1. Classification (NCBI taxonomy): domain Eukaryota; kingdom Metazoa; phylum Chordata; class Aves; order Passeriformes; family Passeridae; genus Passer; species Passer montanus. Next base: position 13,871,290 of record NW_024366591.1, read on the forward strand.
GTGTGTTAGAAAATATTCTTCTGTTCAGATTGAGAAGAGATAAAATAATGAGGTTTTTATTCTTTTAATACAAGAGTCTAGGTTTAGAAATGAACTTGAAGATTATGTGCTCTCAGCCATAGAAAGTAATTTGTCTTTTTGTGGAGCTCTATATGACAGAACTGTTTTTTTGGTTAGGCAGACATATAGAAGTCTGATTTCAAATATATGATACCATAAATCCAGGCTGTGGGAATACCGTGCTAGCACTTCATCTACTCCATTCTTCAAAGAATTTTCCAAACCACTTGTAGGTGTTTTTTTGTTTTTTGGTTTGTTTTTTTTTAACACTGTACCTCATGTCAGCTTCTAAACTAAGAGTTAGAAAAGTTGAGGTTGGAATGGACCTCTAGAAATTGCCTAATCCAGTCTTCCCTGTTCAAGTAGAGTCACTAAGGACAGGTTGCCCAAGACCATGTCCAGTCAGGTTTTGAGTATCTCCACAGATACCTGTAGCCATGATATCTTATGAAAAATCCTCTGCTAGGATTTTTCCTGCCCTGAGGAGCTGAACGCCTCAGGAAAGAAATGTAAACAATAACTATCTGCTGCTGTGGAATGCCACAGGTGCATCTTCCATTGGTCCATGTGGATTGTTTTCAGTTAGTGACCAATCACAGCCACCTGTGCCAAGGCTGTGAGCAGTCACAGGATTTTTGTTATGCATTCCTATTCTATTCTTGTCTTTGTAGCCTTCTGATCATCTTCTCTCTCTGTTCTTTTAGTATAGTTTTAATGTAATATTTTAATATAATATATAACATAATAAATCTGCCTTCTGATGAAAATAGAGTCAAGCCTTGTATCCTCACACAAAGAGTTGCCAAGACAAGAGATACCAAAGGATATGAATGCCTAAAAATACTTTACGCATTGCCTCTATTCCAGGGAAGGTTACTCCAAGTATGGTGGCAATCACCACATTAGGTGTCTGGCTTGTGTGCATTATGGATCAGAGGAAATGCAAACACTAGTCAAGCCTTGTATCCTCACACAGAGTTGCCAAGACAAGAGATACCAAAGGATATGAATGCCTAAAAATACTTTACGCATTGCCTCTATTCCAGGGAAGGTTACTCCAAGTATGGTGGCAACCACCACATTAGGTGTCTGGCTTGTGTGCATTATGGATCAGAGGAAATGCAAACACTGTCCCTTTCAAATAAAAGCCTCATATAGGACACTTTCCCCCTTATCTTCCTGCCTTCAAGCAGAAGTGTTTTTTCCTTCAGAGATACTGCAGTTTCTATCAGTCAGGCATGACTCCAGAAAGTTTCTCTATGTGGTGACTGCTCTGAGTGTGGTCTGATCCATGGGACACCTTCCAATCTGAGACTGCTGACTGCACTCCTAGCAGGAAGGGTGTCATGTGGGCCAGCACTGCAGCAACCTTCCTTCCTTTTTCTACTACTGAGGAGGCTTTTTCTGAGGCCCTTTTCTGAGGTTTCTTCAAGCAGTCACAAGGACCCATGACTGTCCTTTGAAGGTCTCCTCACCCTCCTGGTGTAGGCAGTGGGAGGGACAGAAGGGAGCCAGAGGGTTTTGTGGGCAGTCTGAGTCTGGGCTGAATTCAGGCAGACTGTAAGATGAAATGCAGGTACCTGGGATCCTGGCATGAAGGTCCAGGCTCCCCAGCACAACATATTTGCAGCTCTCACCATCTGGACTTTCTTACATAGGCAGTTTCATCTGCCACCTGCTCCAGTTTCTTTTCTGAGGTTGATCCCATCTGGTTTTAGCTCCTTTTCCTGCACTGTAGGAACACCACAACCCTCCAACCAGGCAGCATGCACATTTCTACGTAGGTACCATCCATTCCCTTAGGAAGAGTAATATTATTTACAGTTAAAATGTTTTCTAATTCATTGAATCACCAAAGAATAGCAAATGTGAGAAAATAATGAGCATCATTACTCTCCCACTAAAACCACACTTCCCTTTACCAGCTCCCATTTACAGCTTCGGAAATATTAAAGTTTAAGTTGACCCTGCAGAGATAAGTGCATGGTAGTATTGTGGTTATGCAGATATCAGTGTTATGTTAATGCCCCAGCACAACAAAAAGCTGATTGACATTTTCATTGCTGTATTCTTAGCTGTTTGTTAACATGGAAAGAGGCAGTCCAGGAGCAATGAACAACATCCTTTTCTCACAGCCACTCTTTCAGAGCACTCAGCCATCTGCTGGCTTGTCTACCTGCGATAATCACTCCTTCTCCCTGCCAAATTTTGTGCTGCACCATGCATGACATTTCAAATGATTTGATGGACTAATTTGCATTTTTCAAATAATTTCACATGCCAATTAATTTCAGTCTATGGTTAATCTGCCCTTCCACAAGCAGCATTATGGAAAGACATGGATAAACGCAAACTTTGCCTGTTCTGAGCACATCAGAGAGGGAGGCCAGGGCTGCTGGGGTAAGTTCGTGGGTAAGGGGGTTGGAGAGGCATGCATGAGGGGTGTCTGAACTCGACTGTGATAGTCGCAGGGTATTCAGGAGTGTTATGCTTTGGCTGTCAGGCAGCAGGGCAGGACAGGAGCATGCTGTAACCGTGATGTGCTCTTTTCTCTGCTGCTGGTGTGCCAGGGAGAGCTGAGGCAGCAGCCCAGGCTTTTCAGGCAGTGGAAACTGGGAGATTTGCTTTTCCCCCCCACAGCCAAGCCTTTGTTAAACTCATCCCTTTTACCTGTCCTGCCCACCTTTCAGCTGTTGCTCTGACTGGGTGCCCGAGTCCCATCAAAGGCAGCAAAGGGCAGATGAGGGATAAGCAGACGGGTGTCCAGATGTAGCAGTTTCTGCCAGGAGCTGAGCAAAAACTAAAGGGCATAAAGCCTGGAGCATAACATTCCTGTCCCTAAACTTCAAATTAATGAAATAGTAAGGCAGAAAGACAACCCTCCCCCATTTTTCAATGTCATTTATATGATGGAACTGTAAATACTCTGAACAACTCTGAGCCAAGCTGCTATGAAGATATGTCCTCCCTCATAAAAAGTACTTCCAACTGATGCAATTAAACCTTCTTATTATGAGTTTTCAACAGATTGAAACAGTAAATTGCACATCCAAGGGCAACCCCACAGCCAAAATTCTCCAGCTTCAGACTCTATGGATGCTCCAAAAGATTTCGTTTTCTCAGCAGCAACCCTGACTGGCACAGTGTCTCCCACAGCACAGACATCACAGCTTCTTCTGATGCTTTGGGACAGGTGGCAGCCTGTAGGCAGCCTTCCCAAAAATATTACAAGGGATTTGCAATGGGAAATACAATAATTAATGCACAAAATACTGCATGCATGTCTCCAGTATCTACAAAGTCTTCAGGGAAGTTGTTGCTGTATTTGTTTTCTGTGATTATAAACCTGCTCTCTAGAAAGTTAATTTTCCAGGTTACCTAAACACCTATTTTTATCCACTGTGTTAAGAAGTCTGACTAAAAATTAAGAATATATTTTCAAGGTTGGCAGTATGTATTTTCAAAGTATGTATTTTCTTTGTGGAATGCACTTCAAAGTCCTTCCACATGGTATACTGATTGATTTTTATCAAGAACAATCTTTTTTTTTATTTCCTCAGTCCATCTGAAAAGCAGGAAATGTTTGTTCGCATGATGAAAACGGAACTCTTTAATGAAAAAAATTTCATTTATTAGTAGTCTTCCACATGTTCATTGGAGAAAAATGCCATAAACACAATCTACCATAAAGTTATGAGAAAGTATCAACCTTGTCCTCGTTCATTTTTCTTAGTTTTAAAAAAGAATTCAGCTGAACTGATTGACATCTCTACACTGAGAGAAGTGGATATGTGAGGATCCTTTGTTCACACTGTGTTTTTTTGTCAGATAGCCTATGCAAATGGTCTGTGGCTCTGACCACTTGCAATATCTAACAGATAAGTGCCTGGAATCTTGACTAATCATATCTGTAGCAATTTATAGCCATCTTCCACAGTGAATTAAATCATGATAATTTTTTTTATTAACCTAATTTAGAGAAAAGCTTGAATCCCTCAATTTTTTCCTTAAGGGGAAACACACATGATACTGCAGGTTAGAATAAGGATTTAAACACTATGTGTTGGGTTTTAAGCTTTCAGGAGTGAGGCAAGGAGAAACCCAACTGTTCATAAATTGATCTGCTTCTATGAGACTAGTTTATCTCATAAAAATGTGAAGCCAAATGAGAAATCTCTTAAGGTATTGGACTAAGGCCAGTAACCTCTAAGTAACATTTACAAGAAGTTGTCACCAAAATGTGACCGCCATCAATACCCTGAAGCCTCTTTAATTCATATGAAGTCCCAAGAGCAATTGCAAAAATTTATATTCATATAAAGTATACAAGGACTTGGAGTGACGCCCATGGTATTCTTCTGGATTTCACACTCTTCATGGTTTTTTTGAGAGGAAAGAAAATCATGAGACTCAAATGTATGGTACATGTACTCATTCAGAATATGAATGATGTTTACAAAATGTTCTTCTTACTAACAGAATAAACAGCCCTATTTAATGCCAAAAGAAATCTAAATCACTCTAATGACCTTTCCTGGCTGCAGGAGCCTGGGTCTTCTCCATCCCATCAGATATTGTAGCATATTTCTGTAATTATGCATGAGGAATATGTAAATGCAACTACTGTACGAAAGAAAAGGGAATATATGCTAAACAAAGCTATTAAAAAAAATTCTGCTTAATGCTACCAGAAAACTGTTAGGCTTTGGGGATGAGAGTAATAAATTGTGTTTGTTTCCTAGGCACTCACAGTGCCACACTGATGTGTTCATGGAGCCCTTTAAAACCTGTGATGTATTCATCCTTACAACAATTCGGTGAGGGAAGAAAACCATCTCGCTCATTTCATACTGAATGGAAGTACAGAGAAACACCATTATTTACAAAGAGTCACGTGAGAACATTGTGCCTCAAAAAGATTCAAAGAGCAGTCTAGTTGCTCTTCCATCTTCCCTCCCTTATCAAGAAAACCGTACTTTTTCTAGTCAGTAATGCATTAATAGAATGCAAGCACAGACAGCGAACCTTACACGGAGAACATACCAATTAAATTGGTGAACAAAACACCAGAGGGACGGAATTTTTTAGAAATCCTTTCCAAGGCTTCTTAAAGATTTTTTGGAACCTTATGCAATCTCTGGGATTGCCCATTAGCATTGCTAAAACCACTGTCCCTCTGGTGTTTTGCAAATTATATGATAAAGCTATCTGTACAATAGCAATCAGTCTCTCCTGCTAGGGACTCATTTTTTCCAAAGGCAGCTGGAATTGTGGCAGGAGCAGAGAGGATGCAAAGGAATGGCTCAAGAATGCAAGGCTCAATGCAAGGCTCAAGAATAGAAACACAAATGTGGCTGGGGAATGGTTGAAGACCTGGGTACTGGGCAAAACTGGGAACAAACAGATCAATAATAGCAGGGTTAAAAATCAGAATAGATAGGGACAAAGCTGCAGAAAAAATGAAGCAGGAGAGGAATGGTTCAATGCAGAGGAAACCCTTGAGACAGCAAGAAGATCCTTTTGCCAGGAGCAGGGAAAGATCCCAAGGAAGTAAGGAAAAAAAAAAGGCAAGATAATGGAGGATGTCCAGGCTATTAATGGACAGAAGAGCCCTCACTGAATATGATTGGAGAAAAAGAGGTTAGGATTGGAACTTCTTTGATGGCAGGAGGTTTGTTGGATGAAGGATGAAGGGGCCTTCAAGAAGGAAGAAATGTCCTCTTGTCCTGTCACTGGTTGCCAGTGAGGTGAAACTCACTCCCACCTGGCTACGGCCTCCTTTTGGGTAGGTGTAGAGAGTGAAAAGGTTACCCCTGAGCCTCCTTCTTTCTCCAGGCTAAGCAGCCCCTGCTCCCACAGCCACGCCTCACAAGACTTGTGCTCCAAGTCTTCCCCAGTTCCACTGCCCTTCTCTGGACTGCTCCAGCACTTCCATGTCTTTCTTGCAGTGCAGGGGCCCAGAACTGGACAGGACTCAAGGTGTGGCCTCACCAGTGCCAAGTACAGGGAGACAATCCTGGTCCTGTTGGCCACATTATTCTTGATACAAGCCAGGATACCACAGGCTTTCTTTCCCCTGCTTTTAAGCAAATCTCTTAATTTGCCATTCTTATTCCTCTTTTTTTCTGTACTGTAAGATACCTTCACAATGACTTGGAGACTTCTTGGCTTTCTTAAGCTCATCCTAAGCCACTGCACACATGATTTATTCTGTTCTTCTCATATAATTCAAACTCTGTATTAAAGACATCTGTAGAATAGCTTTGTAGAATGGCAAATATCATTGGTACTTGTGTGTTTGAATTTATTTGCATTTAATATATGAGGGATGGTAGAAGTAAAGTTAATCCTTAATATGTGTGTACCTATATATTTTTTAATAACTTAGCACAATTGCTACTCTTCCTCCAGTACCTCTTCCCAATTCACATTTGTTATGATTAGGTTTAATTTAATCCTAACAGAATCATCCTGCTGAGGTTCATATCCATACTTCGGAGACAGAATACAACTTTTACTGATTTTAAAGTATCACACTTTTAGTCAGCTTCAGAGTTTTATGGACTTTCCAGATTTTCTGCCAATATTATTAGTATATGTTCAATATGCACCTAATGAAACATTTTTAGTGCAAGTGGCTTACCATGACCAGCTGTGGGCATGGCACTGCACTTCTGGAATCTGGATATGTGGATATGTATATTTTCTAGCCTTGTTCATCACCATCAACACCAAGATTGTATCTCTCTTCTGGGTTTTTTTGAGGTTTTTTGTGACTTCCACAGTTTTTTTCAGGAATACAACATGAATTTTTAGCCCTTTCTATGAAAAAAAACAAAACAACAAAACAAAATCAACAAAACAACCCCAATTTGATTTATCTGTTTCCTAGAAATAGCTGTATGCACTGTGCTGAACTTTATACTTAATTGATGCAAATAAGTGAATATTGTCGCCTCACTTCTACAAAACTTTAGTGTCATGAGCAAAATAGTTGCAAATAAACAGATCTAAGTAGAAATCAGATATTTCTAACCCTGTTTTCTTAGCAAAGCATAGGGATGTATCCACAAGAGCTATGGAGTTGTTTGCCTCTGTGGGTGCAGAAAACAAGTGAGACACTTTTCAGGGAGGTACCTGACATTTTAAGTTTTCCCTCTTCTTTTAATATGGAGCAAGAATAGAGAGATTAACTTTTTGTATGACTATAGCCTTAAGAATAATTTCTTATATGGCTGTAGCTAATGTCTGAGGTTAGGATTTTTATCCCTTGGTAGAACCCTACTGTCTTACTCTTTAATGAGGCAATAAATTGGTTTGAAGTAGGTTCTTACCTCAACAAGTTTCCCATTCTCTCTATGAACAACAGCAAACCAGAGCTTGAGTGCACTGATGATCAGCAGTCGATTGTGAAACAGCCCAGGAGCCTTTAGAAATACAGATCTAAGGAGCAAATTCCTCTGTTCTGTGCTTCCACTGCAGCTGGTGATTATTATAAGAAAGTTATTTGATCTCCGATGCCAACACAAGCCGTACCTGGGTATGAGGATTTTTGGAGAAACTCTACTACACTTCTTCACCCTGCTGTTTCCTTATTGATTGATGAATACTTTTTGAAAGCTATCACTTTCCCAATATATTGTGTCTTCAACAAACCCAATGCAATCATTGCAGAGGTTTAGTATTTTAACTGGTGAGATAGGAATCCCTAAATGAAAAAAAAAAACAAACAAACAACTAAAACAACAAACAAAGCAAACCAAATGTAACACTGAAAAAATGAGTCCTGTGTGCAGGTTTGGGCACCACAACATAGGAAAGACATTAAGATATTGGGAAACATGCAAAGGAGGACCAGAAGGATGGTAAATCACCTTGAGGGGAAGCCGCATTGCTGAGGTCTCTTGGTCTATTGGGCCTGGAGGGGACTGAGGGGAGACCTCATCAGTCTTCACCTTCCTTGAGGCAAAAAGGACAGGCAGGCACCGATCTCTTCACTGGGGACCAGTGATAGGACCTGAGAGAATGGCCTGAAGTTGTGCCAGGGGAGGGTTAGGCTGGATATTAGAAAGATGTTCTTCACCCTGAGGATGACTGGGCACTGGAACAGGCTCCTCAGGGAAGTGGTCACAGCACCAAGCCTGACAGAATCCAAGGGTTTGGACAAAGCTCTCAGCACATGATGTGACTCTTAGGGTTCTGCACACAGGGTCAGGAGTTGGACTCGATTATCCTTGAGGGTCCCTTCCCACTCAGGTTATTTTGTGAATTTCTGATTCTGTTATGAATGTCTCTCATGTCTTTGTCAGTGCCTTTAATAAACTCATATTGCTGGATTCACCCTGTATGCACAGTCTTGGAGTGCCATTAACATAAACTGGGACCTGGTCTTGCAGGCCTGCTCCATGCAGGTCTGTGCTGTGTTCACATAAGTCCCTCTGAAAACAGGAAATTTCTGCCTGCTTGCTCATGATCAATTGCAGGACTTTTAATAGTCCTGATCTTTCCAGATCTTAATTTCTATTCTGAGGAGTAAGAAAAAAAATAAAGGTATTTCTTGCCTTGGTAACTGGCACCAGAACATTTCAGATAAGATTATGTTTTGGAGAGTGTGCATGATCATGTATTCAATCACTGCTTGAGACATCTCCAAACATCTGTGTGTTATCAGCATGGAAGTCAATTACAATTAAATAATTCAGTAAGACAAAATAGCAAGTTCATAATGGTAGGCAATGTTTTCAAGTAGAAAATAACTTGTGATTTTTTTGGCTTATTACACTGCAAAATAGTTCTGCATTTGCTACTTTCTGATTGACATGGAATTGTTTACTGAATGCAATTTGAAATTAATTGTTTAAGTCCTACTTACAAAAAGCACACTGGAACATGTCTTGTGACGGCCTTTGACTGCACTTTATCATGTGCTAATATTTAGAAACCTGATCTGGTAACCTCTGTCTCATCCTCTTAAGTTCATCTTTTTTCTCTGCCCTTTAGAACAAACGTGGAAAATAGAATTGAGTAATAGAATCATAAGGGTTGGAAGCGGCCTCTAAAATCATTGAGGCCAGCCACTAACCCAGCCCCACCATATTTACCACTAAATTATGTCCCCAGGTGTCACATCTACGTGCCTTTTGAACACTTCCAGGGTGATATACCCACCAGCAAATACCAGGGAAAATAACCATACAATTTAATTTTTTTTTCCATAGTCTTGCCATCTCCATGGAGCTAGTGGCTGCTGACAGCATGATTTGTAGGTTATGCACAGTTTTAATTAGCACCAAGTATATTTTAATAGATAAGTCAGAAGCAATCTGGAAATGTTTGTTGATAAAGATAATTGGGAATATAAATTCAAACATGACTAGAGAGAACATGTGATTATCAAAACTATGTTTCATGTACTCAATTTTAAATTATTCCATGCACTCTTTTAAAACTAATCACAAACAAACATTGCCCAGACTGAAGCTGCTCAAATGATCTGATCTGTGACTCCAGAGTATTTACAACACAGCTCACCTTCTAGCTGAGGGAATGTCATTGAAAATACCAAGTGAAGATGAAAGCTTAATAGTTTTGATATACTGGTAATATTAATTTCCAGTGTTTTCCCACTGTTGTCTTTTTAAGGGATACCATCCCTCCTTCGTCCTTTTTATTCTTCCAGTGAATTTTTAGTTTTTGCAAGGAAGAGCAGTTTTGACTCCTTGTTTTTCTATGATGTCGGTTGTGGCTCACAGAGCTTGGCAGCGTTGGCAGTGCACTGCTTCTGAGGGCACTGTTAATCCTGAGGGTATTCTCTTGGTTGGGATGTTACAGGGCACGATGTTGATTCCCTGCTTAGTCCTGAATTTCACAAAACACAGGATCCTTCTTCCGCAGTCTTTCACATCTGTTATCTGCCAACAGACATCTCTAAAGAACCTCCTTCTGCAGGCATGGACACCAGTAAGTTCCACTTCCAAGACTACTTCCAGCTCAAGGACTTACTGTCACAGACACAGCTAGCATTCCTTTCACAAATGCACTAATTGTTTTACAGAGTGACTGGACAGAAGTGGCAAACAACAAATACATTGCTAAGCCAGTCACAAAACCCTGAACCAATTTGTTTGAAAAAGTGGAAGAAAACTGAGTCCTGATTGGAATTTCCCCACAGTTTGAGCAAGGGGTTAAACTAGATGACAAAGTTATTTTCATGACTAATTATTTTGTGTTCCTCTATTTTGGCAGTTAGGTAACTTCAGTTCCCAAAGTCAATGTGTGCCTAGCAGCTTTACTTTCATTTGGCTGTACAACAATCTCTGGTCACCTCAGAGGCATAATCATGTTTATACCAAATTAAGTCGTTAAGCCTTCCAATAAAGATTCTGGATTAGGTTGAGAGAGTTGATATGTGTCACTTCTGGGGATTCTATCTGAACTTTTGATGGACTTATTTTTCAATATTTCATGGCTTAAGCAATTTATTCCCTTTACTTGTTTTAATCTTTTGAACCACACAATCCTTTTCAACACTGTCTGATTATATTATACCCTTCAATTTGAATACAACATAAAAAAGATAATTGGGCAGATTTCCCCTCCCTGAATTAAAAGAACTCACAAAACAAATCTGCTTTTGGAGCAATGCATCAATGGTTGCTGCCAAGCTCAGAACACAAGTAAAGATCTATATAAATTTTCTGACTTGCTTGTTTTCTTCTGGTTTGCTTTTTGTTTATTTTAAATTTTTCGGTATTGTTAAATGTCAGGTTGAAGAAACTAAATTTACATGGGTGCCAAAAAAAGAAGGGAAAAGTCTTAGGTTAGGATGTGGTTTTTGTCTTTGTGTAGTAAGTTGACTAATGCTCCCTTCAATAACACTACTTCCAGCTGATCTTTGAGACCTGCTCCCATGTGTGGACTTTGGCTTGATGTTTCTCTCACTTACTGCAAAGTAGCTGCAAAGTAGTGCAGATATCGGTAAAGTCAACGAAAATTTGAAAGTCTCAAAGTGAGAGTAAAAGTAAAATAATTCCCTTATTCTTAGCAGTGTATTTGTTTATATACCCTGGAGAAAAGCCACGAGACATTTCACACTCTAACAAGCCTGTTATTAATACAGATCCTGAAGCTGTTGATACCTCAGTAAAGCATTTTCAGCTGTTTATAGCACAAATTTCAGCATCATTTCATTTGAGAAGAAAGAATGTTCTAGTCTAAGTAAATATATTGGTTTATTTTGATCTCTGTTTTCATATATTTATAGGAACTGCATAATGGAAAACCTTCCTAGAGGAAAAATAGGAAACTAAGAAATGAGCTTTTTAAAATCACCAATCAAAATGAAAAACAGCTTCAGTGAAGGAGGGTGAGAGCAGGTATTTATTATACAACATTTTTGTCTGACTTATGAAGTGACATCGCAGATCTATAATACTTTTTCCATTTCTTTTCCAGTCAGAGCTCAAGTTTGCTGGGGACATAGATCTTCCTTTCCCTCTAATAAAATACAAAAGATAGTGGACTTAATGTCCATCTTCGTCATTGCAAGTGGACAGGAATTTTTTTAGGATCACTCAGCTGGTGAGTGAACATTTTCAGCAGCTTAGCAGGCAGAATAGTGGTGGGGTGGGGAGGATGGGCAAAAAGGCAGACTGTCTGAAAAAGACCTTCCTCCTCATCTCTTTGTGGCACTGAGCCTGTGTTCTTGCCAGGGAGCCTCTGGGACAAAGCAAAGAGTAGATTGGATATTCGGAAGCAATACTTAATTGTGATGGTGATGAGTCAAAGGAACAGGTTGTCCAGAGAAGTTATGGATGCCCAACCCCTGGAATCGTCCAAAGCCAAGCTGGATGGGTCTTTGAGCAACCTGGTCCAGTGGAAGGTATTCCTGTCCAGGGAGGTTGGAACTAGAAGATCTTAAAGGTATAATTCTATAAATGCATAGTCAGAGCTTCTGTTAACTGTAAGGCAGTGGTGTGGCTCCCATTTTGCCCTTTCCATCATTTTATGCTGCTGACTTTTAATATTTACTCTTTATTCATGTTTGTGGGGTTTTTTTTTGCATTTTTCAACATGGGACTGCCATGCATGTTTAGGGCCTCATCCACGTTTTGGGTGACACAGTTATGAGGGAGAGTCAGTAACTAGTTTGTCTTATATAGCATAACATGGCATTTAAAAGCCTTTCACATTTCCTAATATTGTTGTTATTCACAGCCTGGTTTCAGCAGGATCTTTGTTGAAATCCATTAAGTTAAACATGATTTAAATAACTTTCTTAGCTCTCTCCATGGCTTTGATTGTTTTTGTCACCCTAATACTATTCAAAATGTGAGCAATAATGGCAAAAGCAAAATCATGGAAAGAGAAGCATAGTAGAAAGGGAAATTGAGGGTAAAGGGTACTGCCTAGATCAGTGATTCTACTTATTAGTAACCATAGGAAACCCTGAAAGTACAAATGTGGCATACATAACTAAGCTGAAACCTGACATGAGAGCTGTCTCACTTCAGATCTGGCAGTTCTGTGCCCCAGTTCTGAGCCTACCATGTGACTAACTTCACATATTTAGGGTATGTCAAACAAGATCCATATCTCCAAAAGCAAAAAGCAATAGGCTACATTCTGGATACAGATATAATATTAGGTAGTGATATAAGGTGCTTTGAGTCCCTCAGAAGTTCTTCACAGAATTCTTTGTGTTCTTCTCTGCTAGTGCAGGGCTGAAAACAATTTTCTCTGGACCATTTAATTCTCCTGTCAGGGTATGCTTGCAGGTCTGCTAATTCATAAACCAGTGAGTCTGATTTATGGTGCATGACATTACCAGTGCAAGATGGAAGAATGAAGTGGAGAGGTTCTTTACATTATGCTAGGATTAAAAATCTTACAGCAGAGTCAACACTGTTTCTCTGCAATTTTTGTCCTCTCTTGCATTGGTAAGTTTAGCTGATGTTTACACAGCACATAAAGTTCCCTGAAAAATGGATCAAAAGCAGAATACTCATAATAAAATATTTTATTTCTTTTGCATAAGGTTCATGTAGAATTAACAGCTATGACAAAATAACACAGCCTTTTGTTTTCTAGGTATAATGAGATCACACTTACTGCTGATATTTGGGTCAGTGCATTGTTCATACAATGAAAAAATCCCAGAAGTTCTTAGGAAACAATCAGTCTGACATCCTGCTCTATACAGATCACAGAATTTCAAGAAAATATTTCTATCTTAAGTATCTAGTTTCTCACTGAGTCACAGGGCATTGTTTGGAAAAGATCTGCATATTTTAGTCACCCTCTTCTAGTGCCATATTAGTAAGTGTCCAGTGCTCAAAAGTACTTAATAAATAATATTACTGGAGAATTTTTACTTTTTAAAAAAGCTCTGAATTTTAGAAGTCTGAGGCTGACTTAACTTCTGAATAAATTGCAGAGAGCTGGCAGAACCAGAAAAACAACATCTCTAAAGTGAATTAGACTCTAAATACTAACTGCTCACTGTAGCTCCAATTTACTGTGGGAATATGGAAATTCTTTGCCCAGAGTGCAGAAACAGTGAGAACTAGTCTTGCTTGTGGCACTTTGAAGGTCAATGATACATGCACCCTAAAAGCCATAATTGCTTCTGATAAAAAGAGAATTTTTAAATAGTAATGTCTAGTGAATAATAGATTTTTGATGCAGAGGGGTGAGGCACCAGATTCACCAAGATTTGAAGTTGATCTGCTTGTATTTCAGTTATAAACATGCATGGAAATCCTTCTCAAAGACTTCATAACAGTAATGAGAAATTAAAATTTGACTAAAATACCGTTGATAAAATAACAATCTACTGCTATTACACTGAAGAAGATAGAGGATTAAGCTGTAGGCAATGGAAATCCACATCACTCATGGTTTCTAATGTACATCTGAGGAAGGAGCTGCCCATCTACCGAAGCCAGGAGAAGTCTTAGTTAAATTCAACTGAAAAAATTGTAGAGTTTAATCCAAAAAGTGCACAGGAATGTAAGCACTGGAGTGTAAACTCAGGAGTTTAAACAAAGACAATCAGAGAAGTAAAATACCATATGTGCCAAACTGAAGAGGGAATATCTGTAAAGTAATATGAGTAGAAGCATCATTAATATTTCTAGTGTTGAGGGAATGAAACAGAGAAGACAGGTGATTAAAAGATGCAGACTGATCATTCCTGAAAACTTAGGGATAATAAGTACTATTGTTGCAAAAAAGCTAAATTGCTTGCACATTTTGGAATTTTGAATGATGTTGTCAAAGGTGAGGAGAATTAATCTTTATGGTTTAAAATAGATATGGTGTTAATAATAATAATAATATTAATTAAAAATTGACTTGTTAATCTGCAGTGCTGACCAACAGCTTTTTTTCTATCTAATGAACATTTCTTTCAGAGAGAATTTAGCCATGAACTTCATTTAACAATGAACTTATTTAGCAATGAATCTCATTGAGAGACATCTTATTTCAGAAAATATCTCTTATCATATCACTTTTCAGTTTTGATGACTTTGATTTCTTCCAGTGAATGAAAAACCCCCAGGAGAACCTACAGTCCTATATCCAAGCTATGGCTGTGGGAAGCAGAAGAGAGCGTTGTTCTTGTATCTTTCTCCTACTGCTATCACATGTGACATTATTGACAGTCGAACCCTACTTAACTGTATTGAATATCTTGGATTTATGTTTAGTTCCAGCTATCATAGAAAGGTAAAGGTAAAAACTGTTCCTTATTGTTTCCTGCCTAGTTCCAGCTGGACATGAAGATTCTGATCATACCTTCAAGCTGTCCTTCCAGCCAATGAAACTGTTTTGCTTACCAGTGATAACATACAATGGACACAAACCAGTGCTACATTTGGGGTATCACCTCAAACCTTGCTTCAGCTCATTCCTCCTTCCTATTCCTCTTTTCATATTCTGAGCAGCAAACAGAAAACCCCATAAACTGAAATCCCAATTCCTTTCTAATAGTCTCATCCATATGGAAAGCTGTTGGAGTCACAGAGGGATATGGAAGAAATGATCATTAATCAGAATAGAAAATTTCAGTGTTTTCCTTTGGCAGCACTCTAGGGATACGTTCCAAGGCTTATTAGGAGTATGAAAAATACCTCCCAGTTTTGTTTCCATTTTTCTAGAAATGAACCAGAAAAAATGTATAAGAATGTCACTTTATTTTCTATGTGCTTCTCTCTTTTATGCCAATTTAATTCTTATTTATTCCCTATTGCAGATGATCTTGAATCAAAGTACACCTCATCTGTTGCTCTTGAGGTTACTGTTTCACAGTTATTATATAAGCCTGGTATAAATCAAGATGTTATAGGTATTATCTGGGGAGAAGAAAAAGAGGAAGTAGTATGTTGTCCTAGAGAATAATGGAATATAATAAACAGATCTTGCTTAAAAATTCTAATGACTAAATACCCAGAATGAAAAAACTGGGATCCCATGCCACTTTATGGTTAAACAGTTTCTAGATAATTTTTTTAGATAACTACTGTGTATTTTGTTCAGATATCACAGTTTAACAAAATTTTAAAACACAGCATTTTCATTTGGCACCAGATGTTCACTGCTTCTGAAAAATCTCATTTATTCTGCTTATGCAAAAGCCTGTCTCATAAAATATGTATGTCCTTTCAATGTTAACTTGATGTGTACAGTCTCCAGTGAAGGCTTCAAATCAGTTCTGAGTGTTCCTGTGTGCTGTACAGGTTGCTTTCCCAGTAAGGATGGTCACCTGAGAAGGGAATAAGTGACTACAAGACTTTCACAGTGAAATACATCACAAAGCTGAACAGCAGGAGAAAATATAGCTAAGGCTAATGCTTCCACAGAAGAAACTCCAATTATACTCTCCAGAGGTGATTTTAGAGGTGACCCATACCATAACTTACAAATAAAATTCAGTTTACACAGAATACCTACCCATTTAAAAAAAATAAAAGTCTCTCCATTGTGAACAGAGAAAACAAAACTCTCTTGGGGAACATGACCCTTGGGGAGCAAGAGCTCCAGACACAGTAATGGAGCAATCCTTCATGACATCAGCGGAGGACTTGATTTCTGATTTCTCAAGTGTTTTAGATATTGGGGAATCACTTAATTCCATCAGAATGGCTCAGCCTTTCCTGTGAGCAGGGTGATACAGCTGAGATGCACAACTGGCAGATGAACAAAACCAAATTGTGCCAGTCATGTTGTGGGTGACCAGTGTGCCTCAACAATTTCTTTTGCCAAGAGCTGGGTTTTCCCTGACTACTGCGTCCCCACAGACAGAGAGTATCATAGTACATCACACATTCCTCAAGTGTGTGAACATGAGATTCCTCTGACCCCAGAAAACATTTCACAAATGTTACCACATAGCCATAAACTATAATCCGGACCTGATCTGCTTGTAAGAGAAGAAGGATTTTTGCTTATCAAAGAGTTTCTTAAAAGCACTTTGCTTCCTCTCCCGTAGGTCAAGCAGCCCTGTGACCCTTCCCATTAGAGGGAGAAGCTGTGTTACCAACTCTCAAAGTCTTTCAGTAATAGAGTTACTCTGTGTGTTATGTTGGTGACAGGTGGAAGAGAAATTTTTCTTATCAGGTGGCAATTTACTTCTAATTATAAAACATCTTTTTGGATAATTTGATTTCTTTCAATTTGTCTAGCTTTGCAAACTAATTTCCTTCAGATTTCCAGCACTTTTTATTACATAGGTCATAAATCATAAAAGCCATTAATTTAATGGGGCTTTGAAGTAAACAAATAATTACAAGGGTGACACGTTCTGCATAGATAGATAAATCCTAATATAAATTCTAACTCTGCATTCACACAAAGTCTGTCCCAAATTCTAAGGTAAATCTTCATTGCATGATTATCCATTTTCATAGAATCATAGAACATGCTGAGCTGGAAAGGACCCATCAGTATCATTGAGTCCAATTCAGCATCCTGATACAAAATCCTCACCTTGCCTATAATTATATCAGTGAAATTTAAACAAAAATAAATTACCCAATGTTCTGTGGTCTCCTAATATCAAACTATTTCAAGGCTTGGAATTGCCTATCCCACTATTCACACAACTGTTTTGCAACTTTAGCAGCAGGCTGGTTTTAAACACCCTTTCCCTACCTGCAATTTATGCCATTTAAGCTCCTCCATTTCACACTCTCCACCTCACTTCATCTAAATAACAATGGATGCCCTCCCATAACAGTGATCCCAAAGGATTTAATCAGATTACAGAAACAAAATATGAATTTGGGAACCACATCAGAAGGAGGACCAGTATGGAGGTGTCAGACAGCACCCTGAGAAGCAGGATCTGCTGGGTGGCTGGCTAGAGCTGGGCACTTATGAAAAGTTTTAAGGTGGACTTAACTGCAGCATCCGCTGCAGAGGTAGCAGACATACATTCTGTTTAGTGCAGCAAAAGAGATTAACTTTCTTGTTATCTATTCTCCTAATTATTCCAGTTCACTGAGCAAACCCCACGTTTAAGGATCTCCTAGAGTTTAATAAGAATGTGTTCAGTGAAACACTAGCTCTGGCCTGGGGGTACCATAGCTATATTACCACCAAGTTCCACCAGGGCTCGTTATTTTCTTAACAGTTCAATTTATTCTGGGCACAGCACAACTCTGCGTTTTACTCCTGCTTTTAGCTCCATGACTAACTTGGCTGTCTTTCAGCATTACTGGACTGCAAAGTGCAAACAGACCTTAAGCTCTTTCCTCAGTTCTGTTGCCTTGGTTAGTAAGATGTGTGAACAGAGAAATTCACCTTTTCCTTCCCTCTCAACTCCTTCTTCACTGCAGAAAAATGACTCTATGGGTTTCTCTTAATGTGTCTCCACCTTCTCCTTTTCCCTTCATCTGCTGAACTCTGCATGGCTTGGGCTGTGCTCACTTTGTGCACAAAGCAGACCAACACAGCTGGAGGAACATCACAGATCATTCCTGGGGACAGAATAAGGAAGCCATAATGAGGCAGCATGGAATGAATGCAATAGGTGGAGATGTTTCAGGAGGACAGATATCAAAGAATAATTTAACTGCTCCAAATCACCTACATTTGTAGCCAATTTCTATGCACTCAATGTACTGGGCCCCTATGTAAACTGGTGTTATTAGACTAGAATTTATCCTTTGTCAATACCCCTTCAGTAAGGCAATGCATCATCTTTTGCCTTGACTCCCTGTATTTTATATGAATACCTTTCTTCACAGAATTCTGTTTTACTTCTTGCATGGTCAGCCATGAAACAAGACTACTGTTGACAGACCTCAAGTCTCCTTGG
The DNA here is from genome assembly GCF_014805655.1 of Passer montanus. Classification (NCBI taxonomy): domain Eukaryota; kingdom Metazoa; phylum Chordata; class Aves; order Passeriformes; family Passeridae; genus Passer; species Passer montanus. The sequence goes on from NW_024366591.1 coordinate 13,889,672, forward strand.
CACATCATTCAGAACCCTTGGACATGGTTTTGTAATCAGCTGGGGTGGAAGCCAGTTCTAATTAAATAAAAGATTAGCTGTTGGCAATTGTCCCTCTAATTTGAAATCTCTTGCTAAATTTCAGTGTGTTGTGCTTTTGTTTTGCTGAGGCTTTCAGCCTAGCTGCTACAATTCTAAGACTATGAGGCAGAGAGAATTTCTTTTGATCTGTTGTGCAAAAGTTAATCTTGAAATTAAAAAAAAACAAAAACAAACAAACAAAAAACAAGCAACAAAAGACAAAAAAATGAGGTTTTTTTTGTTTTTGCGGGTTTTTTTGTCTGGAGCATGGAGAAATCTGGAGCATTTAATAAATGTTTTAACTTATGCCTTCACTTGTCAAATCTAGCAAAATCTAGCAATCACAGCAAATCTAGCAGCAGGCAATTTCTCCCACATGGCTGTAGCAATGGAAGGCACCAGCTATGTAAACTCAAAGTCTTATTTAGGTAATTAGCAAAAAGGAGTAGTTACAGAATTCCCCAGCAAATACTTCTTCACTGGAAAGTCCAGAATAACCCAGTTTAAATCCCATATACTTTCTTTCTAAGGGCATCTTCTGAGCTGTTGGACCCTTACAGTTCAGAGAAAAAATGGAGGCAAATACACAAAATGCAGTAGCACTGCAGATGTCAGAGTGATGGCCACAAAATCTCTAGCAATTTTTACCAGGGCTGAGCTCATCTTCAGTCAAATCACAATACCAGCCAGTGTGTGCATCTCTCAATCTCCCTGCTACCCTGACTGCAGCTAAAATGCATGACCTTACACCACCTTTCCACGAGCTAAGCAAACACTTTTCATCTCGCAGCAGGCTCAATATAATGATGTCTGCAGGACCTGTGACTGCAGAGGTAGCTTGCTGCACTCTCTCAGTCACTCCATGGTCACTTGTCTGTATCAAATGGCTTATCTGCACAGTAAATATTTTCTGGAGCCGTGGTTTCTCATTGACTTTCTGCATGAACACCTTTGTAAAGATTGTCTATATATTTGATCTAATTTAAAATTAAATCAGTTTACAGCAATATGGATATATTGCTTATATGGTTATATGAATTATAACCACATCAACCTAATTTTTAAAAAGGTACTTCTAGCTTAAAAACATTGAAAGATAGATTCAGAAACCATTCTTCTTCAAACTGCTTCATTCTTCTTCATTCATTCTTCAAACTGCTCAGAGAATGACTGTCATCACTGCTCACATTCCACAGCTCATCTGTAAAATAAAGGTACACGTTATATTAGTGAGAAAACTCATACTTAAAAAAAACAACTAATTTTTCTCATTAACATGTCATACTAGTGAAAAAAACCTATTCTCCTTATAATAACCTTATTACAAGAATTTTTCTGTATTGAAAAAAATTGAACAGAAAAATCATACCTTGTTTAGCCAATAGGGCTCATCCCATAATAACGTTTTGTCTTGGAGTCTAGTTTAAAAATTAACAGCATGATGTTCCCATGGAACTCTTTCTGCAGAGGAAACATGAAGATACTGTACCTCCCTCATATCGTGTATATATCAGTTTATATCTTCTTTTAAGTAACATGAGAGCTTTTGAAGTATAATCAGCACAGCAATGTGTACAGAGGTGTTTATGCACACTGCCTGCCTCGCAGGTGTGAATTACAGGTTAGCAGCTTTTGTTATGATGGAGAATTTACAGCTGATCCTTGTACTAATAGTTCAGGCTAGATTCCCTGCAGGAACCATGATAAGCAACAACAACAAGAAGAAGTCTCAGTAGGACAATCTATGTAATATTTAGTTCAGAGGGAGATTTGAGTGGTGCCATATCCTGGCATATTTTCCAATAGCAAATATTAAGCACAAGAAAATTATTTAACTGTTTCTGAAGACCAAAGGTTGCTCAAGCAGACAAGGGAAGAGTAGAAAGCACATGCACAGACTCAGACTGTTCTTTCTTCATGCCATGCCTCATAATCTAGGTCTTCAGTGAAATTTAGTTGAATCCTTCTTTTCTGGGAGAGGTTTGTGAGTTGTAACAATAAAGTCCTTGCAACTTTAGTGCTGTAATTTGCTGCTGTGACAGTCACAGAGATATTATAACATAAGCTCCTACAAGGTCTCCATGTCTCTTCCCAAAGACGCAGTGAAAGAAAGGGGACAAGAAATTATATATAAAACTTAGGAGAAAAAAAATTATTTTTCTTTCAAATCATCAGTAAAATAGGTTTTGGTGCTGTTCCAGCTAAAATCCATGGGAGTTTTATCACTGATATCAACAGGGGCAGAATCAAGCACAGTTTGTTATGGAGATTATTATACCAAAACAAGAGCTGTGAGCAGCAAAACAACTCTATAATCCCTCATGAAAAATCCTTTCCTGTCTCTTGAATGTATTGGCTGTTGTTGCCACTTTCCTGCATGAAAAAGAGAAGGGCTAAACATCAGAAAGATGATATTGTTTGTAATCTCTAAAGGATATCATCTGCTTTCAGTAAGACAGATTTGACTGTTCTCCTCAGTTGAGGAAGTTGGATGGTCCCAGAAAGGCTTGCTCACAATTATGCTCTTGGCTAAGACAAAGGTAAAACAGCTGAGTGCCAAGTCAGATAAACTCTTTCAAAGGGCTGGAGACCAGATCCTCAGGCTCTCACTCACATAGGCAAGTTTGGGGAAGGACTTTTTTCATGCTTAAAACTGAAGGATTAGGCTGTAAAAGAATGAAACTAATCCCAAGGGTCAGCAATTGTTTTCCAGTGTTTTTAAGTCAATAATTAAAAAGAAAATCGAGTCCTACTCATTGAATGGCACAGCCAACTTCAAGGCAGTCAGAGTCAGGGGATGTTAAAACACTTAGGATATTTATCCTTTACAGCAAGGAATTATTAACCTCGAAATAGAGGAGCTCTTATAAAACCATTCATGAAAAATGGCCTGTATTATTACACTCATGCTGCAGGAAGGGAAAGGAAGGCACAGAGATATAAACAAGGTTTCCAACATTGAACCATAGGGGATTGACTCTGTTACAGTACCATGGATACCAGAGCATATTTCTGAACATCCAGTCAATCATGTACGAGCAATAATTGGATGCAGCACACCCTGCTCATTATACATACTTTTGATATGTCCAGTGCATTGGAAGGAAAATCTCAGAACCAGAGAAAACAAAAATTGACGAAGTATTTCATTTCAGGAAGAAGGGAAGCTTGTGTTTGTGTATTTGAGTACTTCCAAAGGAGTCATTGTTATTGTACAGATGAACATGTCATCTTCCTCACAAACAAAGCTGTGAAACCCCTCGAGTTTGACGTGCACCCCTCAAAGTCAGGGTCTTGCACTGATGCCAGTGGAAAGGTTGATCTGCAATGAGCACACAACACCAATATAAAGGAAATTATTGTTCAGCTATGACAGCAGATTTTTGCCATCAGTGTTTTAATCAAGTTACAAGTGAAGATGTATGTCTTGTGGCTTTGGCTGTTTCCCAGGTCTGTGGCAGATACTCTGTACAGATTTACAGGGCACTTTGCCATTGCTCTGTCCATTTCTTGCATTTTATATTTCTATACATCATCTTGATTTCAGTAAAGATTCTGCTGTCTGTGTATGATGTTTCTTGCATTCTCAGAGAGAAAATAATAAACTGAAATTTCAAAATGAAAGACAGAGAACAAACAGGAAGATAAATGTTTGCAAGGAAAGTATATCCAACTTTAAAGAGAAAGAAAGAGTAGCAATAATAACAGTCAAAGTTTGGAAACCAGTAAAACATTCTCTACATTTCTCAATTTTATACAAAAATGAAATAAATCTAAGATAAGAAAGCTCTGTAAAATATGTGAGAACAAGTGCCTAATGTGGAGGAATTCTTGTTACCATTAGGCTTAAAATGGCTATTTTTTCACCATTTTGCTGAAACATGGTACCTTAATTTTAAAACTCTTGCTGACCTAATTAATGGATTTGTTTTTCTTATCACAATGATTATACAGCTCTTTTGAGTTTGTAAAATTAAGAAAAGTGTCTAAGTATCAGTTAGATCCATTATTTTGTTTTCCAGGTTGAAAGTTGCTGTTTATTGTTCTTCCAGGGCTCTCATCTGTAGGGTCTCCCAGTGCTTCACAGTTCCTTCATACTGGAACAAAATTTTTTTCAATAATGCTACTAGTTATGAACAGCAAACCATGGATGATGATGCTGATAATGATAATCAATATTATTATTTTTAGTCATTATTTTGAAAAACTGCAACCTGACATTCCTAGTCTTATTATCTCCACATATGAAAGAACAGATACTGAATATTTAGAGTGCTCCACCTTGCAAAAGTCCATAAAGAAATCTAATGAGTCTAAGGCACAATGGTAATCTCTTTCTGGGTACCTTTATTTCCATAGTGTTGACATCTTAAGAGTAAGGAAGTTCTGTGGTCAACTGAGTTTTTAAAATTTAACATACAGGTGCAGGACAAGATTTCCAATGTTATACATTGTAATTTTTTCCACCATATCCATCTAGAGAAAAACACTTTTTTAAATTTTAAATTTCCAGTTTTAATGTTATTTTATCAGTTAATTCCCTGAGTTTCTTCCATACTAGAAATTCATATTTTCTACTCTCTTTCCAAGATAATAATTGGGAGTGAAGGCTAAGCCTTTCCTTTGGGTTTGAATTCAGCATAAATAAGAACACCTTCCTCCCAAAAAATAAAATAAAAAAAATCCAAGCAAACCCAGAGAAAAGCAAAGAGCAGGATGACTCATCTTGCTGAGGATAATGTTCTCCTGCTAGAAATACTGTGTGGGTGGATCTGATCTGCTGTAGTGGGTCTGTGATGCATTGAATAAAAAAACAGCCAAACAAAATCTCCCTGCTTTTGGCTCCTGATTCACAATGTTATAAGAAAAGATATAACAGTAGTCATATAGCACAATGAAAGAAAACAAAGTCAAGACTATTGCAAATTTTGGAAAAAAATGGATTAATAAAGTGGCCCATGACTGGTGTTCTTCACAGAACAGCAACCATAAATTTCCAACTGACCCCTCCTGAGGCTTGGCACTGACAATAGCGAGAATAAAATTCAGACAGGCACAAACTGTTCACAAAGAAACTTTTAGTGTCTTAAGGAGAAAAATGGAGGACTGACATAAGATACAAAAACATCAGTTAAACTGAACTTTAACTAATGTTGCTCTCAATGAGCTCTAAGTAAGCTGTTTCTCACTTGGCGTCTCTCAGCTATCAAAGTGTCAAGGAGACTTCTAAAATTTCTAAATTTCTAAAGCAATTTCTTGGGGATATGAGAGATTCTCTCCTCTTCTGATCCTTCAAGGAAAGGAGTCTGGTGAAGAAGGTAGGGAAATAATCAGCTACATAAGCAGCCATGAAAACAATGTGAAGAGTTACTAAATGCTGCTCCGGTGCTTGAAATGGAAATGGCATTTCAAAGATTTTCCCTTTCAGCTGTATTGTTTGCACTTCCTGTTACAAAATGCTGATCATGAATGAGTTGGGGTTTTATTATTCATGGAAATAATGAACAGTAGAAGCATTCTCCATCTTAAAATAACTCTTTTTATCATTCAAGATCATCAGCTCCAATAAGAATCAAATCATCTGTCTGATTGTCAAATTCTGCCACCTTCCATGCTGCCTCTCTTTATCAGAAGCTTTTCTTACCCCATAAAAACCTCTTTAAATCTAGCCAAAACCAGCTGTTAAATATTTTATGGATTTCCCATAATAAACAATTTTCTGCACCTGCCTTAAAATTGTTTTTTAAGGGCTCATAATCAATCTGACTCAGGTAGCTGTTAACTCAGGGCCTGCCATCAATGGCAGAGCACCTTTTATAGATACTGTTTCATAATAGACTTCTAAATAGATTCAACAATGCATTAAGTTGTTTAAATATTCATACCCGTTCTCTACAAACAAGATTCAATATATTTAATTTGAAGGGATAGTGAAATTTATAAACTCCACCCCAACCTCAAGCAACAGGCCATTACCATGTCCTCCCAAAGTAATGTTAGCAGCTCCATGCTATGATTCTGCAAGATGTATTAGCCAGATGTGAGTTAATTATTGGCTTGGAGAAAATTTATTGTATGCTATAATAAATCTTTGCATGAAGCGTTGCTTGGAGAAGTGAAAAATGAAAGAAAAAAGAAAGACGAGATGCAATAAGCAAAATGTTAAGCCTTGGGCATTGAATTTACATTTATGAGATTCTCTACGATTTACTGCTCCAGCTTGTTTTCCTAGAAACGCCTTGGGTTTGTTTCAGATAAAATACACTATAATGCTTACAACATTAATTTGTTTAAGGTCCCCCTTTCTCTGTGAGTATTCAAGTACAAAAGTGAGTTCCCCACAGCAAAATCAAGTCATAGAGGCTTAGATACATCCCCAGGCAGCTAGAAAACCCATATGTGTACAATTTCTTATCCATCCTCATTCATCAAAATCTGCCCCAAGTCACCAACATAACCAGAACTGCCTGGTTTTCTCAGAGTACCTGGATTTCTAGTCAGGATTGCATCCTGGACACTCAGTAATGGAGTAGCCACATGGTCCCCTGGGTGGTGGCTCAGGGGCAGACAGGTCTGGATAACATTGATCATTTATTCCTCATTTTTTGCCACCTCTGATGTCAGTAATGGTGTATTAATAAGACTGCTTATAAATCAGAAGTAAAGGTAATGAATCAGTAGCTGACTGAGACTGAGATCTCCTGCCTGCCAACACAGCAGTCCACCCATCTACCACCACTTCAGTATTCCCTGGCAATTAGGAGCTGCTGGTGAGTGTTGCCTCCTGTGGACCATATTAGTATGATATGGGGGAATAATTCCACTATTCCTGTGCTATTTATAGCTTCAGAGGTCCTGTCTGCTTGGCTCAGTGCCAATTCATGACCCATAAGAGGCAGCAATTTTTAATGTAATTTCTTGTCATCCATATGCTCTCTCTTCAGAACGAGAAGAAATGGAGCAGATTAAGCAGTGATAAGTGTAGAAAAGATGAATAAATAAAATGAAAAAGTCTGTCAGAAAAAGTTACATGAATGTTTTAAGTTGACAGGAAAGCACTGACTTAGAGAATTATTGCAACGCATTCTATAAACAAAATCAAAGGAACAAGAATTGTTCACATTTTCCTATTATTTTAAATTTTAAAGGGAGGTCTAACCAAAGAGGGTAGAAACTCCAAACAGCAATTAAATACAAAAATTAATCAGCAAAGATAAGCATTACTTTCCATAACATTCCCATCAACTTCACTGTGTTACATTTTTGGTACAACTTGTTTTTGACCAGTTCTCATAAACACATAAGAAAACTGGGGTTAGAATTTGAAAAAAATATTTATATAAACAGAAAAAAAAGTGTTTTATTCAAGTGAATGGAGAGAGACAAGCTAGTTTCAGAAACCAGCACATGAACACAGAGAACCTAAATGGAAAGCACTTTGAAAAGGGATGACAGAGATTATAAGAAGTTGGATAGCTTTCTTCTGAGACAGCTATTTTTAAAAGTCCTTAAAGCGGCAAATCACTACTGATATTCTCTAAAGATTTTCACCCATGAGTAATACTTATAAACAGTGAACTGATGTTGCTATAGTGAAATCATAAGGAGAACAATTTTGAAAGTGGTATCATGAGAACGACATACGTAAATCCTGTTGTTTGCTAATAGGATTTGTGAGCAGAAGTCCCCATACACTAAGTTACAGATTGAGCTCTGAGAGGATTAAAACAGGCCAAATTTTTCTTTTTTCAAGACTTTTTATTTTTATTGCTTTTCTTCCTCCTCATTATTCTAGAGGACACCATCTTCACAGCTAGAGGGAGCTGGATTGTAACAAGGTCCCTGTCAGCTGCAGTTTGTGGATTGAAGGAAATCAGTTTTTCTGAAGCCCCGTTGATTCAATAAAGAAAAACAGAAGGATCCATGACTATCAATTACCACGTTAGAAATGGCAATCTAGAACGAGGTGAAACCAGCATGAGAAAAGGAATTGATCTGGATCTCTGCTGGGGTCGGCTGTCACTTGTCTCTGCCCCAGCACGGGAAAAAGTGGTTCTGGGTAGGCCGCGCTCTCGAAGAAGGAGTCTGGACTCTTGCTTTTAGGTCTTCAGTCGAGTTTATTATTTCTTATCTACAAAGATTTTCTGTCTGTCCAGCCGAGGTCTGATCAGCAAGACAGCCAAGGGCACTCTCTCCCGCCCACGAGGCGGTTGTCTCTTTTATAGTGAAAACTACGTATTAGATATTTACCTTTAATTCCCAATACTTTCTGCCCTTGTTGGCAAATGTACTCTTTCTATGAACCAATCCACACATGCCAACATCATCCTGAACATGGATGCCAAGGAGAAGAAAGAAGAAGGACAGGGCACACCCAAATTCCTCCATCTTGGGACTCCCGATCCATGCACAGAATTCCAGACCCCCCTGTACAAGACATAAAACCCCCCTGTACAGTGCATTCCAACTCAAGTTCTAACAAGTGAATAACATCCCCTCACCATTCAGACCTGAAATTCTCTCATCTCCTCACCTTCAGGTGTAATTTCTTTAAAGGGATCAAAGTCAAGCCACCAGGTACTTTTGGCAACATTCCAGGGCCTCCGAGCCCCCCAAGGGTTGTCTCGGTAGCTCTGGACATCCGGAGTGATGTACTGAGTTCCCACAGATCTCCACCTGAGTCCTTGGTGGAGCAATGTTGTCCTCCCTCCTCTGGAGCACAGAGACAGAAGGAGGAAGGAAGGGATGTGAAAAGTGTTCCTTCCTACAAATGCCCCAGCACCAAGTGTGCAGATGGGTAGGAATGGCTTCAGCCACATCTGACTGCAAAAATATGCCCATTCACAGTCTTGTAAAAAAAAAAAGTACAAACTATTGGGTAATTATTTAGCAATACTTCAGTGACCTATCTAGTTTTAAAGAAAATATAATACATCCATCATTAGGCCTGAGTGCCTTACAACATTTGAAAAATGTTTTCTAAATCAAGAGTTGAAGGAGAAGGTAGAATAGGCCCATCTGCCAAAGGCCAGTGCAAAGTCAACATACCATTTACTTTCTCAAAATGAGTTTAACAGACCCCTACAGTTCCATGCTGGCCTTTCCCAAAGAGAGGACCTCAAGAGCATTCAAATGGAAAATAATCACCTTAAAAATAAATACTCTGACAGAGGAAAAGGAGAGATTTCTTGATGGAGTGAAATATATAAAACCCCCAGCTCATATTAGAGAAATAAATGTCTGCAGAGAGTTAGAAAGAGAGGCAGCATATTTTTGTGACACTACATCCAGGAAATTGAACCACATGTTAGCTTGAAAGAGATGCTATATTCTAAGCAGAAAGAGTCCTGTATATTTTAAAATATAAGGCAATCTAAACATCATAAACCCCTTTGAAATGTAATTTAATATTTCTTCAGTAATTCCAGGGGAAATAAAAGATTTATTTTAAATTCTCTTTCTAAATACCATCTAGCTGTTTCCGTGATGGTTGCTTAAAGGGGAAAGAGGAAGAAATAATGCTGGAATGTTTCTGAGCAGTTTTTATTCTTGAATGCTGCCCAGCCTTTGGGCAGTTTGCCCTTGCTCTTGTCCTCATATACTTATTTCCACGAAAGAAAAATATCACTGCTCCAAACTAGAAACATCTTACATCAGTTTAGGATCTCTACAGAGGACTGGTTCACAAGGCATCAGGTTGACAAAGGATCCCAGACAGCAAAAACCAATCAAGGCTACGAAATGCAGCAGAAGCAGATAAGTTACTTTAATTGCATGGGGTTAAATGCTAATGGCATCCTCTTCATTATTGTCTTTTCATGTATATATACATATATAAATATGTATAAATATTTCAGGAAGCTTTTAATGTTAGACCCACAGCTTGAAAGAGGTGTTAAGTGTGTTTGGCAGATTCTTCATCTGCAGAGTGTCATCTATTTAATTAGTCATATTTTGAGGGATGATTGTTGGTTTTAATCTGTTTCTATTGACTGTATTTTCAAATAATTATCATGGGTACATCTCTAAAGTTTTTGTAGAAATACATCAAGCATATAAATAATAGATCTTTCACTTGATTCCAAACAGTAACACATTACCCACCAGGGTCTTGCCTTTTTTAGAACTTACGAGAAAGCTGCTAGGAAACTAACTTTCCAGAAAGCTGTGAAAGTACAGATGCACAAGTGAGCAGCACTCAGATGTGGTTCTACACAAGGATACACTTCTAGGCTCTGACACAGACTCACAACCCCTTGCTGTGCTGTGGAGCTATCACACCATTTAACTGCATGAAATAGCAGAAGAGGGAAAACAGTGAAAAAGAAACCAGAGTTTCAGAGTCAATCTGTAGCTGCATGAACGTTTGCTAGCAATAGAAAATACAGAGAGCTGAAAACCTCTGAAGCAATTTCTAAATGGTGTCGAGACATTTAAAACTGGACTAGAGACCTAATACTAGTCCAGTCAGCAGTTTTCAAGATATCAAGATTTCACACTTAGAAAACTATTGTGAATGAGTTATAAGAACAAACACTTGCAGGACAAAATTAAATTTTTAAAAGTATACCTGTAAGATGACCTCTTTTTATCTCAAGTTTGCAGCTTCTACATAGGTTAAATGTTTGTGTGTCTGCATTCTTTTTATTTTTTTCCTCTATTATTTTGCTAGTAATACAAAATAAAGGAAAATAAGAAATGAAGATAAACTCTGGAATGCATGGTAAATATCATAATATTAATTCCAGTTTAGAAGCTAATGGTTTTGCTGTTGCAAACAGCACTGAGCTCATACCTGACAAGACTATGCAGAGCCATAACAATACAAAAATTGTTATAGAGCAGTCCATTCACCTTGTTAGATATAATAGCTGAAACAAAATTGAAACCCGCAAACATATATTTGAAATTTACCCAAGCATTTTTATCTTTGACATAATCACTGGCCATGTAATTAATAAAAGTTTTATTTTTAGATTTCAAATATTGCCTAGTTCCTTCCTGATCAGAAAACCACAGCAACAGCCCTTTTCACACCATATTTTCACACTATATTTTCACACATTATTTTTTTTTTCAGTCTGGCAGATAATAGGATTCTGAAAGTGGAAAATACAAAGAAGTTAGTATTATCTGCTTCAAAATAAGATGCGTGTGCTTGTGTGATTAAAGGTATTTCCTGTGTTTCTGAACCTGTTTGGCTCTCTACATCACTGGCTGGACATCTAGTGAATAGAAACTCCTTTTTCAAAATTTCTTTTGCACATTTAAATTTGGTTACACATTTGTATCTGGTATATATATCTATCACTTAAAGCTATGGTGGCACAGCTTTATGTACAGCTATATATTCTACATGCACAAGGAACCCAGGGTACACACAAAAGCTCTCTGCTTTTAAACTACTCATAGTTTTAAAACAAAAGGAGTGGCAAATGCCAAGAAGTGTTTGCCATGGCTGGTTGACAACACCAGGGCCCAGCATTCCGTGATTTGCTGCCAATATCCTAGGGAGGCAAAGTTCCTCTTTCCATTCCCTGACTCAGCAAGCTACGTATTACTTTCAGAAATAGGAGAGGGAAGAGTCCGTCGGTCTGATGGAGTAAATATATAAATAGAAAGTCACCTTGAAAAAGTCAGTGGAAGAACTCATGTTCTTATAGCAAAACAGGCTGCTGACAATTTGTTTTAAAGTACATCATGCTCAAAGAATGGTCTTGTGGATAGTGTTTCACTACTTGAAAATAAAAGTCGGTACAAGACCATTTAAGGACAGCAACCATTGTCAGCATGGGATGCAGGCAGCGTTACTGCACACAGACCTTAGTAGAAACAAGAGGTTTGTTTATAAGACCATTTTCTGAAAGTCTTCCCATGGTGAACCATCAAAGATGCAATTCCTGCTCTTGTGGCTAAACAGAAATATCTCCCACTTGAAATTTTCGAAAACAGTGCAAAAGTGAAATATGATTTTGGAGCTCAAATATTCTTATAAAAGAAAAAATCCAGACAGGAGGTCCACTGACAAAATAATCCTTATCTTTTGTGGTGAGAGGAAGGGTTCTGCAGATGAGTTGTGGGGGTGCTCCCTTCCCTCAACAAACTGCCAAGCATAGGAACCAGGTGATCCCCCACGACTTTTTACATCTACACTGTCAGAGAAGCACTCCTCAAGTCAGTCTTACAAAACAACCCCTTTGTAGTCTATTTTTTTTCTCCAAGGTGTTTAATCTGTTTATTTTGTCCCAAGCTGCAACATCATCTGCCATTACATTTGGAAACTACTTCATGGTCTTATGGCTCTCATCTTCAGGCACCTAACCATTCATGCTATGGCATTAGTGCAAACATTCAATAGTAAATTCCTATCAGATTTGAGATTAGTAAGGAAAAAAGCTTGTGGTTCTATATCCCTTTAATAATAATAGTGTTTACCTCAATAATCCCCTCACAAAGCAACAGAAGATGGAGCCCTCAGAGAAATATTTTCTTCATTAAGCTCTCTGCAAATGTTCCACCAATATACAAAATCAGAGATACAGTCTGTCTATTTAATTTCACCTTGGAAAACAATTTAATCATGCATGGATGCATTTACAGGTGACTAAATATCCCTGGGCACAGGATGAGAATGTGGAATCTGAGCACACCTCAAAACCAGCTGGATTTGAGCCACTCAGTGGGTGAGGTATGTGTAGAGCTGCTTTATTGGGAAATCAAACCTTCACTCACATGGTAATGACTTCTTCCAGGTGCAGCATGTCTGAGCGTGTCTCACACTTTTGCAGGTGACATTGCAGCCCAGCACCCTGTGCTTAAAATGGACAACCTGATGTACTGTGCCTGCTCCAGTTCATTCCTCTCTCACTTTGGGATTGAAGCCATTCCAGGTAGACAGATGATCTGTGAAGTCTAACACATTTGTAAAGTGTGGACATCTCTCAGAAGAGCTTAGACTTTATCATTAGACGCTATCAGCAGCCTTCTAGGGCTGCTGCTGCATTTCAACAAGCACAGCTTCAGCTGCAACCCTGAAGGTGCATGAAGTAAAATTCTGAGGTCCAAAGGAAAGCCTCTTCCCAAAAATGGGTGAAGTTTGACTTTGATGATAACTCTCATCCAGCTGGAACATTGTCAGGTTTCAGTTTGGATGGTGCAGGACCATTCTCCTCACTCGTATTTTGTTCTCACCCAGCTGACAGTGACACTAATTCCAAGAGAATTGTTGTAAGATGTAACTATTAATACACTGTATATTTAAATACTGGTTTGTATCCAAGAGCAGCTTTTGACTCTCTTTGACAGGAACGTCCTGGCATGTATTGCTATACTACAACAAACACAATCTGCACATATTAATGCATGCACATTTTCTTATCAATAAAAGCTAACACAAATTGAGCTAAATAAAAAGACTGACTTCCCAGTGAGGTAGAGAGGTCATTATTAATTAGGGTATGCAAATTAATATTAGCCTTAAACTATGCAGAATTTGCCCTTTAATATTGGAATAAATTAAAAATTAATTATACAAATGTACTACATGAAATAAGGTCATTTTTTTCCAAAGAAAGAAAGAGGAAAACTTTCCTGTTTCAAAAAATCATAGAAACTGTTTGTTGTATACAAGGTAACTACTGTACTTTCATTTGTTGTACAGACAAACTGAGAAGGTTTTCTTGCAAAACTACCAATTACCATTTTATTTGGTGACATCTTATTTAGCAACACCTGGTATGCAGCATGCAGGAAGTAAGCATCTTGTTTATGAAAAGTCATGACTCCGTGTCACAACACTTATGTAGCATGTATACAAGGGATTATCATTTCAGATGCAGCATTCCCCATCTTTCCATCTATAGGAGACCTGAGACTGGCAAAAGGCAAGAGAATCACTCAGGATAAGAATGGAGGTAATGATAGTGGTGAAATTTGGATTTAGTTGCTACTGTTTAGTGGTCTGTTCCTATTATTTTTCCCACACAATAAATAATGTAAATAACTTTTGAACATTTAACCATGTCCCAAAAAAAACCACAGGTAAATTCTGAAACTTCTTTCTTTTTTTCTTTTTTTTCCTTCTTTTTTTTTAATGGGTACATATGGTAAGTTTTTGAACACTAGAGATTTAAAATAATGAATAAAGTTTTTCTAAGAGACATTATTGGGGAATGTAGAATTTCATTTAAAAGTTCCTTCCTCTGGGAGACACTCTTCAAATTCTTTTCATCAGCTCAACATCTTTGTCCTTATATGAGTAAGTAATACATTAAAATAAACTCTTTATAATCTCAAAGTTCCTCATAGAGTTTCCTACCTTTCCAGTTCAACATTTACAGATTTCTTAATTTACATGAGACTAGACATTACCAGTGAAAAGACCTGGAGAAAGAATTATGATGGAGAGAGAGGGCCTACCTGCCTACCTCCACACTTGCTAACACTGTGGTCCTGACCTTGCTTCAAGGGCCAGTCTTAAATGTTAGAGACAGATTTGCTGAATTAATAGGATGCTTTGACTTTTTTAATAATCTGCCTTAGGTAGACTCCACTAGGGACGAGTCGCTTGCCTTAAATCCTGGCCTGGACCATCTGTGCACGGACCTTCCACTGCATGTTTTTCTCAGAGTGAGCACTCTATATGAAGATTATATATTCAACCAATAGTTAAAAATGGCAGATTTATTTTTGTACCCAAGCTAAGGGTGCCAATAACTAATTATGTCTGATTTTGATGGAGAGGTACTCGATAAAATGTATTAAGAGATAACTTTTGAGAATGCCAAGTGCAGAACTATTCAAAGCCTGTGCTGATGTTGCAACACAAAACGATGTGAGAGCAGAATGAGTCCAAGCCAAGTCTGTAGAGGGAGTACTGTGAGCAAACCGCAGGAAACTGAAATCACACCATATTCATAAGATGTGCTAGCTGTTAAATAAAGGCATCATATCCAACAGCTCCCATCTGGACATCTGAATCCTAGGCATAAAAGGTTCAAATTGCACATATTCACCTAGGATTGTCCTAGAGTTTGTCTTCAATAAAAACAACCAATAGTTTGAAATAAGAGTTTCGTCTACAGCTGTCTTTATGACTGCTTACTTTTGAAAAAAATAGCTGTGCTCTTTTCTATTTTCTCTACCAGTCAGTTTGCTATTTCCTACTTCTTCCAACTCATGCCTTCTTTGCTCCACTTCCCTGAACATTTCTTTCATCAGTGCTGCTCCTTCTTGGCTTCTTGCACTTAGAGGCATGATGTTGTAGAGATTTTATTGGTTATCCCTTTCCCTACAGCATTCCCTTTAGGCTGCTTTTGTCTTACAGTGCTGCTCCTTCTTTTCTTCTTGCACTTAGAGGCATGATGTAGAGATTTTATTGGTTATCCCTTTCCCTACAGCATTCCCTTTAGGCTGCTTTTGTCTTTCTTCCTCCTCTGTAAATAGGGCAGAAACAAACTAGAAGTATTCCTAGTAGTCATGTGTGGGTTTCTAGATGCTTCTTTGCAATCCAGAGCTTAGATGTAGCTGGAAGCACTAACTAAAGAGCCATCTGACCCTGCAGGTTATCAAAACACTAGACATTAAATTAAAAACAAAAATAACGATGTGCCATGGATGTATGACATTAATAATTAAGAGTAATATGAATAGGAATAAAATCACTGTTCCTTATTTCTTGTGAATTCTATTCCAGTGTGACCCTAATTAGGACAGCAAAGCATGTTCTGTCCCCAGGTATTCCTCTATCTCACAGCTAATTTGAGAAGCTGGGAGAATGTAGGTCCCAGATCCTCTTCCTGGTTTAGTTGCCAACACTTTTTGTTGCAGTTCATTGACTTTCTTGCCTGGTGTGTTTAAACCCAGGCAAAGCAAAGCAAAGATGTTTCATGCACAGGGACTTAGGGGAAACCACAGAAAATCTGGAGCAGCCAAAGTGCTATTATGTCCTGCATTCCCTGAGAAGGGGAGACAGTGTTTATCAGCTGTAATTGCCCAGAACGTGGGGAAATGGTCTCAACCCCCAAAGCTGGGGTACCTTTTGTCCAGGTGCTGGATCTCAGTCCCCTACAAACACCTCACAAATGCTGCTCTGGTGCAGTAATGGCTCTGTATTCTTCTGCACTTTTGTGCAGATCTAGTTTCTTCTAATGTCTTGCAAATTAGTTAATTCAAATGCAATTGCCCTGTCTCTCCAGAGTATTGAATTATGCTAATAAGAACATATTTTTTGTTTTTCTAGTGCTCTATTCAGGATATAAGCTAGAAATTCAAAAATTCATCCCAACTTGCTTCATTTATCAGTGAGGTCATTTTAGTAATTGCAAATTTTATACTGTAAACTATAATAATATTTTAACCTCTTTTAAATCTTCACAATGAACTAGAATTTACTTATAAGGACAAAACCAGAAAAGGAAGTACAGATTACAGTGGTGATCTCTAGTAACCATAAAAAGTTTCAGCTGGAATCAGTGTCAAGTCTACTACAGGACTGTAAAAAATGAAGTACTTTGGTGCAACAGCATATTGATTTCCCACAGTATTTAGTAATGTATATTGATATCAAAATATGAAATACATCCTTGTAACAGGAGTTAACTTCCTAGATATATTCAGAAAGATTATTCTAAAGAGAGAAATAATGATAACGGGGTACTAAGGTGGAAAAATGTCATATTTCTATTTGATGTTTTTTCAAATTCCTTTAATGAATGTTTTACTAATGTATTCAATTTGACAAAAAAAAAAAATCAAAACTAATTATGGTAAAGCTGTTCCTGAGTATCAGAATGTAAAAACAAAGAACCAAACAAACTAATCCAACAGATATATTCAGGGCTAAGCACCAAAATAATTTCACAAACTTCCAGTTCTATGATCCTGGTTCTCTTGTGGGAGATGTTAGAATTCATTTCCAGCAGATCTTTCTGAGATAAATATCCAAGAACATGAATTGGTTACAAATCATAACCTGTTGCTCCTTAGTGACTGAACAAATCCATCTCCTTATGGCACAAAACCCTCTCCTTCACCCCAACTCAGCAATTCAGTCTCTGGGGGTTTTTGTCTGAATAGCAGATCTTTTCATCAAACATCTCTAAACACATGTTTTGCCATAATGTTTTGCTGAGGTTAATTTTCTTTTCCAGGTCAAAGTAGTTCCTCATATTTTTATTACAAGAAATAAACCAAATGCAATTTAAAGACTCTAAGATCTTAGAAAAAGATGTGCAGGTCCTTAGGACAAGCTTCCCTTTAAATCTGAAATTTGTGAGAGCTGACTTGTGGCATGCACTAATAATCTGTTTGGAGACTTTGGCACACAGGAACATATGGATTGGTCTGAGTGTCACAGAGCAAAAGATCACAAGGCCACTTTTTTCAGAGAAAGGTGTTGACAAGAAGGCTGTATTCATTAGTCCTTCCCAGAGGCTTTGTAAAACATGGGATGTCTCCTTGCTAAGCTTCATTCAAATATAAAACTGAAGCCCTATTTCCAAATCTCTGTGTGTGATGGCAGTCCTTGTTACCCAGCTATATTTTTGCTCCTGATAAACAGAGGATTTTATACATATCAGGACAACGTAGAACTTTAAATATTCATCTCTGATTATTTTGTTCATTTCTGAAATCCCAGCATGCTAGCATATCAGGACAACGTAGAACTTTATTCATCTCTGATTATTTTGTTCATTTCTGAAATCCCAGCATGCTATGGAAAACCTCATCAGTAGAGGCAGAAGAAAACAGCAAACAAAGCTATCTATAATATTTTCCTCTGAAAAATACAGCCAACATTATATGTGGGAACAGCTATTTATGCTAGTCAAAAAGAGCAAAGAGACAATAGCCATTTTATCCTTGACTCTCACAGACACCCTAAATCCATAGACAAACAAAACACACAAGATGAACGAGGCTCAGACAACAAAGCATGCAAATTAATGCCAATTAATGCCCACATTCTTTTCCAAATAGGTTGATAAACCAATCTGTTTGCCAAGCATAAGTACTGAAGTTTGCGTGCTGTATATATGTTGTCACTGGGAGCTTGGGCATACAGAATTTGAGAAACAGAGAAAATCAATCAAGAATTTACGACACAAACTCATAGTGCATACCCTGCTGAAACACTGCTGCTGTACTGTCACTGCTGTTACAGTTGATATTAAGCAGGATTCAGAATGTAAAGATATGAAATTCATCAATGCATGGCCATGAGAAACTGCTGTAGAGTGAAGCCATTTGAATGCCTAGTACGAAAATAAGGCTGCCACAGTAAACACAGTAAGAATTCTGATATTATTTTCCATGAACTAACCTCCAGACCTTTACCAAATTCTGATATTCCTTTTCCATGAACTACCTCCAGGCCTTTACCAGCAGTTATGAATTAGACATCCAGATAAGGTATGGTGTTCTTCAATTCGGAGTGGGGAACCAAGGCACGGGAAGCTTTAAACCTTCCTCCTTCATTAACAGTGAAGGTATTCACATTTTCATGGGTGTACCACAAGTTCATTTGCCTGAAAAACAAATTCTGACTTTCATTTACAAAACTGCGACTTTAATTTATACAAACTACCCCAATTTCACAGTCCTATCTCTCCTTTGCCTATTATGTCTAAACTTTCAACTATACTAGTCTATCTGGAAAAGCCTTGCAATAAAAAGGTTGTTCCATGACCTCCTTCATTGTGCCCCTCAGGTATGACTTGACCAAAACCCAATTGTGAAGGAGTGAAAAGAACTGGGGAAATAAAAGACAGGAGACACTAGCTGCTGTATCAGTGCTAAGAAACCTTAGCCCATTTGTATTCCCTACCCTTAAGAGAGAGTTTTGGAGACTGAAAACATAATTTTCCTAAAAGAAGATGGCAGATATGGAAAATCAACATTCTTTAAATCACAAAGGACACAATAGTATTCAGGATCTTGCAAGAACTTCTAATGCTGTAGTTTCAGAGGAAAACTCTAAAGCTGCTCTGTGATGTGAGTCTAAGGAAACAAAAAAAATATTCAATTACAGCTTCTGATGTCCTTTTTACTTTAGATAACAGACAACATGAAGGAGCCGGCAGCTGAGACTGGGCAGTGACAGAAGCCATAGCTGTGACTACCAAGAATATAACAGGGAGGATGCTGCACGAATGGGTGCCCACTGTCCACAAACTCCAGTGCAGGGTGGAGCTTACCCACACACAAGCTTACATGTAAAATGAGATCTGATTACTACCTTTCTAAAGTCTGTGAGCTTGTCTATGTACTGTAGGTGGGAAGTGTTTCACTCACACCTTAGGTGCACGCCAGACCTTGATTTGCAGGAATTATCTGAAGCATAAGTCAATACTGATATCACAGTTAGTCTTTGGCCTCACACATGAAAAAGCCTCAACAGAAAAAAATCCCCAAACAAAACAATATGCTGATAGTTTTAAGGTGGGAGTGCTCAGGAATTATTATTCATAACCTGAAATTTCTTAGTTCAGCACGTGGGCAGTCAGTGTCAGAATAATCTCGATGAAGATGTTCTTGTATTCTCTTCACCTTACCTGTACACATCATTGCTAGTCACACTACCCTGTACAGCCTTGCCTTAAGTAGAAGGGAATTTGTGTCTCCCTTTGAGCTTGTATCGTGTCTAGCAGAGATCTTGTATCAAACATCAGCTTTGGTTGACTGGCTTAATTTTTAGGCTGCAACTTCTTCTTCTCCTACAACTACAACTGCAGTTTCAGACTAGCCATAGCTCTAAACCCTCCCCTCCAAGGAGTCTGGGAGCAACCAGCCAGGCCAGTTTGGAAAGAAACCCTAATCCATTCTTTGTTCAACAGGAAGGAAACCCAAGTCTGCATACCAAAGCTTTATTTCAGAAGACCAAACATCAGCAGTTTTACAGTGATCTTTAATTTCCCATTTGGTTCCAGAACAAAAAAAAAAAACCACCAAAAAAAAACCCCAAAAAAGAAAAAACAACCTATCCAAAACAATTATTGCCCAGAACAAAGCTCTCAAAGGGCTTTCCATCTCTGAAACAGCCTTGCTAATGATCCATTCTCAGTGGTCTGTCCTCCTTTTCTTTATGACTTTCCTGCACACTCATTTTCGATTAAATTAAACCTTCCTAATTATTTTTTTATATTGTCATTTTGTACAAGAAATACCAGGACAGATTTTTAAAGAGACTCTCAAAGCCTTGCTCTTCATCTGAGTCACCATTCTTCATGGGACACCCTGGGCTGCATTCTCAGGAGCTGGCTGCAGGCATCCAGACTCCCTCCCCTCCTTCCTGACTGAGGTTCTGTGTTATTCCAGCTTTGTAGTACCTGTGGTGATGCTGGTTACAGGTGTCACAGGCCTTTCAGAGTCCTTTAATTCCATTTGCCAAACACTGGCATAGACCTTGTAGAGTACAGAGAAGTGTCAGGGAAATGTAACATATTTATAGCCAAGTTCCCAAGTTGCTTATAGTGCCTGAGCAAATATTTTATTGTTTACTGCTTTAAGGCCCACTGATACATTTAAAATATGATCCCTTGGGCAGCTGAAGCAATGAAGCCTGACTTCCTACAGCATCATCCCTTCTTTAAATTCTCTGGTACTCTGTAGCAGTGAAGGCACAACGGGGTCCCATGGTCTTTATTTCTCTCTTGTTGCATGAAATTTTTAAAAAGGGTTATTTTTGAGACAGTTGCTGCACAAATTTGGGTGTAACTGGCTAATGAATTTATAAGTTTGGGGGTAGAGGCTTGGTATATAAATGGATAGCATGATACAGATTTTCTCTCCTTAGAAGAGATATTAAAATAATTCTCTGGTACTTCAGATACCCTACCTAGGGCAACCAAAGAGTGAAGAAGCTAAGCTGTTACCCAGTATGCCATTCAGTGCCAGAGATGAAATACAGTAAAAGAAAATATCCCACGCTGAAAAGAAAAATAGACAGGACCAGGCCACACTTGCTAAGAGAATATGTCAATGTTTAACACTGAGGATGAATCATAAGTTGTACTGCTTACTGTCAATAGATGAAGCTGGGAAATTGGATGTTCAGTGAAGCAAAGCAGAACCTCTGTAATCAGAGTGCATAATCTAAAACACATCACTGCAAAGTGGGGAGGGGGAAGTGACTAACCCAAGAAGATGGAAGTTGTTCATTTCAGCTGTCAGGGTGAGTAAGTAAAGATAAAATAAGCTTTTAGATTCACAACAAGTTCTTTCAAGTTCCTGACTAAAGGAAGCAGCATTTTGTTACCTGGATTCTGTCTTTTCAGGGTCTTGCTTCAATTTAATTTGCATGAGCAGGCCAAAGAATAATTTCAAAAGCTTTGGGCAATTTTGTATATCTGTCTTTTATAAGCATCGCCCATCAATTTTTTTCAGAGAAAAGCTGAAAGGTCCTTACCTTGTTCTTTGATTAAATATTTACTGACTGCTAATTTGGCAATGCATTACTGCTATAAATGATTGCCTGCAAAGCAGTGGAGAGATGGGTCTGAAATGTCTGCCTATGCCTGTAGCCTTCACATCCTGTATTCTCATACAGGATTATTAATCTTTGTCAGGAAGGTCAGGAAGCATCAAATAGTGATTAATGGTGAGTTGCAGGGGTTTCTGATAACTGAGCTCCAGGGATTGTGGTTGAAACCTGTTAGATGGCTATTAAAACCTCCTTTGCCCTTCCTGTAATTCGCTGTGACTGCAGATGACTGTTGAAGAATTGCTGGCTTTTCATCTTGCAAGGACACTCACCACCCATCTCCCTCCTCAACAGGGTCAACATTTGTAGACCTTTTGTATTGCCAGTTGGGCACTAATGAGAGAGCATCAATGGATCAGGAACAGCTGCATCCACATTTCTTTCACTGTCCTCAGTTCACCATGGTAGGCACTGCCCTCTGAAACAAGCTCATGAATAGCAGGCTGGAGCATGTAAAAGGGTAAGATAAAACATTCCATGAAAAAGGAGTACAAAAGATACAAAGATTGTTATTTAGTGAAATCTGTGCAGGAAGTTTTTCTGTGCTCAGATAATTTTAATCACATTGTTAGAGACTTCATCCAAGGCTGTCTACTTGAAAAAGAAAAATCCAACAAAAACAAGCAAAAATTACCCCTAAAACCTCACCAAACCCCCCCCCTTTTTAAAATACTAAGCTTAGAGAATACACATCCTGCTCAAATGTAAGACACTATGTCAAAACAGGGTCAGGAAAAGTCTGGCAGGCAAATTTGTAGAAGAACCCCAGTGTGGATGCTCATCTTCCCTAAAACCTCACCAAAACCCCCCTTTTTAAAATACTAAGCTTAGAGAATACACATCCTGCTCAAATGTAAGACACTATGTCAAAACAGGGTCAGGAAAAGTCTGGCAGGCAAATTTGTAGAAGAACCCCAGTGTGGATGCTCATCTTGCTAGGATAGGAAGGAAACAAAGCCATATTTCTGTCTTTGGGAAAGGTTCCCAGTGATTCTGAACCCTTGCTCTTTACACTAGAGCACTGACAGCTGCTTCCAAACCATGGGTAGGGTTTCAGGGTAGGAATGCATGGCAAGGTCAGCTAATCTCTCTATCCTCTCTGGTCAGAATGTCCAATGATAGGAGTAGAAAGTCTCACAGGTTGTGTTGGGTGTGTGGAACAAATTCTCCAAAATACAGTCAGGGGAGAAATAGTGGCTAGAAACTAGGGAGATATCTTGCATGGATATTCGAAAATGCTTCAGTGTCTAATCTGTTCATTATGGTGTAATTTAGGTACAGAACTGCTTTGAAATTCTTTCATGACTGTCTATGTAATTTTCCAGTTACCTAAATATATTCTAAAATTTAGCTCTGACAGGCTACTTGAACAAAATACTTTTCAGCTATGTGTTTATATGATTGTGTCGCCAGTTAATTACTCTCTATTTCCACACTAAATTGAAATCATAAATTCATAGTGCAAGCAAAACTGTGTGCTTGCATAATCCATAATGGTATCCAATTTTGAAATAGGAAATGCAGAGAAACAAGAGTATAGAAATCTAAATATTTGAAAATCGCTTTTTTTTTTTTTCAGGATGCCTCTTCCTGTGTCCTCTAAACTGTGTAATGAATGGTGTCCTGGGAAACCACTGTAGGAAATCTAAATATTTGAAAATGGCTTTTTTTTTTTTTTTTTTAGGATGCCTCTTCCTGTGTCCTCTAAACTGTGTAATGAATGGTGTCCTGGGAAACCACTGTATCTTCACACAAATAGTTCCTGTGGAAGGATGCTGTAAGCAGTATCAAATTAGCTGCCATAGAATTTGGCCACTTAATGCTTTTGCTGTCAAAGTCACATCCCATGCTGAGTCACTGTTAAGTGATTGAGCTGATATAAACGAATGCATTGACTAAGTAATTTATTTACATCTTGCTGCTATCAATCTAAGAAACTGCTAAATGTATTAAATAATCAATCCACTCAGCAGCTGATGATGCAGTAGTAGAAATGAAGTCCTACTAGGTTTTTATTATTGCTGTCGGAGAGGCTCTTTGGATGCTCTGAACATGTGCAAAAGGATAACAATTCAACAAATATAGCTCACATTTAGAAAAGTCTGAATGACTTTTGAAAGAAAAGCCATAATAATACAAAGAAACTGGAAAGATAATAACATATGGTTGTTTGTTAGGGGCCGCTGTACAGGCTTGAAAGTTGTGGACTACAGTATGTGTCTGGATTACAATATGTGTCTGGCTGTTTAATGCTTAATGTATTAATGATACAGAATTGCCTGTAGGTTACAAATTATTCATTGACAGGGATATATGGACAGCATCATTCTCTATTATTTTTTACAGTCATGCCATAATGCAATGTACATAATTCTAAAATGTCAAAAAAAATCATTTGTTAGGGAGAAGGCAATGCAAGGACTCACAAGACAGCTGCTAAAGACCAAAGGAATCAAAGCATTTCATGCCCCATGGAGCTTTTTTATATGCACATTTCAATTCTGTGACTTGTAAACTTCACCAGAGGTAAGAACATTGAGATCATAAATGCTAGTTACAACCACCATCATTTAACTTTTATGTTAGTTATACTTGTCTGGTGTAGGACTTAGGTCAATGTCACATCCAGAATTTTTCTCTATGTTAATTCTGAACTGGACCTTGTAAAAGCAAAGACAAAGATGTTTTGGGAATAACAGTGCAGTGTGTCTGATTTTCTGTCTGCTCATATCCAGAGGACCAAATTGTGCAGGTTGTGCCTCTGTTCCACTTAAACACAGGCATAGACAGTTATATAAAATAATAGAGAATATATGCTCAGTGTCCTCTGAACAGTGGGCCTCATTGATATCACACACTGACATCAAAACTTGACTTTATTGAGGTCACAGCAAAACTGCCATTGATGAAAAAGGGCATAGGTTTCACTTCTAGAGTTTACTCTGCTTTCTCCTCTTTCATGGTAAGAATGAGTGTAATGAAGCCCACTCTGAAAAAAGAGTTTTAAAGCCTGGGCTGATATTTTGCTTTGGAGTAGTATTTATGAAATGAACATTATCATAAACAGTCTGGTTAGAAGGAGAATTTATTGTTATACATAGAGCTGATACCAGAAAACAAAGCAAAAAAATTTCTCAAGTATTTAATGTAATTGCTTTTATTTGTGAGATAATGAGTCAATTCTCTTTAAAGTATGTCATTTGGAAGTAGCAGCAACACTCCTAATAAAATGTAGGCGGTGGAATGGAAACATCAGCACTACTACAGTAAATGTAAAGGGTTTGCCAAAGACGTGCATATTGATTCTATGAGTTGAACAAGAGAAGTATCAAAACGAGTATTACAGCGACCTGCATAGAGGCTAAAAATAACTTCACACAGGAAATATTAAACATCTAGTTCAGAAGGAATTGAAAAATAAATCATACCATTTTAGGAAGGCCTACAAAAAAGAGAAACAAACAGAAATGTAAGAGGACATAAAACAAAGCAAATAAGGTGAAAACATGGGTCATAATTTTAAAAATATAAAGAAATCAGAACAAAAGATTAATCAAATTAAACTGAATAGCAAACACAATAATAAAAGCATACCAAGAGAAGGAGAAGGACTGTTTAGGACTCTACAGCATGAATAGCTCAGCAGAGGTGGTCTAGAGAGATGGTCTTTACTGCAGCTATATTCCTGTACTAGATTTTTTTACAAAAATAGTTTCACAAAATGCTTTCATAGAGGACAAGGAAGAAATTATTCATCACGTGGTATTAGCTCCTCCTGGGTTTAGATGCTATACATTGATGAAAGACATGCAAAACATGCCTCACTATTTATTTTTCCAGACAGACAGCTACTATATGGGATTCCCATTGCCATGAGGTATCCCATGGCATTCATCCCAAAGAGTAGAATGAGATGGCCTCACAAATGTGAAAGTCTAAAAAGCAGCCGATGTATTGCGAATGAGACAAGATAAAGTTTAACAGAGTAATTTCCTTAACAAAGTTACTTACGCTGAAAGAAAGTTCAAGATTTTTTTTTCAGCATTGCACTGATCAATGAGAATTAGAACTTTCATGAAATCTCCTTTTCCCCTTGGTTAAAAACACCAACATAAATACAGCAAAATTTGTCTGATAAGAATTAAGATCTCCAAGCAACAACCATTCATCCCCATTACATTAAATCCCCAGCTGGCAGAAGGTGCTTTTTTGTACCGTAGATAGCTCCCATTGCTCTCAAATTGCTTTACTGCACTGCTTTAGTCTCTTGATTCACTACAGACTTAAGGGTAATGAGTCTGGCACTGTCCAAAGGACCTCGTGATACCTCCTCATACTCAGCTAAACACAATTAGGCTGGAGAAATCCAGTGCCATTGAGTTCTCATGGTGATTAGTGACAGCCTGAAAGAGTCAAGAATGAAGAGAGTCTTAAAGGGTGTCTTTGCTAAGCCAAATAGGTTGCAAAGAATTAGTTCCTTATTGCCAGAGTCAAAATTCAACAACACTAAGAGCCTGCTTAAAGCACAGTTGCTGAGAAAGCGTCCCACAAGAATGCTACAAAGAATTAAGATCATAGGAAACAGATGATAAGGAATAGAGAAAGGGAGGGAAAAATGCTAATGAGAACATAATAGATTGTGAATGCAAAGAAAAATTTTAGAATTATAGTTTAACATGTTGTTATGTAACTATATAAATAAACTATAAATAGTTTAGAAATGTAGTTTACTATATATTTAAAATGTAAGTTTGCTTGAGTTGTCTTTACTATTACCAATGTAACTGCTGCTCTTCTATCGCCTGTTATTGCCTGGGACCCTAATTTGTCATCTCTGTTGATTTTGGCTGTCGGTTCCCAGAGTTTGATTGATTATTGTGAGCAGCAAGAGAATTCTCTGGTGAAAAACTGCCACATCCTAGAATTTATCAAAACACATAATTGGCAGGATTGTGAATTTGCACTTTCTGTGTACAGTGTTGGAATCTAAAATGAATATGAAACCTAGCTTTATAGGCTGTTTCTTTAAAATAGGTCAAGGAAAGATTATGGTTACATCATTCAGTTTGCTGCACAGTCAAGCAGCTGAGGAAATTTCCCATTTATTTGATATTTTTTATGGACTATGGAAATCTCAACATTAGGCCATGCTTACTGTCAGAGCCTCCAGGACTTCAGAACAGAGATTATACTGCACTGATGTCACTTGTGGGCTGAATATAAACACTGTAGGTGTAGACATAAAGGGGATAGTTACATAAAATTAATAGCAAAAAAAATGTCTTTGTACTCCCTGAAGCAAGCAACAAAAGTGTCTTTGTGAGTGCAGTTCTACACACATTGCTGTTGTCAGCCAATTGGGCTATGACCTAGAACTTAGCCAACTATAAAACCAATAATAAACTACAGAAAGAGCAACTCTTCACACTGATGGTAAGTACTCAGAGGCTAAATCATGAAAAGAATAAAGTATTCAGTTTATCTTAACATAATGCAATTATCTCGCCATTTCTGATTTTACTAATACAGACAAAATTAAGGACTGTAAAAAAAAAAATCAATCTGCTTTTATCTAAAGCCTTTATACCACGAACAATCCAAGAACAGCAGGGTTTGTGAATTCTGGAGCAAGACTGATATAGAAGATCTGTTTTAATGGTAAAATCACAGCTGCACTGCCTTCATGAACACAGCAGGTTTACAAGGTGGATCTGAGCACGTAGTTTGTTTTTATTTGCCAGTGTGATGGGATATGAGAAGCTGTTGTAGGTCTGTCCTTTCCAATTACTGAGTTTATCTGCTTATGTTTGGGCTCAGACTTTTAGTATAAGCACCATAAAAGGTGGGGCTCAGCCCTGGGAAACTGCATAATTTCTCTGCTATTACAGCTGATGATCAAGCACTGCCTAGCATATTCCCTGCATTTACGTCAGCTTTTTCTTCATTTTGTTGCTAATCTCTAGTTGAGAGCTTACACAGCCCGGGAGCAGTGTCATACTGCTTGTCCTTTGAAATTCATCTTTTGTTGTTCCTTACAGCCATGCAAAATGGATCTCACGGAACTGTTCGGAGCAAGATGATATTTAAATCTCCTTTTCTGTACACAAGGAGATGACCCCACTGACAACTGACTTCCAACAGAAGGTTGCTAACCCTGAAGTGCCATCCCACTGAGATATTTAAGGAAATATGGGGGCAATGGGTATCAGATGCATAACTTTCTGAGGAATGTTAAACCCCTAGTAGAACAAGGTTAAATCCAGAAAAAACAGTTACAATTCTGTGTCTTGCAGACAGAGTCTAGGTTACTCTTTGGGGCTACCTGTGACTGTCCGCTCATAAATTTGGAAATCACAGCCAAGGGGTGTTAAGCACTTCTGTAATATTCACTTTCAGTGAGAGCTGACATCAGGCTTCTTGGAGCCCATCCATGGGTTAAAGTAAAAACCCTTCCCTTTTTCTGTCCAACTCTAGAGTGACTTGCACAACTACATAACAATCCCAGGGATGCCCATCAAGCCCTGATTGCTCACCCCTAAAACCGACTTTGCAACCAGCCACTAGTGCTTGTCTGGCTGTCTCTCCTAAAAACCTGGGGCAGAGAAAGGTGCTCTTGTTCATTGTGATATAGCTTAAAGAAAAAAAATTCCAACAGCTTTTGTATTACCAAAATGTTCTGCTGTTTGCAGAAAGCCCTGAGCAGCATACCAACAAAAGCATGACCTTCCTGCTCAAATAATGGCATATGGAAAGGCAGCTCCTTCTGCAGGGCAGTGGGAACAGTAGGTTATGAGTGATGAAAGTCTTCAAGGGCACTTTGCTTGAAATGGTGCTGTGTACTTTCTCTGCCCTAGTGCAGACACACCACTTATCACTCTAATTGAATCAGTGACTTATTCTTATAGACTAACGGAGGCATTGGCATTCCTGGAAGGCTGTGAAAGATGCAGGGATAAAGACAAGTAGGTCTGCACTGTCTGGAGCGTTGTGTCACTGCCATTTCATGTACGTGTAGTGCTAACACCCATGCTATGGTAGCACACTGGGACAATGTGACACTCATATGTATCTAGATGTGTTGCCTCCCACATAAAAGGCCCTTTTTTTGTCTTTGTGGGACGTAACTTAGCATGTACAATAATACTTTTCTCACCGGGCTCAGAGACCCACAGCAATTCCCAAAACCTGAACATCTGACCACCACTGTTCTGGTTTTCCTTTACCATTTTTATGGTTTTTTGCAGTTTTGTATAAATGTACTGCATATCTCAATATCTCAGTTCATTACAATGACCAAGGGACGATTCCCTTTCAGTTTAGGATTCCTGAGGCTCACCAAGCACAACAGTTCAAACTTCAGCAGGAAAACAAACTGGTGCCTGCCTTCTGCCAGCACACCCAGTGAGGACAGTACTTGGTCATTTAGTCAGTGTGTGTGTGTTTGTGTGTGTGTGTGCACTTCTGGGTCAGATGTTAATACCCAAAGAAAGCAGATTATTAAGGGTGAAAAAAACCCTCTAATAAAAAAACCACAGTTCTGTGTTACTTATAACATATCCAGGTTTGGCTTGTTTTTGCTTTTGTTTTTGATTTTGTGTTACCTGGAAAAATATATTTTAAAAAAAGTATCAGTGAAAATCTGTTTAACTGCATAACCACAGATCCTAACCTAGACTTTTCATCTTCTACACAGAATAAAAACTGATGTGGAATGAAGGGGTGAAAGGAAGTCTGTTTGTAAGAAAAATAAAGTAAATGGGCAAAATTACAAACAAGTGGAAAAAAATATTTATTTTGACATGAATGAAAAGTCTCACTGGGCTAAGATGAAAAATATTAAATTTTAATTTATAAAAAGTTCTCCATGCAAAGAATGATAAGTTGCAAGAGCAACTTCTTGTATAATGCTTGGTGATTTTAAACCATTATTTTTTGGCAGTCACCCTAATCTGATTTTCCAATGCATTGTTTCCCTCTCAGCCTATTATCATTTATTACAGACACATATAAACCCAGCAATTTTTATAGCGGTGTTTTTATTAGTCCATTTCAATTATGTTGTTTGTTTTGCAGACTGTAATGACTTTAATCCTCATTTAAATACATAAAAATGCATTATCCAATAATTATTAGAATATGTGAGAAATTATGATTAATTACACCCAAAAAAGCCATTTGTCTCATGTAGATATCTATTGTGTATCTACTAAGTATTTTAAAGATAGTGAAGAAAAAGCCTTTTGAGAGAACAAGGATAATGCAAATGAGAATTCCTCTTCATTGCAATTTTGACACCATAATTAGTTCACTTTCCTCCCAAAAAGATGATGAGAGGGGCATGTGGGAAAAACATGTTATCTAAGTAACAATGACTAATAAAAAGAATAGTGAAACAGCGACAGCTTTTTCTAATTCAGAGAGAAACATTAGTAAAAAAGTCCTGCTGCTGCACTCCCAGCACCAGGACTCCAATATTTTTTACTTGCGTGTAATCAGAATATGACTAATGCTGCAAAAATAAAAGTTTTCATTATAATTCTATAGCAAATTTTTATATATTACCACCAACTGCTTTCAGACTGGAATTGTACCACTATACCATAAAACTTCACCATAAAAAATTTCAGAACAATGCTTGAAATCATTAGATATGGGAAAACTTGAAATTCTAACATGAGTATTCTTCTGTTCTTTCATCCCCAAAAATCACATATACTTTTCTAGCATCTAAAATACTACCAAAGAAATAAAAAGAAAACTGCCTTCACGATTAGGAAAATCCTTTGTAAGTCAAACAAATCTTTCAGTAGTAGTTTCAGTATGTTTTTATACCTGAAAACAAGGGGAGGCCTTAGGTTTGCCAATCCAAAGCAAGGAAAAGCTACACTTGTTCATCCAGAAGTAGTTAAACTCTTTAAAAGCACACCAAGACACATGCCAGAGCCTCTTCCCCAGATATTTTATTGTTTCATTGTGAAATAATATTCCTAATAAGCAATGAGGTAGTAAGCCAGCAAGGTATAGCAAAGCAGTCAAAACATTTGGAATGCAAACTCTTATGATTGTGTTTATAAGTTAACAGGCAAGAAAATATTCTGGGTATAGCTCTCTGTATGAATCCTACTATTCCTGCTTGAAATTTGAAATTGCTCACAAATATTTACCCCTGTAAAAATCTGAATTATAACATCTTTCCTGTACGGGGAAATTCCTGCAAGCCCTTCTGTGAAAAATAACATTCTCTTATATCAAAGTATGGACCAAGGGGCTAACACATGTATCTCAGATTCACTCTAAATGCTTTTGTTTCTGTTGGATATTATCATATCTTTGGGAATTGCTCTACTCCTGAACCTAGATACTGTAGGGAGAGAATGAAAAGAGCATCTCTCTACACTATGCTGTTACTCCTAAGTAAGACCGTGGATCACAGGTAAGATGGAGAGGGAAATGAAATCTTTCTACAGCAAAGCAAAAAATTATTTTAAGGCCTGAATGTTCCTTTATTCCACCCCTCTCTAAATATACTTTTTCTGGGGAAATTGGCCTGGGTCCTCTGTAGGTCTTGTTTGTCTGGACAGCCTGGAGACTAACCAGCCATGAAATGATGCTTTCTTCTCTACTCATCCCTATGTATGTTCCTTATTCAGCCTTCTGGCCTCAGCTCTCTAGAAGGAGAAGAGGGGTTGCTCCTGCCTCCACAGGCAGGTGCTTTCAGAAACACCCTGTCAACTGCAGTGGGACTGCTTTGCATTGAATTTGTTGTGTCCTTTGAGAGACCCTTAAAATAAGATGGCAGATTTACCACAACACCTCCCAGAAGTTTCAAAATTGGTTTGGTAATACTGTCAACCACCCAGTTTATAAAGCAGCTTGCTGATGGAGCAGGCTGAGTGCTTGGGAGACATGGCTGTAGGGCTTTGAGTGATTTCTCATGCAATTACCTACAAAGCAGATACAGAATTTTTATTCAATTCTCTCCAACAAGACTGAAACACCCTTAATTTTCAGGTGAATTGTGGCAAGGTTGAAAATCTTTGAGCAATACATAATGAGACAAAAAAAACGAGTAATTATGGCCAATTAAGGACCAATATGAAAGACAAGGGAATTCTACTGGTTTACCCACCACATCATATTCTATTCTGCAGCAGATCATAAAGAGAAGTTTTATTTAAACTCATTTAGCTATATGTCACACCTGCATCACTTATTGTTTGGGGTGTATGTAATATTACCCTAGTTATTTTTTTTTAATCTGCAGTCAGACACTATGTAATTACATTACAGCATTACATGTGACTTTCACTTAGAAGGTCAATAATTAACATTAACATTACTGTGGAAGAACACATCTGGAGACACAGAGAATGAAATATCAAATTCAAAGGCATTAGGTTGTAATTTGTACATTTTTAACTATGTAAATCCTCTAACAACACAAATCTTTAGTTTGAAGGGGAGAAGGTTTTAGGGTCACTATGATGGTCTGCAAGTATTTAAGTGAATGCTGAAACCAGAAGATTTTTTAGGTACAGTTCATTTGGGACTCCCAATATACTTACAAATAGGTTGTACCTGCCAGTGTACTGTCTAAGCTGCCATTCTCAGTGCACTCTCAGAAATAGATGCCATAATTAGTCAGGCTGTAATCCTGAAAAAAAAAAAAAAGCTTCAGATTCCTGAAAAGTGTTGATGTTAATTGCTGCTTTTTTACCAGGGCATCTTGTATAACAACTGGGTTTTTCATCAAAGGCCACTGTAGACATCTTACACTACCAATTCAAGCTCTATAACAGATTTTATACAGCCAACACTTCTGTGCAAAGAGGTGACTATTGCATTAAAAGTAGTAATACACAGCTGTTATATGGTTGATTTTCTGGTCAGATTTAATTAACCTGTGCTTGTCTCATCCACTTCTAAAAGAATGCAATCAATGCAAATGTTATTAGTGCCACTAACACACTCCATTCTTTCCAACTTAGAAAAACAAATAATTATATACTATATATACTGTTATATACTATACTATATATAGTGTATAATAATACACTTCTAAGTAAGCCCCTAAAACCAAAATATATTTATGATATTTTCCCCATAAGACTCTGTCCACAGTACACTTATTCTGGAAATTTATCAGTCGTACTACTGTTCACTCAGCTGTATCCTTGTCAAGTAAAAAGTAGTAGTATAGAAAATGGTATGGTTAGTTTTAGAAAATAATTTCAAATAAGCAATGTTCAAAAGAACACTGAGAGCACACTAGCACACATGAATTGAACAGAAACAGCTGGAATGATTTCCACCCCTCTATGAATACTCCCAATTTCTGTCCTTACAGCAAGGAGAGCTGAGTGAACAGAGGGTGATTCTGGAATCATTATAGCATTTTTGTCAGTATATCCAAGCCAATCCAGGCCTCAGTCAGAGGCACCTTCATATGTCAGGCTGCAGACAGCAACTGGTACAGAACTGTACCTTGTATGGTGCAGCTTCCAGGACGTCAGGTTGGACAGCTTGAAATTGTCACATTTTTAGATGTTCACAGCTGGTTCAATCCAACTGTGCCCATGCTAAATTTTATAAAATGTTCAGTCCAGTAAATTAAGAAATTCATGTAATAAACACTGAGAAGAGAGACAAGAATAAAGGAAGATCAACTGCTTGAAAGTTGTCCTTGAGGGAGAGACATTAAAGAAAAAATATCAAGTGTGCTTAACTGTTGGTGTGTTTGTGAGGGTATCAGGATGAGGGAAGAGATGAATCTGGCTCCATATTTCTTAGAAGGCGGATATATTATATTATATTATATTATATTATATTATATTATATTATATTATATTATATTATATTATATTATATTATTAATATACTATATATATTATATAAAACTATGCTAAACTATAGAGAAAGGATACATCAGAAAGCTAGAAAAGAATCAATAATAAAAACTTGTGACTGTCCAGAGAGTCCAACACAGCTGGACTGGGATTGGTCATTAAGTAAAAACAATTCACATGGAACCAATCAAAGATGCACCTGCCACATTCCAAAGCAGCAAAACACAGGGAAAAGCAATCAGATAATATTGGTTTTCTTTTCCTCTGAGTCTTCTCATCTTCCCAGAAGAAATCCTGGCAAAGGGATTTTTCATGAAATATCATGGTGACACCTCACTGCTCAAGTGAGAGAGAGTAATGCACACACAGTACCCTCTAAGAAAAAAAAAATCATGTCATGATTGCAGATACCTGAAGTAAGGACACAAATTGTAGGAGGAATCTAAGTATCTAAGCATCTTAAATGTCAGACAACTGCATTATTGAGCCAGAGGGGAAAAAATTATAATGAATAAGTGATGATAATAATGATAAGTGCTCAAACACACAAGTAGAAATCACATCTTAAGTGTATCCGGAGCGGAAGAAAGAGGTAGCAAGGCTCCATCCACTGTTCAAGTGAGAGAGAGTAATGCACACACAGTACCCTCTAAGAAAAAAAAAATCATGTCATGATTGCAGATACCTGAAGTAAGGACACAAATTGTAGGAGGAATCAAGTATCTAAGCATCTTAAATGTCAGACAACTGCATTATTGAGCCAGAGGGGAAAAAATTATAATGAATAAGTGATGATAATAATGATAAGTGCTCAAACACACAAGTAGAAATCACATCTTAAGTGTATCCGGAGCGGAAGAAAGAGGTAGCAAGGCTCCATCAAAGCAAAATTTCAATCATGCAAAAACAATTTGAGCTTTTTTCCAGCACATGCAAGGTTCATAGTGCAAACTTACTTGATTACATACCGGAGGACTGGGGAAAAAAAATAATATTTGTAAAACTTCCTTGGGTGCCCTGACAGGCTAGAGTAACACTACACCACTACAATGCTACAACACTACATCAAACAAACAAACCAACCACTTCCCCCTCCCAAAACCCCAAGGCAACAGCTGTGGGTACCAGGCATGAAAATAGCCAGAGCTAAAAGCTAACAATAGGTCAGCCACAGGTTCCAGCTCTGCCTAAAATAGAACTCCCTTGCTCAGAGTGCTTCATCCCAGAGCTTCAGAGAGAGGAGAAAAGCCATTCTGCAACACTCTGCAGAGCAAATCTCCACCACAGCAGTGAGATTTGGCTCTTTCACGGACAGACAAAGCCAAACTACCAGCAAATAATCCAGGCAGTATTTCACACTACTCATGGGTCATAAGCCCAAAATTAAGATATAACCAGTGTCTGAAAAATCTGGGATATAGAACACAGATCTAGTAAAAGTTCAGGAGCTGAATGCAAAAGAGCTAGAAACAGAGCATAGAAAGACACGCAAAACAGTATAATAAAATATGCTTTAGACTTTCCACAATAGCTTCATTTCAAGTGGTGTTTCTTTCTCCCTAGCCTTCTTGCATCAGGTAGGAGGAGCAGAAGGCCATCAAAAGGATAGGATTTTCATTTCCACCTCACTGTCATAGAGTTCTCTTTCTTAGGGGACAAAAACAATCTCCCTGAGGGATTTTCCCATGCATGAGAAGGGCTTGAAAACAAATACTATCACAAGAGTAGTTGTTAAGAAGACTGTGTCCCCCTAATGGGACCTTCCTATGTTATCACATTTTTATTTTTTTGCAGCATCAAATAGTAGAATATAGAAAATTACGTATATATAATTCCTATATATTTTTCTAATATTGTTCATACTGTTCAAGGTACTCTTACTCACTCTACACACATTGGCAAAATATGCTGGAATATACAGATAGTCATCTTTTACTGCTTGGTTATGAACATTAGCCAAATGCATTAGGCAGGTTACCTGAAGTAATTTTCTTTCACTGCTGCATTATTAAAAGCAAAGAGTGTTATATTGAGTGATAAAATTAGTTTAGGAGCATAACTTCAGCCCAGATAAGAATTTTGCAAAGCTCTAAAGAGCCTAGAGTCCTATATTTTTAGTGATACATTTAATTTATCACTCTCCATGCTTCATGAACAACCACTATTGCCTTCAGAGTCCTTCTGAGAAACAACATCCCATGAGCAGTAAAACAGTAAAATGCATTGCATCTCCCCCTGGGCTCCAGTTGGGAAGCAGATTGCTTGCATCAGAATTATTTCAGAGATGTTGTATTTTCTGCTCATGTACATGCAACATTATTCACATGAACTACCTAAACCCAACTTTTCTTTGGTGACATTTTTCTCTTGTATCACAGGCAGAAGAATATAAATTTATGCAGAAGTAAAATGAGTGCAACTCATTTACATCAGTAAATTGGGGTTGGTGGATTACATTTTGTGTTCATGTGCAAAAGTATTACTAGACATATTACAAATTTTCCAGACACTGATGGTAATGATTTTCAAAAGGTTGGGGTTTTTTAATCAAGGAATATTTCTGAAGGAAGCTATTGGCATTTGCATTGACAAAGCAATGTTTAAATTATTATTAATAGGATGATATTTAAAAACATTTAAAGGATATTTTCAATGAGGAAATTATAGTTTTAAAGGAGACTAATCTTAGTTCTTTGAAAACTATCTAGATGTTAATTTAAAATGCCAGTTTGCCTGTTTTGGGACAAGATTAACATATTTGAAGTTGATTTACAATACTTTAGGCACAAATCAAAATGAAATATTGTTGTACTGTATTCAACTAAATCCAAATCTTCATCAGCTAATTGCTGTTAAAAAAGTTGAAAAAGTTAGACAATTCTTTCTGAATAGAGAAAGACAATGTTCAATAAGTTATACAGGAAAAGATGACTGCTGTTAATTCTCAGACAGAAACCTGTTTTGACATGACATCTGGTGGAATACAGTTTCTAATTAGAAGAAGTCCAAGTGAATGTCAGAGTCAACTAATTATTTCATCAGCCAATTAGGGGAACCAGTGATTTCACCGAGATTACAAAATCAATGAAGGGGGAACGAAAACATTTTGATTTAAAGTGTTTCTAGCATTAATTGAAGGGCACATTTGTCACTGGCTACGTATTGTGAAGCAGCCCTTCGTGGTTCTGTTTGCTCTCTGTACCAGCAGAGTCCAGCCACAGTCAAGCTTCTCTGAATGAACAACTACCAGAGGCTCTCTGCTACTCACAGTCCTCCTGTCCTCCTTGGCATCAACTACACATGCTTAACTCCAGGGCTTTTCTTGCTGGATGCTCACTTAGCACAACAAAAGAGAAATAGAGGGATTTTTTTTTTTCTGAGCTGAATATTGTGGGAAAGAAAAATTAACAAGGCCACTTTTTACCTTGAATGCTCACTTCAGTGAGCATGACAAGAAGATGAACACAGAGAAATTTAGAAGCCACATCTTATTCTGGACGAAGACTGCTGTTATGTAGCACTGCTACAAGGCTCAATACAGCTTTATTTGCCCATGGTTTATTCTCTATGCACAAGCAAATCCTCTGATGTGTTGAACTCATGGTCCGCAGATACAAGCCCCCAAGTGACCCATCTCCCTTTTCTATCATCTTCTGATTGCTCGAATACCAGCACTCCTTGTTACAGTAAATCAAGTTAGTGAAGCAGGAAATCAGATGGCAGCCACACACCTTCTATTAGCTTTAGAGTCCAGCAACTTAAAGTGTGCATCCCAGATGTCCCAGACAAGCATCTCTCCAACCTCTCACTGCACTTAGCTCCCCTGCTCCTGTGACAGCATGCAGTTACACAATTCCTGTGGCTTAGGTCAGTGCTATACATAGAGGCTTCACCAGCATGCCAAGACTTGAGCTTATGTCCAGGCTCCTCAGAGGTGGGTCCATTCATCGTGTGACCTTTTTTCCCAATGTTCCAATAGCAGCTCCCAGATATCAGCAGAATGTTCACGTTTCTACTCACAGCTGGGACATGTGCAGTAGGGCTGAGGCACAACCACCACCTGTGTTCATCTATTTTGGTACACTGGAATGGTCATGATCCAATGGGAGTGATAATGCCTGAAAATACAACAGCATGCTGTGAATGTCAAACACGTGTCCCACAAACTCCCTTATTCCAGTTCTGAGACTTATGACTCAAATCCACTGACAATTCAGAAGAGCATGTAATATCAAGACTTGTAAATTATGTAGATAGCCAATTTAAAAAATGTCTGTAATTTCTTATGAATAAGGCCAAAAGTTTGGGTGTTTATCTAGGACTTTACCAGATTTTTCCAAGGGTAGGCATACCTTCTGCTTTGACTCATTTGACTTGTTAATTTCCAGGATTTTCCAGAGCTCACTTAGAATGTGAGCTTTATTCTCATCCAGTTTTGATATTATGAGTTCAAAATTAACTCACAGAAGCAAAGTTTGAGTTAGGGACAAAGACTGTAAAATAGATAAATAGAAATTTAATTGGAAAAATTGATCACTAAAAAGTAAAAAAACCAGCTATGAAATTCTATCATACATTTTCAGTTAAAATCAATTTTTGTTTAAACTAATCCTATTTCCCATTAATAGAAGTGTTTTCATTATCAACAGCCTAGTATTGGGGATAGTGTTCAGACAGCAAAAGTATTTCTTCCTATTGTAAAAACAAATGCAGCCCTAGAGAGCATCACAAGCCTGTAAGTGGTAGAGAGTGCATATGGATGAATGAGCATTGTCACATCATTGTGACAAGCCTCAGTGGACACCTGCATTCACCACCTTTTCTGTAGGCCAGGATTTCAGAAGCCAGTGCAAAAGCCAAGCTGTTATTGTGATGCTGCAATCGGTACTGAATCCGTACGAGGGCCTGCTGGGATCCTCTGCACTACTCCAAGTCTGCTGTGCCTGTAAAGTTTAGGTGATGTTGCCAGGCTATCTTAAGAGGCCAAAGAGGAGAAAAAAAACCCCAAAAAAATCTCTAGGAGCCGACTCGTGTATCTTTTGCATGTGTAAAGGATAAATGAAGCTGTTTCCCTCTTCACTGGTGAGACCTCTTAAGTACAATATGGCAGCTTAGACCTCTAAGTTACACTGAATTAGCATCCAGATCACACAGGTGGGTAAATATTCTAACTTATGTTTACATGTTTGCCACTCCACATGAATGAGTGGCAAAAATCTGCTTAACCCAAGTGACAAAAATGATAATGTTTTCAATGTGAGAAGTAAATGTTTAGCTACAGAAAAGATGTTTTCTAATTTTGCAAAATGTGTGTTCCTATCTCCCTGTTGCAAAACTTGCTATCCATTTAAGAAAACGGAAGGATACAATGACTAGGGGCAAGACCTTCACCTTTGGCTTATGAACAAAGGACAAATGCAGACATAGCCATTTTTCCTATGGATGGATGCCAGTAGTAAAATTTGACTGATGCATTCCTCATGAATTCCATTGACTGAAGGCTCAGAGAGCAGGCACTCATTTAAAGTACAGAGGGACTTTTAAAGTGGATTCTAAACTCTGCCCTTTCAAAATCGTTTGGTTTATTTTCTAAAATATCTATAAAGCCCATGATAAGGGACTCACATTTAAATCTGGTGCAGTTATTTTTTTGCTACTGCAGTACATATTAGAACCTCAGTCATTGCCATTGGCAAGTTTTTATTGCTTTTTTTATTAAAGAAAGGATAGAACTGTGAATGATTTTAAGTGAATCCTTTTATTGGTAAGACTTCTTACATGTCAAGTAATAAAATGCTTAGGTACCCCTTACTGAAGAGAGGAAAACTGTAACAAAGTTAATTTTATTGGCTTACACTTGGCTGCATCATCACACAGACTGGTGGACTTCAATCTACACTTGAGGGACCCCTGGGGCTTTCATGACCTTCTTTGACAAGAACCATATGGTTTCTGCACATCATCCCATAAATCTAATGGAAATATATCGACAGCTGTAAATTAAACCCCATTGCATTAGACAGTGCTGCAATACCAGTACTTTAAAGCCTTAAATGATTCTAATCAATGATCCAAACACTGAACACTGAGCACGGCCCAGCTTACTGTCCTATGGGGATCAGTGCTGCACAAGTCACTTTGTATTTTTCTGACAAAACAATCAATTTTGACACAGCTTAATGAAAATTAAGGGAGTGGACACATCTGACATTTGCCTCTTTTCCACGAATAACTGCCTTGTAATTCTGGGCTGGGCTGGTATAGTCTTCTGCCTAAGATATAACAAAATAAATTTTAAAAATATGGGTGAATTCAAGGAAGAGCAGACCAGGGTATCATCACCAGAGTACTGAGCACTAAAAGATAAAAAAATGTGGAATACGCATAAAAGTCTTTCCATCACTCTCCAGTATCCACCATCATTTTAGTATTTTTATAGCTCTACTTGTACTTTTTTTCATTTTGGTTTTGATCAGAAAAAACACAAAACAAATTTTAAATACGAAGCAAATTTTTTTCCGCATTAATGCTCAACGCTCGGTAAAGTAAGAAAGTAAAAGATTTTTGCAACTCTGGATATATTTTTCAGTATATTTTCATAGCTTGCCACAGTCTTATTTCACTGAGCTTAAGGCCAGAAGGGATCTCATATCTAGTATTGCTTCTTATAGACCACTACATTTCATCCATTTCTTCCTCCACTGAACCTGTCACTTTGTGTCTTTAAGTGTGTATTTTATGTATTTCAGAAAGGCAATTGCTGTTGATTTTAAGACATAAAAGAGACCATCCAGCGGGTTTTTTCTTAATTCTTAAGCATCTTCACCATTACGTTATTTTCTCCTCCTTTAATTTCTGAACAGGAGCCAAGGAGCAGCTCTTAGCTATGCTGTTTCTTTATAGACACTGAAGAACCTTTTGATACTCAGTGTCCACTTAATCAAATTACTTTGGCTTTATTGATAAGCTAAGCAAATTCACATGGTCCAGTCCTTTCCCTCTCCTGCCTCAGCCCTCCACACACCTTCCCCAAGACTGCAAAGCCAGCACAGGCAACCAGACCAATTCTCCTGGTCACCTTCTGTCCCTCAGCTTCTTTCTCTTTTCTGCCTGCATGGTATTTATGCACCTGGATGGTGAATTGTTCTAAAATACCCTGGTCCAAAAGAAAGAAAAGAGTCAAGGGAGGAAACAATGCAGGTCTGGAAAGGGTAGGTTGCCCTTTTTAAGCAGTGCTCTGGTTTATGCCAGCTTCATGTGCTTGTGCAATGGTGAGATAAAGCACTCTGTTCAGCTCATCAGGCTTCTTTTTTTTTTTTTAATTTTTCATCTCAGATATTTCGAAATCACTCTTCAAGTATGGGCTCAGGAGGTAAAGGTCATCTAAGAGTATCCATTCTGCTAGTGGCACTTGCCAAAGGAAAACCACCTGCCAGCTGGTATTCATTATTCTCATATTCATTATTTTCCTCTTTTCATGGCCACAGTTCTCATTCACCTTTTCCACTGTACTGGACAAGGACTCGGGTGGAGAAGCTTTCACATTATAATGTTTAAATAGTTTTCAAGGTTATCTGTCTTCCAAGATACAGTTCCCTCCAGCAATGGCATCCTAAGCTACTTAGAAATCATGAGCACATCTCCTATAAAATGAAATGTATGTTCATAATTCTCATCTTGCATGATTTGATATGTGTCTACATGTATAAAAATTAGTCCAAATTTCACAGATGCTGTTTAATACAATTGACAAATGGAATAATTTCTTACCTGGATATATATATTTTTTTTAATATTCCATCTTCCTTTTAATAATTTTCATGTGCAGAAAAGGAAAATTAAATGTTAGGAATATTAAATGTTAAATGCTAGAAAGCTAGATTTCTTTTGTGGAGAAGTCATTGCCTCACATGTGAATATGAAAAATATTTCTTTCCCCTCACATTTTATTGCTTCTTTCCTTTTTGAAAGCTATTTTTCATTACTTTGAATGATGAATTTTCCCTACTGCATGTGGAAAGCAATCTGCAGATAACATTTTCACAACAAATATCCATACCATCCTTGAAACTGCACATACTGCATTGTTAGAAATGCAGAGTACGATTTTTGTAGACAGTCTTGGAAAGAAACCTCCAAGAAGACTTACAGACCAGCACAGCACCACCACAACAGCCAAGGTGAAGACAAAGGGCAGTGTCTCCTGTCTCTTCAGCTCTATCAGGCCCTCAAACACACTGGTGAAGAAACCAAAATGACTGCTTTGTTCTCCACTTCCACAGAGAATGAAAGGAAACAAAAAGAGTAATGTCATTACATAAGAAATGACAACAGTTCCTCTTTTAATTAATATTGAAATACCTTTAAATCAATGTTCTTCTAGATCTCTAGAGTTTATGGTCTGGCTTTTTAATGGGTTTGTGTTTCATTTCTTCCCCATACTACTCTATAACAAGTGACATTTCTTAATAATCTATCTTATTAATTATTATTCAGGTTTATAGGACACCTTCTAAGTAGACATTATCTGATTAAAAGCTCTTTTGGTGGTCTTAATTTCTATACATGGAAGCTTTTTAAAAAGCAAACTTGTGCCTAAAGGTTATGTAAAATAATATAGTATAAGTCACTGAAAGTAGCATTTTTATAGGGGCTTGCAGTGATTTTGTTAGTCTTACAATAAACCTCAGAGAGGAAATCAAGTGTTATACATGATTTACATGAAAAGTTGATGTCTGTTGGTGTTACCTGCAACCATATTTAAAAAAAAAACAAAACACAAATGAAGCCAGGATAGGAAAAGTGTAATTAAAAGACCAGGGTTGCCTGAGCAAAAGGAAAATGCTGCCATGAAGCTGGTAAGAACGGAACTATTCCTCCTATTGCACCTTGCACAGGTGTCCCCAGCAAGAGAAGTGGCTTTTCTTGGAAGTGACAGCAGAACCATCTTACCATTCCATCCAACTAAGGATACCCTTTTGGTACACAGGAGTGTAAACTGCTTCTCCCTGATAAGAAAAAACTTTCACTCTTCAGGGCTACAAAGAAATCTTATCAGTATGGGATTTAAGACAAAAAGCAGACAAGAAGCACTGGTACAACTATGTGAGGATTTCCTACTGCTTCTTATTGAAGTAATGAAACAGGATTTGTAGAGAGAAAGTATCTTTTCTTTAGGCAAATTGATAATAAGCAGGAAAAAAGACAGATAAGAAGGAGACCTTTCTTATCTAAAGAGTTTATTAAACTCTACAGATTTTATTATCTAGTGCCTATCTGCAAATTTTCCTTGTTTCTTTTTTTTTCCTCCAAAATCCTCCAGCATCCCTGCCACATGGATGCAAATTCCACCGAGCCTCAAAATCAAGGCTCAGTGATTCGATGAAATCTCAAAGGAATACACTGAAGTCTCTCATAGTAACATGCTGTTGAAGCCAAAACTTTTTCAGGGATTAACATTTTGTGGCTCATTGGCTTTGGAATAGAGGGGTTGATGAATGTTCTGTTGTGGTAAAAAGACTTCCCAAAGCTTTACTCTATTTTGTAGACATAGTAATCACATTGCTCCTTCTCATGCAATGAGAGGACACAGAGAAAAAAGAAATCAGGTTCAGTTGTTTTCTCATGGATCATAGCATTAATTTGAAATTAGGAAATAATTTTCATAAAAGACAGTTATATACTAAATGGAGCAAATAATGACTAGCCCTAAGAGTGGAAATTTATCTATGCAGAGTAGGATTTGCTCTCTCCATTAACCGCCATTGCATGAAAGCAAATTCCTGCAATACTTTCAGTATAGCTGTGCAGTTTCAAAACAACATGCAAAAAAAAGCTTGCTTTTATGTGAAGCAGCCTTGCCAGTCTCCCAGACTGCAGATACATCAATAATGTGCCTTGCCTCCTTGCATGCTCAGCAGTTTGCAGCCTGGGATAGAAGTTACCACATTCTCACACAACTCTGCTCATTTGGGACATGAGGCAAGACATGCAATTAACTTTCAGGAGAAGGATTTTCAACTAAAGATTAATTACTGGGAGTACTGAAGTCCGCTCTTCTAATTGCCATTAGGCATTAGGAATGTTCTGAACATAAGAATGTTAGACCAACAATATCTTTTCAATGGAAGTTTTATATTGGAATATCTTTGACAAGGATTAGCTGGATAATTCTGCAAACATTTTACATATAACAGGTTTTATGCACATAATTCCAACCTACTGTGATATGTACATGCATCTCAGGCTATAGGTTTTTTTTAAGAAAATCATTGTATCAAAATACCCAACCAAATGTTATTTCAGCACTTAATGAATTAAACATTTCTCAGTTTCATAGATAAATACACACATAAATACTAGAATTGTTTAAGCCAGTCAAGGCAGGTGATTATCCCACTCTGCTCTGCAACATTGTGGGTACCACAATGCAAGAAAGATATTAAGCCATTAGAGAGTGTCCAAAGGAGGTCAGTGAAAATGTGGAAGGGGTGGAGGTGTGGAAGGGGTGGAGCTCCATGTGAGGAGCTGCTGAGGTCACT
The DNA here is from genome assembly GCF_014805655.1 of Passer montanus. Taxonomy (NCBI): domain Eukaryota; kingdom Metazoa; phylum Chordata; class Aves; order Passeriformes; family Passeridae; genus Passer; species Passer montanus. Next base: position 13,933,600 of record NW_024366591.1, read on the forward strand.
TGGTCTGCTCAGCCTGGAGGAGACTGAGGGGACACCTCATCAAAACCTACAAATTCCTGAGGGGAGGAGCAGGGGCAGGTTCAGCTTTCTCACCTTTGGTGACCAGAGACAGGACCGTAGGGAATGGCCTGAAGTTGTGTCAGGGAAGTTCGGGTTGGATATCACGAAAAGGTTCTTCACCCAGAGGGTGGCTGGGCACTGGAACAGGCTCCCCAGGTCACAGCAGCAGCCTGACAGAGTTCAAGGACAGTTTGGACAATGTTCCCAGGCCCTTGCTCTTGGGGCTACCTTGTACAGGTCCAGGAGTTGGACTTTGATGATCCTGATGGATCTGAACCTTCTAGCTCAGAATATTCTGTAATTCTATGATTCTAAGTATCTTTGACACAACATAACTCTCCTCATATAAAAATAACTTTTTTTCAAAGCCACCTTGAAGTACTGGGAGATCAACAGCACATCTGTAGAAAGAAGTTATGGTTGCACAGATGAAAATGAAAACGTGAGTGTCAATTAGAAAGCTCTGAAATGGAATATGAGAGTTATTAGTCATCTAAAATGTATCCAAAATATGCCAACTACTCTGAAATCAGAATTTATAAGGTAGGAAAATAAATTTTGCATATTAAAAAAGAGGTAAAGAGAATGAAAAGGTATTAACTGCAAAATAACAAAGAATCAGATAGGGGAAGTAATTATTTACCTTTCACAAAGATGACTTTACAGAACTACTAGATGTCTGGTACAAGTAAATACAGAATTGCTGAATTTTGTTTCATAACTGCTTATGCCTTCTGCTTTTTCTTTCTACTGTTTTAAGTACAGGAGATCAAAATCCATGGAAGCTGTCCCATTAGCACAGCCTATACACTATGAAGCAACCTGAAGCAAAGTATTGCCATAAAATCAAATAAGAATGGAAAGCAATAGCTAAAGGCCAGAGAAAGGGGAAGCTCTGTGGGGACACTGTGTTGCACTGAACATTACATTATGTACTCTGAAAGCAATGGACTTTTTAGCAGCACTTGTGAAACCAAGTGCTCTTTTCAGGTGAATTATTTTATATGATAAGAAATGCTTGTGTGTTTAAGCAAGGTTAGAAGCATGACCTTCTGTGTGCATAGAGCTGGATAATGTCACTGACAGAGACAGATGTGGATAAAGCTCTGCCAAAAGTCATCCTGAAGAAACTGGGATACACAGGAAGTTTTGTGATAAGGAGAATTATTTCAGAGAGCAAGACTCTCCTTGAAAGTGCCAAACATACATAAATTGGTCCAATATACATAAATTCAAATCTTTTAAAAAAAACCAAAAACACCAAAAAAACCAAAAAGCATCACAGAGAAGTTTTCTTAAAAGCCGGGGATGGAACCTAAGAGAAAGAAAAGTGCAACACTTCTCACTTCTCTCTGTTTCATGGAAAGCTTTTCTCTAGAACCTAACCTAGCACAGAGCAGCTTGAGTTTGTGCCTTGATAAAGACTTGCTGTTACCCATTTCAGCTGCAGGCACTGCAGCCCTCCCAGCAGAGCTCCACAGCTCCCTTTGGGCAGTAACATCCTGGCACATGGTCCTGGTACTGGGGTACAAAGGTTTGCAAATGGGAATGGATAAAAAGATTAATTCTAAGGCCTTCAGCAGTAAGCAGTGAATTGCTAGGTTAAGGTAATGATGTAAATGGACTTCAGATTTAATTTCAGATTTTTATGCAGGATGAACATAAAAGTGTCACAGGTTTTTAAAAATTACAATTTCTAAAGTTATTTCAAAAGTGGCCTTAAAGGAGATTTCCCATGGTTACTTCTTCCCCTTCATGATACATTTAAAAAAAAAAAAAACCAACCAAACACAAACAGACAAAAACTCCATCAATCTGAAGAACAGTCTTTTTCCAGAAAAAAAAAGAAATCTTTCAGTCAGACAAAAACTCTGTCAATCTGAAGAACAGTCTTTTTCCAGAAAAAAAAAGAAATCTTTCAGTATAAAGGAGCCCATTTGTAGACATTCCTTTCAACACCGGATCAGGCTTGGATCTGCCTGCAGACTGTGGAATACACATAAGGAAGAAGACATTCTGGAAAATTCACAGTTTACCAGAGTTCTTCATTAGTAGATTTCTTCCCCCACTTCATATCAATCAAAAGCAGACTGGCTGTTTGAAGGGCCTGTCAGGATTCATTTTGGCTAGAGATGGGCTGAATTTTCCCAAAATCTAAAGATTAAATATTGGAATAACATCCCAGCCAATCTTGCTGGATGTTGATAGAGATAAACACCATGACAAAGTGAGAAATGAGGTCAAGACAGACACAGTTCCTGCCAGCAGGATTGCAGTCTGCTTACAGTAGGATACCTAAACAGGGGGAAGTTAGAAATAACATAATCAGTTGCTTATCAGACCTAGGAGCCAGTGTAAGTCTGATAGGACTACTGTCAGAATTGCTATGCTTGGGGAATTCAGTGGCAGTTTTGTGCCTATGAATGATTACTGCAAAAAATTATTCGAACAGCTCTTCACTCTCACTTGGCTTTGATGTGATAAACCACAGTCTGAATATGAACAGGGATTAGATTTCAAATAAAACCAAAATGAAGACAAAAAGCTAGCACATTGGGATGAGGCAGTTTCCAATAACCAAGACCTGGCCAAAAGAGACATCCTTTGCTGCTGCAACAGTCCCTCAGCTCCCTGCAAACATCTGACAAGACACAAATAGGTGGTCTCACCAGGAAACACAGCGTGGAATCAATATGTCATGAGTTAGACACAACTGCTAAAATGAGCATATTTCCTGACAAGAGCCATTTCTTTTCAGCAGGCCCTGAGTCCCTGAGGTAGCTAGGAGCTATGGGGAGGCTGTGGCAGTCATGCTAAACCACATTTCTTTTCCTCTGTTAAAACCTGATTCCCTGGGTTGTTAGAGCATGTCCCACTGAGGGGTAGGAGCAAAAGTTGCAATTGGATTCTGTATTTGGCAGGTTGCCAAGGCAGAGAGCTGTGAGCTACTCGTAGGGAGCCTTGCTTTCAGAGAGATATTCAAATACTCTTGCATTTTCATTTTTCTCCATCCCCTTATGGTATTTGAGAACATCAGTGTTCTACAGGATTAGTACTGGTAATCTTACTTCAAGTCTTATCAGGTTTTTACAAGACCTATTGGGATTTTTAAAGTGTCGATTTTTGTTCCAAAGGTAACTTAATCTTTGACATATTTAGGTGGTAAAAATAATTAATTATTTTTAATACCTATGGATAAATTGATAAATCCCATTCAGTTACAAGGAGACCTTTCCTTTTTTTCTTATTTTCTTTTTATTTTCACAAGCATTTAAAGAGACAGGTGATAACCAGTGACCAAAGTTATAATATACCATGAACCCTCTGCAAATAAACAGATATTCTTCATCTTAAGTTCTGAAAAAGTCTGGGTTTTTATTTAAATCAGATGGCAAGGAGACAGATAGAGTCCAGTGGGACCTATAATTCATCAAATATCTTTACAGCAATAAATGCTGCCTCTTACAGAAATAGCATTTTAACACAAATAAATGCGTCACGGAAAATCTCAGAGATGAAGCTTCCCAGCAAACCTCCTTGACCTTAGACCCCTGATCTACAAAGGTATTACATTGTGAACAAAAGCCAATGCCTGTGGGATGCCCTTGGAGTGCCCAGTTCAGCAGGAGGTAAAGAAAAGGCAGTCCAGGAGGCGGTATCCTTTTGAGAAGAAAGCCCAGCAGGTGCTGCTCCGCCCAGCACGGTGACGATGATGTCCCCGCAGTCTGACATCGATCCTCACGCTCACACTGGGGTCATGACAACAGAGATGGGCACAGCTCAGCTTCTTCTGCCAGCCCACCACTACAGAGGATCACTCTCACAGCTGGGAGCCCCTGACAGAGCTGTTTGGTAGCTTGTTTACAAAACAGAGGAAAACCTCTGAGGTGTAGTCTGCTCTTTGTTCACCTGCCTTGTCTGCTGTTTCTGAAGGCAACACCTCCGAGCAGTCTCTAAGTAACACAGAGAGGAGATGGCTTGTCCTCTTTACTGCTCTTTCCCTTTTTCTCTGACCACTGTCATCTTGCTAAATTATTTCTGGTTTCTACGGTTTGAGTTCTTCCACACTGTTCCATTTCTTACCTTTCTCCAAACAAACTGGGTTATATTTCGTGCTCCCATTAAGCCACTGAATATGCTTAAGCATAGACATAGTCAGCCATAGACATAACTGAATTTCTTCAAGATAAGAAAGATGAATTCTAGCTTCAGGACTTTGTATTTATAAGTATAAACTTTAATGAAAACACTAATTCAAATAAGGCCTGATTATTTTACTTCTGTGGTTTGGATAAATTTCTGATTTGATGAAAAGGAACAGAAGCACACACAGTATTCCTTTTTATCATCAACTATCATTGTGATCTAGCTCTTGTTTTTGGAGTTTGATATTTTTAGAGTTTTGTGGGGTTTTTTTTGCTTGCTTTTTTACAGTGAGTAATCATGCCCATCAATTCACTAGTGTAGTCAAGACTAAATGGCACTGGAAAGCATGATCACTGGCTTTTGTTGATAGTCTATTCTAAAGAGATACCTACTGTCAGGTAAGTTATATGCACACAAGTGGGAGTGCTCCAGTTCTGTTGCTGCAATGTTGAGTACAACTATATTAACTATCTTGTATTTCCCTTGGTTGAATTATCTACAGTAGCGTTTCCCTCATTTCTCAGGCCCAGGAAGAGTTGGGATGCTGTGGGCAGTGTCATACCTCTTCTTCCTCTGGATTCACCATTTTAGATGGTAAATAAATGGAGCTGCAAGCAACAGAGATTGCTGTTGAGGACCATCAGACAAAATATGAAGGTTCAATAAGTGGTAATGACATGAACAAAAAAAAACAAACAAAAAAAATCCAAAAAACCCCAAAGCCCAAAACAAAACAAAACAAAACAAGCCCCCACAATGAAAACCCCCATAAATGTTAGAAGAGTATTGAGCTTGTAAAACCAGAAGGAGGAACTTTAGAAATTAAGCTAGACTATGCAGGACTCTTCATCCCTTGTGCATTTGCACTGTGATGTAGCTTGATGTAGCTTTAATTAAATTACCATATTTTATTGTTTCCTGTCTCATTCAATGAGCAAGGAGTTACTCAGTCTGTACATATCATTTCTATTCATGGCATAGCCTCTGGTCTTATTTTCCACACATCAGTTAAGTCTAGGCTGACTAGAGAAATTATTAATTTCTGTATGGACACCTTTTGCAGTTAAAACAGGCTGTTTAAAATGTATCACAATCATAAATAAATATTATGTTTGTGAGAGTAGGCATCACATTTATTCTATAGGTAGGTAAAGGAGCCATAAAGAAATTAACACTAATTCTATTCAATTTTAATCCATTCAAATTATTTTATCTACTTGTATCAGAAAATTTATTTCTAATTCTACATAAGTTGCAAATATTTTTTTATATTAAAAACCCATTAACAATGCATTTCTTGTACACAGTTTTCCAGACTGAAAATTGTGAGAAAAAGCCAGAACTATTATCACATTGCATCATACTGACCTGTGTGTGTCATCAGTAAGGTGGGACACATCAGATCTGCTTCACAGACCTGTGCCACTGCACCTAGCAGAGTATCTCATGTGAGCAGCAAGTTGTATTTCCCTGCTTGGGCCTACCTTAGAGAAGATTGGCAAACTTCATCATCAGGGCTTTCCACATGAAACTGTCTGAAGTGTTTTATAAATATGGATGAGTTTCTCTTGTGAAATTAGGCAATGTGAGTCACCCCATTCTGTAGCCAAGTAACTGAAATGCAGAGACATGGATTTTAAATGCCCCAGATTATTGGAAGTGCTCTTGAAGTTTGCAAGCCCAGCCTTAACTTTCCAGAGCACTTAATTTTTTCTTTTTCTTTTTTGTTTTTTCCATTCTTTCTTGGCATGAAATGTACTCACACTGAAGTCAGCTGTCAGCATGTTCACTTGATCTGCTCTCAGAAATGCCCCTTAGGGCACTTGAAAAATTGTGGAGTACCTCATCAGAAACCATTTATGCCATAGATGTCACATACAACGTCCATGGCCAAGGACATGAAAGAGAAAAGAACAGTTCTGTGGTCTCTGTGGTGTGACATTTGGCATCTTTGGTCATGAGGCAGTGTCTGATTTTCTACAAAGATATGCCTCTGTCTTTTATAGACATTTGTTCCACCCCTACACCAGCCACTGACAATAGGAATCTCTCCTGGATGCTCTATGAAAAATTTTAAATTTTTGTTCTGGGTGCACTTCTGCCCTTCTGAACATTAATTTCATTGGACACAAACAGGGGGAGGGGTGCCCCTGTATCAGCACCCACTGTCAGCTTTGTACTGTGTCTTCCTCTGAAAAGATAAAAATGTGCCATGCTCAGAAATGTGCCACAATATATTCCAGTCCAGTGCCCTGCCTGGACAAGAGGATCACTCCCTCTCAGACCAGGCAGGGACAGCATTAGCCCTTTAATTAGGAGGTTATTGACGTTCTGGAGGTTATGAGAAGCCACAGACTCCAATCTCCTCACGAAAATTTTAGGGCACAAGGTCCTGCATTTCATCCTAATGAAACCCAAGTGGGGTTGCACAGAAGTGAGCAGAAGTGGCCAAGCCTGGAGCTACCATGAAACAGCAGGGCTGCTGGAAACAAGAGTAGAAAGAACTGTGAAGAGGAGAGTGTATTGGCACATTCCCAAAGAATTTCCTCCAACAGCCAGTGTAGATTGGATGAAGCTCCTGAAACCTTTCAGAGGAAGAGGGGTAAATAGCACATTTGCATAGTCGTATGTGCAGAGACACGATTTGATTCTTCAATACACTCATTGGGGGTTTATATATCTCTGGCACTACAGGAATTTTTATCTAATAACTTTAAATTTATTTCTTCATATTCTTTGTTCTCTGATCTCTGTTGCTGATTCTCACTGGGATATGATTAAATGGCGAAAGCTGACAGAATTGCCAGCCAGTGCTGTTACATTAGTTGCCACACAGGGTCTCTAAAAGGGAACCCTTTGTAGCTTTGAAGGTCCTTAAGGAGGATGAATGTTATGAATATCTAAGCATCATGTTACAGCTTTCATGGTCAAGTCAGAGTCTTCTCAGGGCTGTGAGAGCACTCTGGCTCCTAACATCTCCCAAAGGTCTCTCTGATGACTTCTCGCTTCTGTTTTCAGATATAGTCTCCTTGCTAGCAGGAGCAAGCTGTCCTGAAGGTCAATACTTCTTCTTTCAGTCAACCCTGCACCCTGAATGCCAGCATATATCTTCCCCATTTAGAAATAGCTCCCATTTTGGTTTTGACAAAGGCTTGAGTTCATTATAGGATGAATTACCAATTTGGTGTGAATATCATCTTTTACTTTAAAAACATATTAATATCTTTCCTATGACTTTAAAGTTCTGACTTTGAAAGGATGCAAGATTGATCTTCACAATATTTTAAAAAGAACAGTGACAAAGAAAGGTTGAAAGTCCTCTTTGAGAATTAATTATATATTTTAAATAAATCATATTAGAGATGAAAGGCTTTCTTAATGCACACATTTGAGGCAAAATTCTCAATCCTTTTAAGAGCTGATTGAGTAAAAGGACTTATTGGAAAATGGACAGAAGAAAAGGAAAAGATAGAAATTTAACATTAATGATATTTTGAGATCTTTCAGGAAAAAATCAAATAATATACTTAACAAAGTTAGAGAGAAATACTATCTTTCTGTACATAAGCTGAAATAATACAATAAAACAAAATAATTCATTGTAATAAGTTGATAAAAATGAAACTAATTATTCTAAATAGATTCTAATCTAATCACACCTTCTAATAATAAACTCATGAAAAAATGAGTCAACTCAGCCTAATCAGAGAAAGCAAAAGCAAACTCAACCCATTGCCTTGATCAGTCAACATTCATCATAGCTCTTTATGCTCATCTCTGCACACAACAGCAGCAATAGAAAATAAGAAAAAAACAGCAGCAAAAGTAAGAACCCATCTCACCCAGAACTGGTTTTTAATCACCCAGTGCCTGAAGAAGTTGGCTGAAACACTACGAAATAATTGCATTTTTATTTTTATTTTTATATGAAAAGAGACTGACAGGCTGATGTAGCTTCACACATTAATGGTTTGTCCTGGTGTGTAATGGGTTATGTACTGCAGAAGGTTAGACAGCCTACATAAACAGGGAAACACTGGAATGGAATATGAACTTCATTGAAAGCTTAACCTTACTGAATATTTGCTGGTTTGCTGTCTCAAGAGACCTGCCTGAATTACATATTACATTTAGATAGTTTAATCTTTTTTTTTTTTTCAGTTTCACAGAACCCCTGTAAGACCATTTTCCTTATGGGAACCATTTAGGACATTTTTTTATTTATTAGCAACAGAGTGACGATCCTCTTTGCAACTGTTTTGCCCAGCTATAGCTCTTCAGCTAGGTTTTTATTGACGAGGACAGGATATGTGAACAGTATATGTGGATACTGATTTGGGAACTCAGAAATTTTACTCCACTTACAAGCAAAAGATATTCCCAAAAGTGCAACCTGACTGAGAAATTTTTTATACCTTCAGGGAATTATTTTTTTTTTTCTGGAGTCCCTAGTATATTCAGGTTTGTGCTTCTGTGCAGGAAGACCTGTGGCTGTAGACCCTGAAGGCTCACTCAGCAGAGCAGACCTCTGGAAAACCTGGCAGAGGTCTTTGGCTGTGTCACCACCAGAGTTTCTCAAAGCTGAGATATTTACAAAACATTTCTGTTTCAACAGACTGTAGGATTTCCCTGTAGTTCTGGAGAGCTTCCAGTTTCCTTTGATATGGATTCCATTTCGCTGGATGGAAACCCTTGGCTTGTGCCCAAGTTCATGCACTTACTGGTCTGAATTCAATTCAGATCTTTAAACTAAAAATATTTATTTCTCAAGTTTTATCAGACTGGACCCCTCATCCTGGTATAGTAGGAGACAGTGGAATCAATCCTTGTCATTTTTACAAGAAGCGTACAAAAATCTGGGGAATGCTATGTGCAAGCTACCTGGAATCTTGTGTTACAATGAGCAGGGTCATTTTCTTCTCTCCCATTCCCAGCATCCCATGAGGACTTGTTTTTGGCTGAGATGCAAAGGAGTCTTTTAGACCATTTTTTTCCTTTCCTCAGGCCCTCTGCCTGATTTTTTCTGCAACACTCTTCCTTAGAAATAAAAAAAATATTTTTTTTCCTTTTAATTAAAAAGTACCGAACAAGGTTAGCTTCAGTTCTTGCCAGGCATCAGTCTGATGACTTGTACTGGCAATTTATCATCTGAGTCACTTGCCAGCAGGGACAAGATTCCCTGAAACTAACCTCTCCACATCAAGCTGAATTTCATTACATTATTTTTCCAGTAAAGATTTGCTTCTTAAGAGGAGAAGAAAAGGTTATAAATAGGTTAGACACATCTCAAGCCCTTGGGGGTCATTGTCACAAACTTAGTTATTTCTTTAATCCTGCCTAGCAAATAGCATTTATCATTCTTCACATTCTGCATATTTTAACTGAGTACCTGACTTCAAAATTATTTAATCACATTTTGTCACCATGAGCATTAATATCACTCCTAATTAACTACAAAATAACTGAAATATTCTCACTCTAAAACCCTGAGAAGTCTTAGTGGAAAATTTTGCTTAGCACACAATATTTCTAAATCTTCTAGGTCTGAAAAACTGGCCTAGAAGACTCAGATGAGATTTTTTCCTAATAATTTTATCCTTCCTTCTCAAACAGAAATAGCTACCCTCTTGATGTTCACTCGTTGGTGTCCTATGTCCTCAGCAGGTCCAGAGAATTCTGAAGAAAGAAAATAACTAGAAAGGACAAAAATTGACACATTTTTCCAAATGTCTTGGAGCCCTGGCTTGGTATTCAGTCAGACCAGGTGGATGGCAATACAAGCACATTCTTGCTTACAGAAGTGAGTAAACCAGAGGCAGCTCTCTCTTAATTTAGTAAGTCTTAGCTATTGAACAGAGGGGCCCAGTTCTTCAACTCAGGTGGAAATATCCCAGAGAACTGAAGCAGGAATATGGTACAGCTTTCCACAGAGACAACATAATATAGATGAACTGGACTTGTGTTTTTGCTTTCTCATGTCATATCAGGGAAGTATCAACAAAATAGGAGTGACAAAATATATGATCAAAAGCCTGGACTGTTGTCCTCTGTAGACATCTAGCCTGCATCCTCAAAGCCTTCATTTATGGAATGAGTTGTCTCCTCATTATATTTTTCTCAAGAGGGATTGCTCATGTTTTTAAGGTGAGGATTATACCATTTCCTTGGAAAATGCAATCTGAAGTCACTTTTAAGAAATAAAAGCTGCCATGAAGACTTACTGTTTTCTGAAATTCTTTTCAAAGAAACCCCCCAATGTAAATTTTGAAACTAATGGAATTTTCATCTTAGTTCTATCACAACTTAAAAGTTCATATACAGCTGCTATCATGTGTAGCATTATAATGTTCTCAGAATTATCCACAGAGAGGGAAATAGAAAATTACACATATTTTCACCTGTAAGCACTGTTGAAGATTAAACCCATTAAACTTCTTTACCATTATCTTCCTGTCACTGTCATGCACACAACTGCTCCCAGCTGCTGAGGACCACAGCTGGGTCAGCTGGCCTGTAGCATGTCCTCACATCACACAGCCTTTGGTGTCTGCCATGCAGATACTGAAGTACCTGAGGCTCATGTTAAAATCACTTCTGTGATTTTTTAACTCACTGATAAAAGAAGTTTTTTACCACTTAAATCCTCTTTGGATGTGTAAATAATATGTGCTAAATTTTGCAATTTCTTAAAGCAACCGTCCCATTTAAGACAATGTCTGTTTTGGTACGATAAGCTTTTAAATTTGTATAACTATTCAGTGATTAATTATTATGATAGAATTAGGTAGTCTTTTATTATGTTTGGTAAACATCAACATCCTGATGTAAAATGGAACTGCAGGTTAAGTTTACATACAGCATCTGTGTGTTGCAACAGATAACTCTGCAAAAAAGCACATTTTTCATACACAACTATGGGACACTGACATATGACCAGCAAGGGTCCCATTATGCTACTGTCATGCAGTATATTTTTTCTGCATGTCTAAAGTGATCAGGAAGAATATTTACTTAGCTCTAGGCTCTGACTGTCTCCTTCATCACAGAGAAGTTAATACTGCTGTGGTCCCCTGCTCTTGGCAACATCATATGTTTGTGCAAATGTACTGACATGATGTGGGAGATCAAACCTTTCCAAAACCTGCTTGCAGTGAAGGTATCTGCAGGTAGTGTCCTGGAAAGAACAGCCACAACAAAAATATCCACCATGGGAGCACTTAACTTCAGAAAATAGAGCTAGATAAGGCTGAGGAAGCTGGTAAGAAGAATATTAAGAAGCAGTAGTTAAATGGGAAAAAAGCTCCCAAGGCATTTAGTTTTATTTGTCTTTTACAATATATGTATTACAACTATTAAAAAAGACCACTATGGAAAGGATTCCATTCCCCTGTTCTTCAACATCAGTATTTTTAAGCAGAGGAATCAGTGAGACTTGTGAAAGAAAAAGTAGCATCTGAACAGGGAAAGCTGAAAGTAAGTTCCACGTTCCACAGTTTGGCTGATGGATATGTTTTGAATCTGGTAAAAAGAAAATGAAATGCAATTACCAGTGGTCTACCAAAATGATGATGGTGTGATAGATGACCAGTTTTTAGAAAAAGTAAGGTAAATTGACAGCAATAGAGGGAAAATGGCTTGCAGCTGTGCTAACATCTGGGGATTTTTACCCAAAGTCTGAGGAAATTAAAATACATGATTGCTAAACTAATTGCTGTGGGTGGTGTATCATTTCAGTTAACCTCGGTGCTGAAAGGATGGAATGTGTCACATTTGACAATTTTTAAAGAGGGAGCTTAGAAGGAATCCACAAATTACAGACCAGTAAATTTGATGTGCAGATGGGCAAAATGACAGCAGGCAAAGCTGAGAAGGCCAGCAGTGGACACAGGAGCACCTCCTGTAAAGAGGAAAGACTCAGTGTCTCTCATACAGTGAAGAGGGATGCCTGACCATTTATGCAGCTCTCTCTCAGTGTACGATAATGTTATTCTTACATATCCCATTCTAGGTCTCACTGTTGGTAAAATTCATCTGCTTCTGGTTCTCAATTGTAACTAATGTCATTCATATTTTGACAGTTTTGATGGGCTCTTCATGTTTCCTCTATTCCCTCTAGGTGTAAATGACACAAATCCAGATGATAAATTCATTTTCCCTCCAAGAGAAAATAAATATATTCTCTTGCACTCAAGAGACCACAGCTGCATGTTTTTCATTCTAATAATTAAAAGATTTTTCTATGTTCTTCAGCCAAGGGAAAAACTATACTTTCTGAGCTTAAACTGTTCCAACTAGCTAATTTAGGAACATTTGGTATTCTACAGCATTTGCAGTTGCCCTCAGAGAGCAGCTGAAATACAAACTTCTATTTTAAATTGGAAATCCATGCATCTATAAACAACGACATTGAAAATAATAGTTTAGATACATTGGAGAGATGTAGCAGTTAGGGGAATACAATCACACATTTAGTCAGAAAAAAAAAGAGCCATAAACTATAAAAAACTGAAAGTAATTTTAAATATTTTTTAGTAATTATCAAATACTTCTGAAAGTGAAATCCTGTCTTCAACAGAAAAAATCAAAAAAAGAAATTTGAGAAGATTTTTTTAAATTTAAAATTTCAGACTACCAGTCTTCTGGTACAAGAATTTCACAGAAAGTTTCTTTTCTTCTAAAGAAAAGTGCTTTGTCTTGAAATTGTTGAGCATTTTAATTATGTTTGGAAATTTTACTGTGATTTTCTTCCATCTATTTAGTGAAAATATTAACATCTTCATAAATAAAATGTATATGGAGATTTTCTGAGTCACTTCCAGCTTGTTTTTCACTTCTATTATTACTGTCATCTCAACAGTAAAATGAAAATAAAAAGCTTATTTTTTATAATGCTTGCGTAAATATGTTTTGCACTGCTGGCATTTAATTCTTTATTTAGTTCATGAATAGTAGAAGAGTATTACTATCTCTGTGAATGTTGAAATGAAAAGATTTTAAAAAGCCAAACAGGTGGTGAGATACTGTAACTTTGCTTCAAATTTATCTAAATATCCCAAGCCTTGTTTTGGTCTCTGTACAAGAAATTAGTGTGATTTACTTCTCATAACTTCAAGAAAATAGAATCTCACAACACAGCATTTCTATTCATAGTGCACAGGATGTATGCACCAAAACTGCTAGAGACAGTGAAATCAATGTGGGAGAGGAATAGAATGAAAAATATTTAAACAACAACAACAACTATATATATATATATATATATATATATATATATAAAATATATATATATCCTACTGTACTCGCCCTGCCAGCCTGAATTGCTTGGAACAGTCGGAGAGCTGCCTTTGTAATCCTGTTCTGTCAGCCCTGTGCCTAAGCTTGGTGATCTTGGCCATTTGCACCAACACAGAAGTCTACTGTAAAGGAAAAAAGGGGACACAGCTTCCCTGAGCTCATTTTTACAGTGCCACAGATACTAAGGAGTTTCTCAGCCTGACTGAAGGAACAGTGCTTATATTCCAAAATAAGAGGAATTGCAGGTTCTTTATTTTGAAAATGTCTTCCAGACTAAAGAAAGAAGGGAGGCTTACCACAAATGAGTGCATGGAATTAAATTCATCTGCTACAGAAGGACAGAGAATTTAGCAACACCTTCTGAGGTTTGAATGAATGACAGCAGTATCAAACTTGTTCCTTTAATAAAAAGTTGTAGCAGCAGGAAAAATTATATAGAATCAGTAATGTATCAAATTATGTACATCAAATTAAATGTGACCTCTCATCACACAATCAACTCAGATTACCTAATTAATGATGAGAATATTGAAAAAGTCTTAGGCTGCAGTTAGAGAAAGACATTTTCAGCATCAATAAATACAATCCTTCTTAAAGACAGGAACAGAGCAGTTCTGTGTACCAGTCCCCAGCCAGAGAGAACCTCTGCTCCTGAAACCACAATGAGCCCAAAGGGCTGCAGCCATGAAACTAAGAGAGAGCAGAATCGTGTTCAAGCACTGAAATGCTGTGAAAGATAGTGGAAGAAATAATAATAATAATAATAATAGTAGTAGTAGTAGTAGTAGTAGTAAATGAAAGAAAGAAAGATTGATCTGCCTCACAAAGCATAAGCATATATGGCAGTGTGTGTACTTCATTGAAACTGAGCAGAGGTATCAAGGATAAAGTCCAGTGATTTGTCTCTGGATAAGATAAATGTTATATAAGCAACATAAACTGTAAAACTGAAGTAAGGATTGGCACTTATTTTGGAGACAAGTGAAATAGGCCTCTACTCAGGGGCTCAATGATCAATAAATGCCTTTCCTGTGTGATGTTACTTACATCTTATTGAGCCTTCAAAAATTGTTTTTACAAAATCTTTCTCAAAGACATTGTGGGATGCAACTTCTTTTATAACAAGAGTTTTTGTAAGGCAGATGCACCCAAAAATAGTTTCTGTTAGTTCTCAAACAGCTTTCATTTTGAGTACTTCACCTGTATATGAACACTGTGTGCTAAGTTCCCGTTTGGGTAAATGATGAAGGGAATTCTTGTTTCAGAATGTTTCATACCAATCTTTGCTAGGTAAAAATGATCAGAGAGGTTTCAAACCAATTAAAAATTTGCCTCAATGTACTCTGTTTTAAAATGTCCCCAGGGACCTTTTCAGTCACTGCTTTTAACACTAGTTGCCCTGCTCTGCTTCTCTGTAATTCTCTCTTTTTAATAAACATCTTAGTTATCAAAATTGGCTTAGCCTGAAAAAATGCAAGTTTTCCTTGGGGACCAAGGAGAATTTTTCTGCAGAGTATAAAGCACATTGCCTAAACTGTTTCAGAGCTACAGATCATTAAAAATAAATTACTCATTTTGAATATTTTAAAAGCCATTGCTATAAAGATTAGAGGTAGCTATCTGACTTGCTGTAACTTGGAAATCACCACTAAAAAGGAGAACAAGAAATAACTGAAAGCAAATGAGGACTTGTTTATCATGAAAGATTACTTGGACACACATAAGTTGACATGTCATTTGCACAACACATTAGTAAGTATTTTGTATGGGGGTTTTTTTATTTGTCTTCTGAAAGTTTTTTCTTTGCTTGTTTTTAACAGAGAAAAATGGAAAAAAAAAACCCCCGTGAATTAATTTTTGGCATACTTGAGCAAAAATCTGTTTTTCCTGGAGAAGTCAATTAATGAGGAAGAATAGGAGGAAAGCATTTTCACTTCAAAAGTGATGATCCTCCATCACTGCTTCATTCCACTCAGGGTCATAACTAACTTGTGAAAATAATATAAATATTCTCACAAGTCATAAACCTTCCCTTGGTCGTTTTCTGCCCATGCCTGCCCACCTGGGTAAGTTCCCAACAAGCTAATGACATCTATCTCCAAATTATTTTGCAGAAATGAATTGACTCAGCCCTCCTTGGGATAGTTTTGACAAGCAAGCATCACTTGTTGGAAAAAAAACTTGAGAAATGCGCAAAAAAAGTAATCACTGCCTCCTTCATCTTTCTCTCAGTCATGGAATGGGTAAGAGCATGTCAGGAATCTGCAGAGGCACTGATCCTGCTGGGCAGAGACATCTCAACCTCCCACAGCCTGACCCTCCAGCTGGGACTGGGCAGGCAGCTGGGGGAGACACACCTTTCCTACCCCTGTATGTTGGAGCAGACACAAGAAGGAAAATGTTAGCTTGGTTTGCAAGTGGATTGTTTTCTAAGGAAGCAAGTCTTGTCAGAAAAAGAGATTTAGAGACAAATATGGGGTCAAAATTATTCCCTGCTTTCTTGCCTAACTTTGGATGGAAATAAAAATGCAGAAAGTCCATTTTGCTCCTTTGCACATTTGAAGATAATAAGCAAGCTGCAAATAGTGAGCTGAATGACAAAACTTCTGACCTTCTAACTCTTTTTCCTACTGTCTTACACAAGCACACTGCCTTTGAGCAGTTTGTGGTGAGAAGGCTCCAGCTTTGGGCCTTTAAACACACCAATGATAGCATCCCAGAAATAAAAATACTTATTTCCCAGTTTAACTGAACTTCAGTGGCTCTATTACCTTTTTTCAAAGAACACACTGGCAATGTATATATCAGACTTTTGCTGACTACTTTTCTGGTGTAAATCTTCTTTCTCAGTGAAAACAAAGAAAATATTTGAAGGCCATTTTCTATTTTTTGAGGCACAATGTAATGCTTAGACTCATGGTTTATGTAGAATTAAAAGTCACAGAATTCAAATCACAGCAGTGGTTGTCATGAAAGCTATGTAAGCTTGTGCTCTAATATGAATGAACAAGCAGACTTCCTTACTTCAGAAAATGTAGCCAGCTAGACTGACAGGACAAGTTTCCTCACTACCCATGGAAGGAAGAATCATTTTTTGGTAATTGCGGGGTTTAAGATTCCTAACAATAACTGTTGACAGCTAGAAGATGCACACATTTGCCCAACTCTGCCTCATTCTCTCCCTACCTGCACTCATAACAAGACTTCAGATATTCAGCTTTGTATACTACTGTTGGGCATCTCTAACAATAAAAAACAAGCACTAATGCTCTCAAGTTTCTTTTTAGCTTGGCCTTATCCATCAAAGGAAACCCTTATAAGCTCATGCCAAATTTCCCGGTATAGGTTTTTTTCCTTTTCTTCTCTGTCCAATGCTCTCCTCCTCTTAGACTTAACAATGAGTGAACAATACGAAAAAGGTGGCCCTAGGACCTTTTGTTTCCAATATGACACTGTTTCCCTATGTGAGTTTTCTTTTTCTAAATTGGAAAGTTTGACAATACAAGTGGCGAACATCTGAGTGTACATTTTTTCCCTCAAAATTTGAGTTTGACCTCAAGCTTACTTGAGGTCAGAAGGGCAAAGGAGAAATTCAGGTGCAGTTGTATAACTGCTATATATAGAAACCCATAAATATAAATGGGGAAATGTTGTACAAAACACAGTACAAAACCTGATAATGGGCAAAATATTTCTGCAAGTTTATGCCTTTCTAGCAGTAAGCATCCGTTTTACTTTATGGAAGAGAATCTTCAGTTTGCACCACAGCTCTAGTGATTAGTAAAAATTGTTATTTCATGTGTCACTTGTTATTAATAGATTATAGTATCTGTTTAATGACTAGTCTATTTTTTCCCATGTTCCCATGACAGCAATTATCACATTGTTTTAGGTATTGTGATTAAGGATGGTAATTTTAAAGGGTGTCATTTACTACTGATTACTATATTGTGTCCCA
Organism: Passer montanus; assembly: GCF_014805655.1. Lineage (NCBI taxonomy): Eukaryota > Metazoa > Chordata > Aves > Passeriformes > Passeridae > Passer > Passer montanus. The sequence continues at coordinate 13,951,058 of NW_024366591.1, forward strand.
TGAATAGCTATACTTCATTATGGTGTACACTATTGTGGCAAAAAAAGAAGGAAAGAGAGCCTTGCCTGAGGCTTGGTGAAGGGGAAGGAAATTAAATGTTAACATGAAAGAAAGATTCTGTGTAAACACACAATTGCTTGCTTGGACTACAACACTCTCAGATGGTCCCTGTGTAGTGAAGATAAACTGAAGAGAGTGTGGAATTACGTGTCTTCATAAAAATTATCTTTTAATCCTCAAAAATTATTCACATCCTAACAGAATGCCGGTTGCTAAAGCTGCCTCCCTACAGAAGTAATGAGGCTAATACATGTTTATTTACAGAAAGTAATACAGGAAATACTGCTTGATGACAGTGCACAGTTACAGCCTTGCGTGAGGCATCTGAGTTACTCTTATATGTGAAGTTTTTTCTATTTCCTATCATAAAGTATATAACATCCTAGGCTAACAAGAACAACATCGCTTTATACCCTCCTATATTATATAGGCTGTGTTATAGATGGCTACATTATATACTCTATTGTCCTAAAACATGAATTACAAAAGTTGAGAGGTTTCTGAAACAGCTATTTCCCCTGTACAACACAGTCTCTTTAGCAAAAATTCTTTTAGATTTCTGCCAGTCATGTTTGCAGAATTTTTGTCATTATATTTACTCCAGCAGTGAATATGAAAGAAGGAGCAAACTTGGAACTTTGTCACCTTTCTCTCCTCCAGCTGTATACTGTAACAGTAAAAAAATCCTCAAAATATTTTAGATATTCTACAGCCTTGGGGAACAGCATAGTGACCCTTTCTGTTCAAGCAGTGGAACAGTAATGACATACTTCCTTTGTTGTTACTGGAGCACTTCCTTTGTTGGCAGACTGCAGCAGTCTGCCATAAAAATGTCACCTGATCTAGCAAGGCACGCATTATCTCAGGACATTTTGTACATATAACTTTCAGCAGATTGATTCAGCACTAGAGAAAAATGAAAAAAAAAATAACTTGGATCTTAGTGCTTTCCAAAAAAATTTCAAAAGCATCCTTTTCACCAAGCCCAATCCTTCAAGCTGATGAGCTGTTGGCTAAGAATGTCTAAGATGAAAGATCAAATTCCAGTGAAGGTCACAGACAAAGCTGCTAGATCTTTTGGAACATTAAGAGGTAATGAAGAAATATACTGAAGAGTAAAATAATCAATAGGGCCAAAAATTTTGTTTTGCTCTTCCTTATTAGACTTGTAGAGCTCTTTGACATGTAGGTGTGTATGTGGCTGCCTGCTACCTCCATATTATGAAATACGTCTCCCCAAAAGGCTCTTCAGCAGGCAAAACTGCTAACTTTTATGTAGAAGCAGGAAGAAATACCACCATGTCACTTGAGGGCCTTTGAAAACACAAGTACCACAAACATCTGATTTGCTCAGTGTTAGAGTTAGAATTAAACAAATATCCTGTGGATGGGAACAAAGAACCATCTATGGTTTTGTTATTTCCAGTTCAAGATGGACATAAAATGATATGGATTCCCATAATCACCAGAACATAAAATAATGTCAGGGCAACCTGGCAATAAGAGAATCAGACTTGCTCATTTCTTAAAATTTTCCCCTTAAAGTTTCCCACCATACATTTCCAGCATTTATCACTGAAGAAAAACTATGGAGAAAAACAAAGACTCAGAGAAGATAGGCAGAAAAATATAAGAGATCGATTAAGTAGCTTGAAATGCATGGCTGAAGGAAAAGGGTTAATCATAAACCCAAAATTACATATTTGTTCTGTGAGACTGCCAGACACTTTGCCATACAGGCAGGCAAAGCAGCCACTGGCAATCTACGCTATAGAAATTCCCTTTCCTAATGTAATTGTGGGATGGGATATTTATCCACATCTCAGTAAAGTCTATAGAGAACAGTTATGCTGTGTACACAGGATATATATGGAGGTTATTTTCTTAGTAATAGAACTTTCTAGCAAGAGGCCTCGACCAGGGCAGCAATAGCACTTCACATCTCAGTAAAGTCTATAGAGCACAGTTATGCTGTGTACACAGGATATATGGAGGTTATTTTCTTAGTAATAGAACTTTCTAGCAAGAGGCCTCGACCAGGGCAGCAATAGCACTTTTAAAAGTTGACCAAATTAGACAACTAGTGGCAAGCTATGAGCTTTAGTTTAGGATTTTATTTGCTTAATATTTTTCATGGAAAACTGAGATTACTGAATCAGGGCTTTTGCGCTTTTCTCTTCTTTTATAGAAAAACATCTGGTTCCTAATGACTAAAGCTTAGCAAATGGAAATGGTTGGGCACTTTGGATGGCAATTTTTTCTAGAATAGGACACTAAAATTCATCCTCATGTTCAAGCTCCCATTACAATTGATAAAGATGTAGGGCTCAGTTCAGATGCTGAAATGCAGACCTCTAGTACTCTTTGAGTTAAATTGTGATATCCAAAATACCCACTCCAAGGCTGTATGTATGAAGAGAGTTAGTGGAGTTTAGCAAGAAATTAATGTTTCTCTAAAGCTCACAACTAAGACTGAGGCTAGTTGTTTAAACAAAGACACACAAAGTGCCATTTCAGAAAACCGAGGTTACACCTCCCAGCCTTCAGTCATCTTTGCAGAGGGACTCTGGTCTTCCCTAGTTCTTCCATCATATTTGATTATGTGACATGGAAATTCTAGGATAACTCAAAAAGTACACGGCACCTCTGTCAGGGCAACTGTCTTGAATGCAAGATCTCCATTGCCTTCAGTGGGAGCATAGATAACTCCCTTGCATGTAGACCCCAAAATAATAGAGACCATTTTTAGACATCATAGTCACAAACAGATTCCCATCTTTTGAAGATGTGGGCAGAAAAATCCTTAACTCACATAAGTCCAAGCACAATACTGGTGGTGTGGTCACACCTGCTCAAATTTGGTTTCCTCTTTTTCCTCTTGCCTTGTTAGCTGAAACACAAAAGATTTGGTAAGTGGGGTTCTCAGCATTATTTAAATTCAAAAGTGGCTTTGGCTTTTTTTCTGACTTATCCAAACTGGATATATAAATAAATAGCAATATTATTCACCTGGTGTCTCTCTGTCTTAGCCTTTGCATGATTTCTGGAATAGCTTAACTGATGTATGTCTTGGGTCTTTTTGTTTTGTTTGGGGTGGGGTTTTTTGTTTTGGTTTGGTTTTTTGTTTCATTTTGTTTGTTTGTTTAAATTTTTCTGTTAATGAATAAAAAATTGTGAGAATGCTAGGGTTTACTCTTCTGCAGTAAGCAAATCTGTCCTTAGAAGACTTATCAGAGTCCAGACAACAGCCACTTGTGTCCAAGCAACTGCCTCAACCATTCTGCTCTTTGCCCTCTTCCTCTTAAGTGACTGGAAATGTTCAAACAATGACAAATAGAAGCATTGTAAATTCCCTGAAAAAGGTTGGCATTGGCGAGGATGAAGCTCACAGTGTGAAGGTCACAGAGCATATGAGACTAAAAGTGCTTCAGGCAATAATTCTGGCTCTCACAGAGCTTACATCAACCATGGCATTAACAAGACAGCTGCAAAAAAAAAACTTATATCCAGCAACAAGCGATAACACAAATACCTAAGGACAGGTTGTGGGAGCCTCTTTTCTATGACGGCTGTTTGCAGAGGCTTCAGTACCCCACATACCCTTATCCAGTGCCTGCTACTGCTGCTCTCTTTGGTGAACATCTACCTGACCTGCAGTCTCAGTAAGAGTTCATGTCTCTTACACTATTCAGATGAATATCAAAGCTTCAAGTACATTACAAGGGTTTCCTTTGTGCATTTCCCACCCTTCCTGGCTTATTTTTTTCCTTGAATAATAGGGAAACAAGTTTTTAGAATGCTGCTGTATCTTCTAGTCTTACAGTCACCAATTCCGTCCATCTCAATCCACTTCAAATTGCAATTTAGGGTGGTTTGGAACTGTTAAGCAAATGCTCAGTTTTATTTGATGTTGCACTAAACATTCCAGGAGCACACAGACTAGGGCTTAACAGGTGGAGCACAGTTAGGCAGATGAGGGTACAAGAAGCATGTCTGGTACCTAGGATGATCACAGGATAGCAGTGCTCTAAGCCAGCTGGTCTCTTCCCCACTGCAGGAAAACACAACATTGCTAACAAGTGTTCAGCTTCTTCCTACAAACCCTTATTTCCTTCTTCACCATTTTCATTCTTTGTACTTCTCCTGTTTCCCTCAGGATGAAATTACTTTCATATCAGCTTCATTTCAAAAATCTTGAATTCTACTCCCTCTATACCACATATTCAGGGAAAGGAAAACATATCTAGTAGTAATTATAATTTGAGCAAACTTCTTCTTGTACAAACCAACTTAAAAATGCAGAAGTCAAGTGGAGGGCTTAACTCTGGAATGGAGCTGAACCCATTAAGAAACAGGCTTGAAATTAGTATAATTCATGTTATACATCTAAACATTTTTCTATATTTCCATACATGAAGAGTGTCAAGTCCCAAGGAATTTAATGGTGTGTACTATAAATGGCTTCCATTAGTTATTTTTCCCTTCACGTTGTGCTAAATGCCTTTACTAAGAAAAGATTACAGTTACTGTATTTTTTACAGTTCAGATAAAGACTGTAGCTAATCAACATGTTGTCCTAGTCATATTTTTAATTTATTTTATTTTATTTCAAGGTATCAGTCAAATCATGGAAAAGAAAAAGCATCATATATAATGTTGGTAGAATTGTTAAAATAAACATTTGATGAATGACTTACCCATACTACCCAATGGCTGCCTAGAAAAAAAATCATGTGCAGAATGAAAAATGCTACATGAGCTATTTGCTAACAGAAAAAAGGGAATTCTGCCAGCCCCAGATGTTAGAGGATAATACCATTTAATTTGGCATTGATGAGGCACACTTCATTTAAGATAGTCTTATTTATAGAAATGGGGTGACATCATAGAATCATAGAGTATCTATTTTCAAATACAGAGCACATGAATATTCTTGTGTCTATCTTTGTGCTATTTTTTAGAATTTAAATAATTTGGTACAATCTGACCATCAAGACTATTCTTGCAATTCACGAGTGTGTCATTCTCCTTTTGGACTTCCACAAAAAAATCAAATACTTGTAGGTACTTTTTCTCAGGAGAGATTTATTTTCTAATTAAAAAAAATAAATCTCTCCGACATTACCTTCTCTGTGTTTCTGGAGCCAGTACAAGACTTAAAAAGAATTTGTTCATAATATTTAACCAGAGGATAGCTCTTTCCCAACAAGTTCCTTCCTTTCCTCAACGACATAGCACTTTAAAGTCTTTGGTTTGATTACATAGATCTTAAAGCTGGCTTTCCATCATACAGTATATCCTAACCATTAGCTAAGAATTGCACCAAAAAAAACTTTCAAAAGAAATAGAGGCAAAGGATAGGAAGAAGCTGTTTCTCAGATTTGTCCATTGAAACCAGAAAGGAATCATAATATAAAAATGTTTGCAACAACTTGCAAACCTACTGCAAAATATCTGTCCTTTCTCCTCCAGAATATCCCAAGTAAAAGTATATTATAATTTTAGCTAATGATGCCAAATCAAACTCTAAATTTTGTACTTGTAACAATGCTCTTCTGACATATAAAACAGGTGCAGATTGTAGTGAGAAGTAGTGGGAAGGATCTATTATGAGAGAATAATTTGGGAAGCTGGACATGGTTTTTATCACTCAGAAAGCAGATGGAAGAGGATAACAGATTTTACCTGCCTTAACAGAGACTTGCTTCTACTTCTGTAATGTGTCATTTTCCTGATATTCTCTTGGTGATTTTTCCACTCAACTTGAGCACCACAGACAATTAAATCCAGAACCTGTTAGACCTTAAAAAAAGTTTTTCAAGTTCTTATTTTTTCACTAGTTGGAGTTGGTTCAAGGAAGTACATCTCTATAGCAATATGAAAAAAAATCTCTGAGTGAATGTACCTTTAATTAATACACAGGGACACAAAGGGAAAGAGGAAAGCTATAAATACTGAAATGCCACATCATGTTATCTTTAAGTGATGAAAGAAGATGTGTGAAAGAATAAAGGTCCTTTTAAGTCATGTTACTGAGTTGTCTCCTGGAGTCTGTCACAAAAGGGTGTTGCTTACTTCAAGTCCTGTGGCTAAGAAATCAAACTGAATTCTGGATTCCAGCATACAGAAATATTTGTACCCCACAACTAGATCAAAAAATGTCAATGGTCAAAAACAACAACAGCAGAATAAATTAGAACAAACAACAAAAACTAGGTGGTAATTCACTTTACAATCACTTCTCTCTAGCAGAGAACTGCTGCAAAAGTTACTTCTTCTATCAAAGCATAAATCACTTTTGAAGTCTGCCCTGCTCAGCCTTTTCAATTCCTGGCTCCCTTCCATTCTCTAAAGGATCCAGGAACATCCAAAGCTTTTCAGAAAATACCAAAAGCCATCCTATGAGCAATTGTCATAAGAACAGTTTGGTGAAATTTCCATGTATGTTTAATATTTTAATATATCTCTTCCCCCTTTCATTAGTACAGTTGCAAGTAAGGGGAAAAAAGGGATTGTGTACAATGTAGCTCTTTGCTTTGCTTGGAATAATTTTTGACTCATCATCTGAAGAATTATGACACCTTAATTTAACAGGTCACGGCCTAAGAAGAAAAGGTTCAGTCACACAGAAAACCCTCACCTGCACTGACCTGGCCTACTGGTGCATCACCAGTTTAACTTTTATTGATTGCAACAAGAATCAGAAGGTCTCATATGCAAAACACTGCCCTTGCATGAGGCTCATCCTTTAGCTTTATGCTTGATCCTGTAGTGTAGACAATCACCCAAGTAACAGCCCCACCTTGCATAATGCAGTTAAAATATCATACCCATTGTATTTTCCAGCCATCATACCACTCACACTGGTTTGGAAGTATTGAATGAATTAAAAAGGACTTCAGCCTTATTAAACAAAAATCTTAATAGTCACTTATTCACTTAACAGCCAAGATTATGCAATCAATGTCTTGAACCCATACAATTGTTTAAAATTCAGTATGCAAGAAGTGAATCTAAAACTGGGAGTCAGATCCAATTTAAAAACAGCACAATACTTCTGTTCTCTTTGAAACAGAAAACTCTTCAGCTTGGCCATTTGGTGTAGCCCAGGAGATATCAAGGAATAATGAATTTTTACTTACATCCAATTTCCCTAAGATACTAATAACATGAAGTTGGTAAAATTTCCACCAACAGAATTTTGGGAAGTTGCTTGCTGCTGTGCATAAGCAGTGTAAGAAGTGGCGCTCCTGAACTGGTAAATTTACAAGTGTGGATGTTTTTGTGAAAATGAAAGACAGCAGAGAATGAGAATCTCATAAATCTCCAAAGCCATGAGGTACCACAGCTTAATAATTCTTCTTCTGATATGCAGTTGCAACAAAGCAACTTTTCTCATCACATCTCAGCAAGCAGAGAAAAAGGAATTGCTTCAGAAACTTTTCTTTCAGAAATATCTCTCAAATGGAGGACATATTTCTTGAGTTTTTGTCTTCATTAGCTGATCTTCCCTGCATTTTCAGTTTGCTATGTAGAACGAATATATTACTGTTAAGAAAGAAGTTTTCACCATTACTTCAAGAACAAATTATTCTCAATAGGATGTCTTTACAGTTTTGCCAGTATATTGTTCCATTCAGTTTCTGCAAGATCATTCAAGCTCCACAGCTCTAGTTTAAAAAGGCTGACTGAAAAATGAATATAAAGATTTTAAAGTGAATTTTCCATCAAGAACTCTAGAATTTCCTGTTTTCAAGAAATGATCTTAGCTGGGAAGCATCCCACTGCAGAAACCGCCCTGTCAAATCTGGAGTAGGCAGCAAGCACTCAAGAGTGATACCTGGCAAAAAAACTTCTTCATCCTGGGCAAAATGTAACATAGTCCTTCTCAAAGCACGTGACAGAAATCCAACCAGGCAGGCTGGTTTTTTTGACCAGCTCTACCTGGGTACTCCTCTTCTTCCCACTAGGAATCTTAAAAGCAGGGAGGAGAGCAAACATGTAGGGATGGCCAGGGGCTTCAGTCAATGAAGCAACATGAATCATGCCTGTTTAGCAGTTCATATACACTTTTTCCTGTTGGCTTGAAACTCTTCCCCATTAAATAATTTACTTATAAGAAAAAAAGGTGGAGAAATACACTTGCCTTATAAGGCAAGAGTTCATTCCTAGGCAATGTGTGATGTTATTTAAAAATAAATCTATAGGGGAATCTTCATTCCAATTTGAAATTACATTTGTAAATAAAGGTTAGATGTTGAATTCCCTCAAATTCTTCATAAGTTATTGAGTCTAGCACCAGTATCTATCTTTCCTGTCTTTCTAATGTCCACAGAAGTAAATAAAGTTGAGTTTAAAGAATGTATGATCTGAAGACTGTTGCTATTAGCAGATGTGTGAAGCAGTTTTCAAACGACCTTTTCATGTCTGGCACTAACAGGAGCTGCAAAAAATACTTTAAAGCGATGCTGAAGAATGTGCTGTAACTGGTGGACAGAGTCAGCTCCAGCTCTTCACTATTTCCTCTGCAGTCCCCTCAGCAGATGCGGAGGCAGCTGTGCCCCTGAGGAAAGTGAAATTTACTGTATGGGCCATTCACAGCTGCCCCAATGGAAGATGCTGGAGCCAACCATAACATGAGGCAGCCCTAGGGTGCCTTCAGCTGACCAAAGGTTAAATCAAGAATCTGTGAGTACAAATATGACTTACAGCACTTTGTTCTTGGTTGCATTGCATGATGAGAAAATTTATCTCAGATTCACTCATGGGTTTGGTATAAACATAATCAGATAATCAAAGTTCTACCAACTGAAAGGAGGAAGTGACATTTACATTCAGGAACTCAGTTTTATCTACCTCTGCACACAAATAATTGCAAGCTAAAAAATGAGAAAATTACCAAAAGAAATATAATTTTTCAGCAAAAACATGTTTCTTATTGCTGAGTGACTAATTGATTTTTTTCCCCCACAGCATAATACAATTATTGGAAATTACAAAGCAATAACAAAGACTCTCTCAGCATAAAATGGTTAGAGGATAAGAAATAAAAGTCAGGAAAAGCATAACTCCTTGAGGCATAGGTCATCTGTTGTGCTGTAGAATGTTCTAACTACATTAACTTTGTTGTAAACCTGAAACTTCTAATTGCAAATAAGGCCAGATGTACCTTGAACTTAGCTCAGAGCACTGGCAAAGAAATTTAAAAACAAAAGGATGTGAGAAGACAGAAATTCCACAATTCTACTAAGAAATTCTTTTCCAGTTTCTATTATCTATATTTCCATGGTCATTTTTCACAGCAGAGCACAAATGCTGTCATGATAGGCAGCACCTGAATCCCTGGGCAGTCATCCTTGGGTGGTTTCTGCTGTGATCCTCTCTTCTGCCAACAGCTACTGTTTAATTCAGTGCTGCCCTGCATTTCAATGGCCATTTATGTCTCTGCAGTCTGGCTGGAAAGTCTAAAAAAGCCATGAGGGAATGAATGCAAGATTATCATTTGGCAGTGATATGCCTACCTTTGTGCCTGATGTAGCTCATGGAGGAGAGGGAAGAAAGGGACTGTGGCAGTGCTCTGTTAGTTTTTGGATGCTGCTGCTGCTGTTATCCATCCCTGCACTTCACAGAAATGAAGATGACCATGCAAACCACATTGAACATCAGAACATAAGTCAAGAACCATAACATATAAGGAATTAAATTATCTGTTGGGAAGTATTGAGATGTAAAATTACCCAGACTGCAATACAGTTTCTGTGTTTGAAATACCTGTCTGTTGATGTTCAGACTTACTGCCTTTGGCAAGAAAATTAACAAAAAATACAAGTATACTTAGCTGCAAAATTAATATTCCTGTAGGTTTGGGGTTTTGTTTTTCCCCAATAAACTGTTATATTTGCCTTAAGCCATTAACAATCCAGACTTAACAAACTGCTGTTTGTGAAGTGCCTGAAAAAGCTCACCATTATTAGCATGCATGACATTAGCAATCCTTTTGATGCCATTTCTGATTTTGTCTTCAAGTTTACTGAGTAACAAAAAGCCACATCAACAAGACAGCCATGAGGAAGGAAGGGGTGAGGCAGTGAAAGAGTGAGTGAGCAAAAAAGGCAAATACAGGGGAAGTAAATCAGCTTTGTGAATTGCACCAGTTTATTTGCACTTGTTTTCACACGCAGACCCAAAATTTATGTTGCAGAAGGAATGAGCAAAACCACCATAAAGAAAATACAACATTGGGTTGTAGTCCATTAAAAAGTTGTTCTTGGGTGAGTTTCAAACAGACCTTTTGCAAAGATATTAAGTTTAGTAGCTCCTAAGAGCCTAAAACAAAATCACCCTAATCAATGAGATATTGTTCAGCTGTTTCAGCCAAAGCTGAAAAATTTAATTGCCTAAATTTCTTCGCTTTAGGCAACCTCACAGAGCACTCAGCCATTCTTAATGCCAGTTCTAAGCAAACACGTGATCAGTACAGCACACTTCGGGCACAGGTTTGTTTGCACACCTTGCCCATCATTCCCTATGAAATACATGTGGGTGTCCCTTGCCCACATGCCTTTTAGTCCGGTGATTCTGTGTGTCTCCAGCTTTAATTCATTCTTCAGAACTTAGGACTTCAAATCACTAGAGTAATTCAAGGTATAGTCAAGGAGCTGTTTCAATCCATTGACAAAAACAACTGAGACAGCAGTTTCTAAGCTCTCACACTCCTGTGAGAGTTCTACCTTCCTACTGGAGCCTGCTCTGGTTGGAGCTGCCAGCCCTGCACTGCTGCAGATCAAAGATGCATGTTATCAGAGTATTCTACATTGAATACTTAATCTACTTAGCCTATACTTTCAACTCCCTCAATGCATCGCACAAAGTCCTTCTGTGAGAGTATTAGAAACTTTCATTTCCACTGGCTCTTCTTTACTGATTCTTTGGGTTAAAGACAACTAGAGAAACTAACAACAGACTTTGTATGACAGTATACAAGCTCACAGGTACTACTTTAATTAAATAAGCTGTTTATCCTGCCTTTTATCATCTTTTCTACACAACAAAATGTGTTTTAACTGTGCAAGAAGTTCACATTAGCATATGCTCCAGTAAGTGGCTGTGTTACCATTTCAACTCAAATAATAGCAGCAGACAAAGTTAACACAGGTTTCACCTTTCAGTAATGTTTTCAAATACTTTAGGATTTACTCTGGGCAAGCTTATTCTCTGAGCAGTGGAGCATACATTTCTTTTTATAAAATTTGGACCACATTCTGCAGTAATTTCAAAAGATAATTTTCATTTTTTTCTCTTATGTTTTAAAAATATAGATCTGTAAATTGTATATTCCTAACAATTTATAGACACTGAGACTGCTCTGACCAGCCTGGTTTGTTTTGTATACTGGACTGACAATTGAGTAATTTTTGCAGGCTACACTGAAAATGTGAAAAATTATGCAGAGGGTTTCAAAAATGTGAATGCCAAGATATGTTTCATGGCTGTCTGGGAGGTTCTGCTGGTTGTGGTTGTGCATCATTAGTTTTGTATTAGATGTTCCTTTGATGCTGTTTTCCAGGCATACATATTCAAGGAGTTACATATCTGGAAGGCTCTACTGGGCAAAATATTTTCTCATAACCATTGATCCAAAACAGCCCCAGAGACAAATCAGTCTTTGCTCTCTTTTAGAGTTCTGACCTGGCTCCAGAACCACCCCTAAAGGGATTCACTCCTAACAGATCAGGATAAGATTGTCCAAATCTCCAGAAGAAACTGATTGCGTAAAGGTTAAAACTACTGCTCCGTTAAAGGCTCAAGCCTTGAATAAAGTCCTGAGTTGCTGTTCAGGATTTTAAGTAGCAACTTACCAGCACAAGTTTGCTTTAATTTTCTAATCATCCAATAAAGAGTTTCCTTCCATCCTTATGTATCATTATTGGCTTTTGTTTGCTGACAGCTTATTTTTACAGCTTCCCTTCTCAGATGGTCTTCAAGGGAGAAGACGATTCTAAACTAGATACTGGGATCTGCATTCATGGCACTGAGGTGACAGCAATATGTTCTCTGAAATAGCTGCCATTTGCAAGCCTTTCTCAAGCTTATCCTCTTACAGAAAAATTATCAGAAGTTATCAGAAAATATAATTTTTGAACTGATCAGTCATTGTGTTGTTTTCTCTTTTGTTGCACACATAAGGTTATCAGTTTTATTCAAAACAAACACTTACATGTATTCATGCACAGAAGTGAACATGTTTCTGAAGCAAGTATTAAAGGAGGCTGGAAGTTTATTGTACTTTCTTCATTTTTTGCCTAGCGTAGGAGGCGATGTTTACCAAAGAAATACTTTATAAATAATTCAAAATTAGAATTAGTGTCAAAAGATACAGAGTTGAATAACACATAAAAAGGAGATTGTTTTCTGGATTACTCTGACACTGATCCTTCAGTGGTGGTTTCTGGATTACTCTGACACTGACCCTTCAGTGGAGTTGCTAAAAATTAGAATACTGCAATCTTTGGAAAAGTTGGAATAGGATAGTCTGTATTTTAACAGATTGTGTCTTTCTACTTGGTTAACCCAAATTAATCTGCCCTTCATTAGGAGATTCTAATTTGGTATAAATGCTCAATATGGGAAGCCTTAAAAACTCTCACTTTTTGGTTTTGGATTTAGATCACATTTTGAAAGACTTACGTGTAAGAGAATTGAGACACAATGGTACAGCTGAAAAGCAAAATATACATGGGAGATCACACACTGGCTTTTCCCAAGACTCAAGCAATTTGTTTGCAAAAGTGAAAGGGAGAATGTGTTGCATTTTCCCATTTTGTAGATAGTGTTTGTAGGTAATGACACTCCAGTGAGCTGAACCACAGAAAATGTAGATGCTTACATATTTGTAGCACACCACTGTGAGTGACATATGCAGAGGCAACCTTCATGCCCTGCTCACCTTCCTTTTGATAGGATCATGCCCCTCACTGCTCTCAAAACTCCTCTTTTTCACTGGAAAATAACTGGCAATGTTGCAAAAGGAAGAAGAACAAATCCATAGACCTCTAAAATAGAATAGGCCAGGGAACCATCAGAGCCTCTCTGCTGCTGTTTAAAATTAATGTTTCTCTCTTAGAGGAGATAAGAGTTGGAGCTTATCAGCCCAGGGATAACTTTAAGGACTTTCCCTTCTTTGATCTTAACAAGAACCCATTTATGCTTCTGTGCATCAGCAGTAATTTCCTGGAAGATCCATAGCTGTCATTGAAGGAGAGACTGATGTTTAAAATCCAAAGTTCATCTTCATTGCTAAGTGTCACTGCAGCAAAGATACTGAACTTACGGAAACACTGCTTGGAAACATCAGTTGGTTGCTGGAGGTATGCTATAACACTGATTTGTAATTCAGAACAGAAATGTTTCCAGCGCTGTGTGGTAACAGCAGTGTCAGTACCTCAAAAATGTAGGGAGTTTTTTCCCATCAGCTGCACAAGTTTGAATCATTACCTTGTATAGTAGGTCTGAAGTTTGAACTGAGAAGTTATCTCAAGATACACTGCAAAAGGTATGCTCAGCCACCAGCATGCTGGGGTTTTTTTAATCTATTTCTTTTTATATGGCAAGAAACAATGAATAAAGTGAATATCAAAAGAATAGAAAGAGAAAAACAAACAAACAAACAAAAAACCTGTGGTGGGTGGGAGGGGGGACAGAACCCCAGAATAACCAAAATCAAACACATCCCAAAAGATTTAGCAGCTTATTGGAAGAATTTTTAAGGGAAATGGGTATGTGCCTGAGAAGGCATGTAACTGTCCTCTCATAAATATATCTACAATGAGGATCTGTGTTTCAGAGCAAAAAGGAATTTTTGCAAAAAGCAACTCTGCCATGTAGGTTATCATGACTGCAGTGATTTGCATCAGTGATTTGCATCAGTGACAAATTGATTCTAGACAGGATACATGCATGGTTATTGTGCCCTAAGGTTGTTACAAGAGTCAAGTTAATTATTAAAGAATTTGAGTTTTACTGATAGTTAAGCATTCCAAATGTCATGTAAAATATTTGTGGATAAATTTGTTCATCTGATAATTGGGTTCATCTAGTAACTGGATTCTACCAGTGTAACTAAGGCCAAATTCTCCATCACTATCTCTAAAATAGCAGTACATTTTACACCTGTAGGCCATCTTCTGAAAAAAAAAATTAAGTACAAACATTAAAAGGATAAAAAATTTTGGGGAAAATTTTCCTTTTGATTTTCTTCTCTGAATTAACTTAGAGCATTAACTGTGGGTCTTAATTTCTTCTTCAATAAGTATGTTACTCTAGTTATAACTTGACTATACCTGCTCAGTTTTGAACCTAATAAATATAGTAGATATAAATGAAACCTGCACTAATAATGGTCTACCACATAGCTGACAGACATGAAATCAAGAGAGCAGGACAATAGTTTCCCAGTTTCCAACAGATCACACTTTTGGTAAGTATGTTGTGAACTTTAATGAGTGTTGAATTTTTCTAGAGTTTTCTAGAGTGCCTTTTGTGATGTTGTCCTTTCACTGTGGAAGCTAAAAAAAAAAAAAAACCAAAAAAAAAAAAAAAAACCAAAAAAAAAAAAAAAAACCCAAGGGGCTACGAACACTTCAAACTAGTTTAGCAAACCAAGTTTTAGAAATTTCTTGCACTGTTCCCTTGGCAATTATCCTTGCCAGATGAACTAACATGCAACATGTCTTGGTCTGACATGTTTTTAGTTGATTTTACATCGGAAGAACTCCACTGAGAGAACTTATTCAATATTAGTACAAGTGAGATAAGAAACCTGTCTTAGTGGACCTTAGTCAACCATCAAGAGCAGCAAGATGTCTGCACTTGGATTACAGCTGAATTGTTTTCATAATGGATTTTATTAATTGAATTAAATTTCATGTCTAAGAAGGATTTAACTAGGGTCATATCATCATCCAATATCATTATTAACTAGGGTCAACTACCATCTAATTCAGCAATCACCAACCAATTTAAAAGTGCAGAATTTCACAGAATCATTGTATTTCACAATACAATCATGGATTGGTTCGTCTTGGAAGTGATCTTCCCATGTAGTTCCAACCCCTTTGCCATGGGCAGGGACACCTCCCATTAACCAGATTGTTCAAAGGCCCATGCAACCTGGGCTGGAATATGTCTAAGGATGTGCATCCACGAGTGCTCTGATCCAGAGCCTCACCACCCTGACAATAAAGAATGTATTTCTAATACCTAATCTAAACCAGCCCTCTTTCTGTTTAAAGCCATTGGGGTCATATCATCATCCAATATCATCCATTATTAACTAGGGTCAACTACCACCCAATTCAGCAATCACCAACCAATTTAAAAGTGCAGAATTTCACAGAATCATTGTATTTCACAATACAATCATGGATTGGTTCGTCTTGGAAGTGATCTTCCCATGTAGTTCCAACCCCTTTGCCATGGGCAGGGACACCTCCCATTAACCAGATTGTTCAAAGGCCCATGCAACCTGGGCTGGAATATGTCTAGGGATGTGCATCCACGAGTGCTCTGATCCAGAGCCTCACCACCCTGACAATAAGGAATGTATTTCTAATACCTAATCTAAACCAGCCCTCTTTCTGTTTAAAGCCATTGCCCCCTGTCCTATCTCTGCATGCCTTTGTAAGTGTTTCCTGTATTTTAAGTGACAAACTGTAGATGAAAAAATTCAAAAGCAACTTATTAATTTTGTTTGAATGCCAAAGATAATCTCTCAGTAGACTGGGGCAGTCTCTTTTTTCCACCCCAGACAAAGGTTATGGTTACAATATTTATATAATTGACATTGAGTACCTACCCATATGTTTTGTATTCTCTGGAAAGTAGTCATTCACATAACAAAGATAGTCTCTCAGTAGACTGGGGCAGTCTTTTTTTTTCCACCCCAGACAAAGGTTGTGGTTACAATATTTATATAATTGACATTGAGTACCTACCCATATGTTTTGTATTCTCTGGAAAGTAGTCATTCACATACAAATTTTTACAGGTTTGCTCAGCATAAACAAAAATCTCCCACTGTAGCTGAGAGGTACATTTTTATTCTCAGCAGAACCTCTCAGTTCAGAAACCTGAAGTCTCACAGACTTCAGTAGTTTATACTGTGAGCAACAGGCTCACCAAAATTGTGGTTCACTAGGCAATTTTTCTGTTGTTCTGTTGGTGGGATTGGTTAGAAGTCTTTTAAATATATTACGCTTTCTCTGGCAATTATTTCTCTTTTCAGAGCTGCCAGACTCCAGCTTTCAACAGGTAAATACATATCCCAAAAATATTTTACAATTAAGGAATTTTCTAAATTTTTTTTCACCTGGAAGTCTGGAAAAACAACTTACCAGCCATTCCTCGACTTGTTTTTATTGTAATATCACATGAAACTGCCTTTGTATAGAAGGCCAAACCTTCCAAAAGGCCTCTGGGAATCTTTTGACGTGGAATCGGAGGGCTGAAAGTGATTGAAGAGAAAAACCTAGGTAAAGGAGAAAGAAAGGTTCTTGAAAGTCATTTTTGCTTGTGTGAAAGGGAAAAGAGAAGGCCTAACAAACACAAAATTAGTGCTAGGTGGTATAGTGGAAGGAAAATCTAGCTACACTGTGAGGAGTGCAATTAAATGTCTGAGTATGCTCCAAGATTATACCTTGCCAATTATCAGTCAAGCTGATAATACACAGAACTCCTGCTCACCAGAGGTCCCATTCACCTCAATATCTTATTTTCCTTATCTCTAGGCCAAGAAGGACAAAGATTTCCAAAAATATACATGCTAACAAAGTCACAGGGCAATCAGTGACAAGTGGGATAATCATTAGCTTGCAAAATTAGATTTGAAGAAAGGAGCTGAAATTACCGTAGAAATGGCAAATCCTGCTGCATCGCCTCTTCTGTTGTATTCACTGAAAATCAGAAATTAAGTTTTTTAATTTCTTGAGTACAATCAGATTTAAAAAAATCTTGCAGTAATCACCCAGGTTATGAGGACAAGACAATTCTGTACCTGCCTGAGAAAGTAAAAGATTAGAAAGTCTACAAGTAAACATTATCCTACAATGATTTGCTACTTCCAGTTGTGACATAATGTATTAACCTGGATATCTAGTAAAATAATCAAATTTAAAATATGTGTGTTTTATAATGCAAAAAAGCCAGAAAAAAATACTGCAGATAAAGTTAATAAAACAGATTATTTATTTCTTCATAATTCAGTAAATTAATTTGACAAGAAAACATTCCTATAGCTTTAAGAACTAAGGCATCCTTTAGTCTGAAGATGTATAAAGCATTTCCATAATGATTTAATGTGTATGTATTTATATCAAACATTACTTTTAAACTACTTGGGGTGTATGAATAATTCTTAGAGAAAGGAAAGGAAGTCAAAAAAGAAATGTCCTTGAGTTGAATGTAACCAGAAATACACAATAGTGGACCAGACTATAGGTATAGAAACAAGTCAGGTAGAGAAGGGGTATTTAATGTAGATATCAAGAAAGATGTCTCTGCTGCAAGCATGTCTTGAACTGGTTTTTATAAAGGATTTCTTTCTGAAAGAAAAGACCTGATTGGGTGTTAGCCTTGTTGATGAATATGTGATTAGAAAGCCACACAGAAAACAAGCAAGAATCAAAGCTGGGCCTTTCCACAGTCAGAAAGTCAGTTGAAGAAGAATGAGCAGTAAATAAAATGCATTCTCCCCAATCCCAGTAGCATAGGAAAAAAAACAGTTTTGACAATTAAATATTTTGTGTTTTCAAATGCATTTCCTCCTGTTTGTTTGGAGGTGTGTACATGTGTAAAATACAAAAGCAGCTGCCAAGGGAATCGTTCTGTGAAGTCGTTCCTGCTGAGCTGCAGAACTATCCTAAGGTCAGCCACCAGAGCAAGCTGAGCTGAGCTTCTCATGGGTGGATTGGTAAGAAATCATTGTCAGTCTCACAGGTAAAGCTTCCTTCTCAGTGACTTTAAGAACAAGCATTTCAATTGCCTGAGGACATTAGTAAGGGGGACATAAGAAATATGAAGTTGTAAGAACACTGGTTTTCTCCTTTAGCCCTAGAATTCAAGTTTATCCAACTAAAGTCCAACTCCAAGGTCTACCCAAGGCTAAGTTTAATGGCAAGCAAGTACTAAGAACTAAGCAGCACCATGAGATATTGATGTCTCAAGAGGTCTTTGCACTGTCATATTGATCATGGCATCCAATACAAAAGACAAGAGTCAATTTTTTTGACAGCTTCAGATCCAGGTTATGTAGAGTGAGACCCAACTGATAACCAAATTCACAGGAAAGGTTAAAGAGAAATAATGCTTAGTGAAAAGGAAGATTTTCATGAGAGAAGGAGCTCAGAACACTAGCAGTCACTTGTGGATAAAGCAGACAAAGCTATCTATATTCAACAGCCAAATGTCCACAATCAGGTTCAAAATCAAAGATTCATCTGCATCTACTATGTCATATTTTTAAATGTGCAGTACAGAAAGCATATAATGCAGATGACAAAGTGAAAAGCTGATGGGATGGCTATTTAATTTATTTTTTAATATAGAGTCATGGAGAGTTTGCTTCAGAGAAAAAGGTAGACAAGGAGAGTTTGTCCATTTTTAAGAATGGAAACACAAGGTAGCTACTGTAATTTTAAATGCTGAGCTTGTTTAGAATCCTCTATGCCTCTCCGGTTTATATTTTTAATATTAAATAAATATTTTCTGCCTTCTAAATAAATTGTTATATGGCTTATTTTTCCACCACACACAAACAACATAAATCATATAAATTCCCATTCAAAAATTTTATTAAGTCACTACAGATACAAAAAGATAATAACCCCAGTTCCATGGCCTTCTCATTCACAGATTTGTATTGTTCTCACAATTCTTCCTGCATTAGGGAACAATATAAGATGTTTCCTGTAATTAAATTATCCAGTGGATAATTTAACATTCCTATATCTCTGCACATTTTCTTATTGGATACTTTTTCATTTATTAAATAAAATAATAACATTATAATAGGAACTAATATAATTGCAGGTCATAAAAGTCTATGACATATTTGGCAGATACTTTTTCTAGGTTTTTTGTGTATTAATATGTCTTACCTTTAAAAAAATGCTAAGGAATTTAGCTCACTTTTGCCAGGTATTCTGAAGACATTCTTCAAAGTAAAAAGACATGTTGAATATTCATTTGGTAGTACACAGGCCTTTTAAAAATGTTATATTAAAATCATGAGAAAATTAGTAAAATATCTGAAAACAGATCTTATATTTACTTGGAATTTACCCTCCAGACATGTCATCTTAATAGACCAAAAATATAAATCAGTATTTATAATCATTTGCTTTGGCTTATAAAATTCATACAGCTCTGGAACACAAAACTCGCTGAAACAGAGTTTCAAATTCATGAACTTTGTAGGTTTAAAAATGAAGTAATTATAATAGTTTTAAACTCATATCACCTAGATGTGCCTTTTTTTCCTCAGAAATAAACGAAGCCATGTGTCAGAAAGAGTCACAAGAAAATGTACTGTGCAAAAAGCTTTTGAGTTGGTAACACCCGTGCTTCAACCACAGCCTGCTCTCCACCCTGCCAGGTAACCTGATACAGATTTTCTGAGCATTTATGAAACCTGTGATAAAGTAGGAAAAAATATCAAAGCCTCAAGAGGTTTTCATTTGCAAGTTTTCCAGTACATTGTAATAAGGACAGACTATATTTTATGTGCTGCATAGAAGTAACTTCCACTGCATTTTTGCCTCTATAAGATTTAGGGATGATCTCCATGTTTAACTTCCTGCTCATGACTCTCCTCTATTAACACAGGGGAGCATGTTTTCACTTACAAACAGAACTATTTTTATAGAGACACAGTCATACAATATTAGTCTCATATCTCTAGCACTAACTGTTGCAGATCCCAACATTTCTAGTGCATAAATGTAAATACAGGAATAAACTGTGGTGTTAATAATAACAAATAAATCTCTGTGCAAGTTAGTATTTGCCTCAAAGATTGGAAGTAATATCATAACTCAAGGGAAGCTGGCATCTGAGCAAAACATAATCCAACACCTGAGCAATACATAATTCTGGAAAAAGAAGCATTTGACAATGTAATGAAACTGATACAGCCAGAAGAAACAAGGTTGTCCTCATAGGACTTCCAGAGGGAAATAGGAGAAGTGTTGTAAAGACATTGGTAAAAAGCCTTTTAGGATTTCTTTCTTGACTTTACAAATACTAGATAATAGAGAAATTTCAAAAGCATCCTGAGCAGTAGGAGGTTCTTTATCCAAGTCACAATTGTGACTTCTGCAGGTAATTTTAAGATGGGTAATTTAAGAAATAAATGAAAAATTATGTGGAATGGAAAGGTCAAGAAATAATTTCCCACTAGGAAAAACACAAGAGTAAAGAGGAAAGGAGGTTGATCTAAATAACTAGATAAACCATTCAGGAGGGAACATCACAGACTAGCATCTCATCTGAGTTTACACAACAGAAAACTAATTATTCCCAGGTGAAGAAGAAGGAAGGAGAAGGAGTCATAAATAGAAAATACATCATTTTATATTCAAAAGAAAAATAATTTGGGATTTAAAATACTGTTAGAAAGGCTTGATCCTACATAGTAATGTGTGAGAGGCCATCAGGATGCAGGACTTAAATTATTTTTCCTGGTTTTTTCCTATCTATGAATTGACTTCATTCTGCTGGCCACAGTCCTGAGGATGCTGCCAGTCCCCATGGGGTTCCTTGGGGGCCTCCAAAAGCTGTGCCCCCATGTCCAGCAGGAAGGGGGTGGTGGCCTGTGCTGGGGTCACCTCCAGCAGCTGGCCCTCGCCATGCCCTGGTACCTGCCTTGCCTCAGACCTGGTCTTCAAACAGGGTCAGGCTTCCTACAGGGACCAAGCTGAGCAGCACGGCAACCCAGCTCAGCTCTCATCAATGAGGTTGTACTTTTGGGCTCCAAAGAGCTAGGTTTTATTATTCCATGTATATCTGAAAGAAGATGATGTTCACAGAGCTGGGTGCACCTTCCCCACATCCCTGCATTCCAAAAAATGGCTGCACTCCCACACTACTTTTGGGAGCACTTTATGAGTCCATGCAAGCAGGACACATCGATTTTAGCACATATTTCTGTTGCAGACTAGTCATATCTTTCCTAGAAAGATGTAAAAAAAGCCTAGAGAAAAGAATATCACTATAAACATATGCGCATTGGATCAAAAATATGCAGGATCAGAAGTAAGTCTGTGGCTGAATGGCTTCCCAGCCAGAGGGCTGCAAAGCATGCAATGTATCAGTAAGTTTCCTGACACCTTAAAATTGAAACACCTAGACTTCCCTCCTAGTTTAATTTTTTTTTCTTTTTTCTTTTTATTTCCTCAAGTTATGGTATGATAATTAGATTTTTTTTTGCCTCAAAACCTATGACTAAATCTCTTTAATTTTAATGACGTTATTGGACCTCTTCAATCATAGGGTTAAGTCTTTCCTCTAGCCCAGGGCATCTCATAATTACCTTCACAGAATGGCAATCAGAACATTCATAAAACATCAAACATTAAAATGTTGCAGTATTGAAATGTTGCAGGACTCAAATCTCTACAAAAATATCTCAATACAATATATATTCCTAGGTGGTGTCTCTCCTGGGACCTACAAGCTAACACTGCACTTCCTCAGAATCAGCCCAACCCAGGGCAGCTCTGATCTGTCCCAAGATGTTAAAGAGATTGTGTAATTCCATCACAGTAACAGTGAGGACTATGCAAATGAAGGCTTTTCAAATGAATGTGATACTGAAGCCATTATGTTCTGACTATTAAGGCAAAGTTGGAATTTTTTTAAAAGTCTGATATATAAATCAAACAGGCACATTTTGCCATGCTTTCATTAAATCAGAAAAAGCACAAGAGGAAAACCAAGTAGTTTTTATGTTTCACTCTGAGATGCAGGACTCTTTTTAGAATATAGGATTTAGATCCCTAGAATCCCATCTTTATCATATTCTGAAGTTTATTGCCACTGAAAGTTTTGTCAAAACATATTTGGACAGAAGATTTTTTGCAACAAGAAACTGGGTCTTCCTGAAATTTACTTTATAAAAACTCCTGACTAGCTTGGCACAACCTACCCATACACAGAGTAGCAAATATGCCTAAAATATAACAGTGAGGTTCTGCCCTTGGGTATGCAGGTGTCTGTGGAAAAATAATAAAAATCTCTATATGACTCACGGCAGCATATTTTTAAAATTACACTCACTAGTTTTGAGGTCAAGAGAAAAGCATCCTAGTCTCCCTTTATGTTTCTGGGTGATGATGAGACAATCACTTCCTACATTTAAAGTGAGGGCAATAAATGCATCTCTTTGCAAGCAGCTGAAAGATCTATTACTGCCACACACAATATTTGACCTAAGTATCAGAGCACTTTACTCCAGATCCTCATCTCCAGAAGCCACAGCTCATACTGGGAGTACTCAGACACTACAAAATTTGTCAGTACAGCTTGTGGAACAGTGGGCAGCTCTGAAGATTTTAGGACTGCCAGGGGTTTGACGAGACCAAGGGACACAGAAGGGGCATCAGTTCACTCTTACTTGACACTAGAGCGAGGTGGTGATTTGCAGCACCCTACTCATAGGCATGGACTGCATTTGCAGGTTACATTTTTCTGTGTCTGGTGGGCAGAACAGGGTTTGAGTCTCCCTTAATAAAGTCTGTGACATTCCCACTATCACCATTGAGTCAGAAATGACACATAGTCAGATCAGAAGGCTAATTCCCTTTATTAAGAAACCCATTTCTTTTTATACTCTAGTTTGCTACAGGTGGACCTGATTGGTCCTTTAATGAAAACACCATCACCATTAGCTAATTAAGAAAACACCCTTAGGTAAACATATTTCTGTAACACATTCCACACGTTCACAAACACCAGGGTTCAGAATTTAAGATAAGAAGTGTTTGTAATTCTTTTCTCTGAGGTTCTCACAGCCTTTCCCAGAATGATGCCTGGAAAAGTTGTCTATTTCTCTCTGTGACCAGAAAGCTGCCACCACATCCCATCTCCCAATGGTGATCAGCACAACACAAGGATAGGGTGTGTACAGCCAAGAAAATAGCACTGGGAGTGGAGAACTGACTTGGAATTTGCTGCTTCTGACATGGTTCCCTGGAAGACTGTCACTGCCAGCTCCCTTTTCCAGGCATTCTGCCTCAGTAAGTTTGGGAAGATACTGATCAGATCCCTGTGTTCCCATGTGTCAGGCTACAGCGTGGTGGCTGCCTGCCCCTGGTCCTAGGAAGCCCTGCTCAGGCTCTGCTCACCCCTCCCAGGATGTGTTGGGTGGCACAGGACCTGCTGGCCTCATGCCGAGGGCTGGCAGCAGCATGGCTGGAGCTGGGGCTCCGACAAACAAGGGAAAGCAGAGCAAGGTGAGAGGAACCCCCAGACTTCTCTTCAAGCTGGACAGGCTGACCCTGCTTCTCTGCTGGGAGTCTGTCAGACAGCAGCCAGCTAGGGGAGAATGCCCTGATGGTGTGTCCAGCATGTTGGGAGAGCACATTACCTGGTGAAGGGCAGCTCACTCCACACACTCTCAGCAAATCTGGCTGGGCTCCAACTTATGGCAGTGCAAAGACAGCTCCTGGCCACTGCTCCTCTGCAAAGAAGTTAGAAAAGGGGTCATGGTCTCTGCAGGGTCCACAATTGTCCATTTCTGACAGTGCATTGAGGCAGACAGCAGTGTAGTGTTTTGGAATCTCTCTCTACATTTGGGTGCCATGTTTCCTGAGTGCTGTAAGGCTATTTGCTGTAGTAGACAGCTTACAAACTCTTGGTGCAGTCTATGTGTCCTTTATTCCCTCTGTCTATACTGAGATCAGCACAGGTACCTGTGCTGATCTCAGTATAGAGATCTCTTTTAGACATTTGCTAAAACTGGTTTTCTGAGTCATGCCACATAGCTGCCCTTGTGTAGCTGATTCTTCTTGGACTTTGTTCAGATAGAACAAAGGGAAAACATGACGTTATGGTCCATGGAGAAGGCACTGGCCTCATCAGCACCATTCACTCTCTACACACATCTCATCTCCTTACAGCATCCTGCAAGAGACAGCACCAACCTCAGCCCAGCAGGGCCCACTTTCTGTGGTGTGAGGCCAAAGCTGAGGCACAGTGACAGCTGGGACATTGTGTGGGACACAGGAGACCTATTTGGACACCTTTGAAGGGCTGGGAACATCAGGGCACAGTCAGACCTGGCAGAAGTTGAATCTATATTGTGTTCACATTCTGGACCCCAGCAGGCCTTATGTGCTGGTCCTCACTGAGATTTCCTACGATGAAGAAGCACCTCCTCATCACACGGCTAGAACCCAGACACGGATCAATGTGTCATAGCACAGCACATGGGATGATCCAACAAGGCCATCAGCACACAGCTGCTCAGCCATGGGGGATCTGTACCACCACCCGGGCTGCTGTGAGAGAGGACAGCATCTACAGCTGAGAGGAGACTGGACTAAAATTCCAAAGGATCTGCAAGGAAGAGAAGAGGAGAGGAGAGGAGAGGAGAGGAGAGGAGAGGAAGAGAAGAGACGCTGAGCAAAAGTCTTTGTGTTTTTTAAAGCATAATTTTGGAAAGCTCTTCATGGCTTCTCTGAGCTTATCTCAACTATTAGGAAGCTTATTTTAAAAAAGAGCCCTGGGGGCGGTAAAGCAAGTATTCACATTTACTGTTGTTTTTACAAAATAAATAATTGTCATTTAATGTCTCTGATTGGATCAGATGGAGGACTTATTACCCCCACTTTGAATAAAGTATGTCAAAGGACTCCTGGTTTCCATGAAAAACAGTCAGGTGGTAGACTGAGAATTAAGTGCTGGGAATTGGAGTAGAAAAAGAATATTTCAACTCATCCAGGTTTTCACAGATAAAGAAACCCCATTTATTTCAAAAGAAATCTTTCTAACAATAGCAAAGGAATTTTGATTCATAAACAAGTTCACAGGATCATTCTTTCATCATCTGCATGGGTCAGTCTAGTGCTTGCTTTGAATTCCTTGGGGCAGTTTTAATTTTCAATGTAGAGAGTTGTTACTACACCAGCCATGCAGTGGAGGACTGAATCTTGCATATTGAGCAGAATCAGCTAAACTGGAGGAGGAGTTTTTCCATTGATTTTCAGAATCTGAGAGTAAGTTGTGCAATGAAATGACTTTTACTTCATCTTTCTCTTGCAATATGGGTGCTCCCTTGGCTTCAGTAATTAAATTGCTGGAGAAAATCTAATTACAAATTTAAAATTAACTAGATGAAAATTGCAGCAGCATACAAGTGAGTTCCTCATAATTTCAGTTACACCTGTTTGGTAATAAATATTAATGAGTTTTCAGCTTGGAAGAGACAAAAGCCTGTAGAACCGTTTTTGGTTTTTTTTTCACTTCTAGTGGTGTGTTGCACCACAGTTTTGTAAAACCAAAACAGCATGCAGAATCACAGCTTCTACAGTAGGAGAGTATTTCATATAGATAATATTTTTTATTGGGCACAAATTATTTGAGAGATAAAGCCTTAAACTATTCATGTTACAGACAATGGAAAGACCCCATCTGGCTCCTGTAGACCCAGCACAGAGTGCTTCTGTTGGAGCAACGTTGGATCATCAAGGCAACTGACTCTACTCTCTCTTTTGACATTTAATATTACTTTTTTTTCCCCAGTTCCAATCCCAGGAAAGCCATTAAGAGGCAATTCCTGAGCACCATAAGAAAT
The DNA here is from genome assembly GCF_014805655.1 of Passer montanus. Taxonomy (NCBI): domain Eukaryota; kingdom Metazoa; phylum Chordata; class Aves; order Passeriformes; family Passeridae; genus Passer; species Passer montanus. Next base: position 13,976,964 of record NW_024366591.1, read on the forward strand.
CCATATTACTGGCTAACTTTACGTCCATCACCATTAGCAAGGCTCACTCTGGTTTTGCATGAGCTAAGACAAATTGGAAAAACACCCCCAGAGAGAAGAAATCATGCCAGTGAAAAACACGTCCCAGTGGTACCAGGACTAACTTGTGTAAGCTTTCCCACCAATAGATTAGAACAGGTAGTCTGTCCTCAGTGCTTCTCTCCATTTGCTGTTCTTATTTGTAAACAATGTTGCTTCTGGGCTCTGTGAAATACCAAAGTGAAATCAGGTGCATCTCTGTCAAAGTGGCACAGGCATCTTGTCACACAAACAACAATAGCCTGGAGTATCACACATATTTGTCACAAAAAAAACCCCTGAAATAGAAAGCAGAATTAACTTTTTTTTTTTTTATGAAGACTGTTGTTTCCCACAAAAAATTATTAACCAGAAAATTAGAAGTGTTAACAAAATATTTTCCAATATTTAGTATAAAGAGTATGGAATGTCATAACCCATGGAATTAATCTTGCAGAAGATTAATAACTTTTGATTCAAATAAGTTATATTTTTTTAAAAAAGATGATATCTACAAAGCTTGTCCCTGATGATTGTTGCTTGGTAAAATTAAATGAAACTACTTATTATCAAAATTGCTTATGCATCTTTATTCAATTTGGATCCAGAATACTACAGAAAAGTAATCTTTTTACAATTGAATTATTTTCTAAAAGAAACCCAAAAATACAGAATCATATAAAAGTTTTCGTTTTTAGAGTTCAACAAATTTCACTCAAAAATTGTTTTAGGTCAGTAAGGAAATCCATTCTCATTTTATCTGAGTTGTTTTGGGCAGAGATGTCTAAAGTAAGTAGGTCATTTTGAATTAAAATGGCCATCTGGGAGCAGATCTTGTATCACTAGGGCCCAGAAGGGAAGGTGACATCACAGGTGTACGCCTCTTACTTGTGTCTGCAATTGCACAAGGTCCCTTTCATCCCCAGGGTACCATTGTGATGTTAAGGAACCACTCTGTAACAGGGCTGGGCAGATTCATTACTGGGACAAGGCTACTTGTGAGAAAGATGCACACCTGTGTTTATGCATAGTACAATAGATAATGAGTTCAATTTTCATGGAATCTTGCAGCTTGGTTACGATGATCAGGCCCTCATGAACTGATAAATATCCTCAACAGAGCTGCATGGTGACCTTTGCACAATAAGCCAAGAAAATGCAATCATAAGCTGCTTTTCACGTAGGGCTGGTGGAGTGTGAGTAGCAGTAGCTATCCTGGAGTGGGTCACCGTTCTTCTTCCCACTTCCCTCTTTTCCTCATCTCACTCCCACACTACCTATGGTTTATGGCATGCAGTCCTTTCAGACTTACGAGGCTCTTCCTCTGTTTTTAAATGACTCTGATGGCAGCTTCTTCCTCCCAGCCCTATGGACTGGGTTGGCTATGGAAGCCCTGCAGGCATTAAAGGGTATTTTGTCCCCTACAGCAGTAACAGCCGGGAGGCAGAGGACAGCAGGAAAACTCAGTGCTGGCCTGTTGAAAACCTGAGCCAGAACGTGTCCCTCACTTCACAGGTCAGGGTGGAGCAACAAGGGTGATTGTCCTACATGAGGGGCTGAAACAAATACATGGCTGTGGCACCACTAGAGGCCAAGTGAGCAGGGCTGCATGGAGGGGGCTAATTCATACTTTTCATTCACTGTCTTTGTCACTGATGGAAGTTACTGAAGCTTTTTTCATTATATTTTTCACTTATACATCAGCTTAAGGGATGCAGGTATAATTATCTGTGGGCAGTTTGGCATGTGCCTTGCCAGCTTACATAGGAACTCTGTGAAAGAAAGGAGAGAACAATTTTTTCTCATGGCTATTAACCACTGCACCCATCTACTCTCTTTCCTCATTTCTATGCCAGTTTTCTCCCTAAAGATACAATTAATTGATTCATCTCTAATAAATCCACAAGGTGACCTGTAGCTACAGGACAGCTTATTTACCTGAGTGAAAGCCATCTGAAAAATAAGGTTCCTTATCAGAAACTGGGGTGAGATGAAGAAAATATTATATTGAAAGCAAAAAATTAACATACTTGGGGCAACAGGAGCTTGCAATTAAAGTTCTGTGTGCTATAAATACCCACTTGTTTGGAAAGTTTCTTGTAAATTTGACCAACAAAGCCCAACTGTGCTGAAAGTATGCTGACCTACTTGCTGCAGCTTTGGTTCACATAGTAAGTCCCATGATGGGTTTCAGTCTTCAGGCTAAACACTTTCTCATTTATTGTCTCTTGTTTTACCAGCTGGACTTCCACATTCACAAGTACATGATATGCAAGTAATTAATGACATTTTAAGTATTCAGAAGTCACTTGCTGCACCCACTATCCTGTACAAGGTCATAAGAAATGTCTAAAATTATTATGCATTTTGGTAATAAAGAATGTAAGAGTTGCACTTTGGTATCTGAAGTCTCAGGTTTTTTATCCTGAGTTTTGAGCCTGGGAAGGTGTCTTCCTAGCAAATGGAAGCTGCAATACTCAATCTGAAGATTTAAGGACCATATTGAAAAAAAAATCTCACTCAAGGTGGCATTATGGTCACAGACCTAACTGCAGTTCTGTCCAGAGGGTCTGATGCCTTGAACTGCATGCACTGCCATGGAAGACAGCACAGTAATTGCCTGGAGAAAGGCTCTTCTCCCCTGCTACAGGGGAAGAGGAGCACGATTTTAAAGGTAGCAAAAGAACTTGTGAATGATTTTAAGGCAAGTAGAGCTCCAGTCTCCCAACAAAAGCATCATGTGTTTTGTCAGTGACTTGTTGGAGCAGGATGAACAACCAGGAGTCCAGCAGAGCAGAGGCTCAGTGTGCCATGTGTCCTGTATCACTATACACTCCACTATGAAGTGTAAGGTCTCACCAGGAGGGGTGCAGAGGGTCCCCCCAGATGAGTGTGGACATGGACTTTATTCCTCTCTGCATCGCTATGGTTGTGTTTGAGGGTTAAAGGACGAGGGAAGAGATGAGAATCTTGACTCCGTGTTTCAGAAGGCTGATTTATTATATTATGATAGTATATTATGTTAAAATGCTATACTAAAAAGAATAAAGAGAAAGGATACATCAGAAAGCTAGAAAGGAAAGATAATATAATCTTGTGACTGCTCACAGCTTCAACACAGGTGGCTATCATTGGTCATCAAGTAAAAACAATTTCACATGCTGGGTAAACAATTCTCCAAATCACATTCTAAAACAGCAAAACATGCAGAAGCTTAAGCTTCCCAGCTTCTCAGGAGAAAAGGATTTTTCATAAAATATGTCTGTGACACACTGCCTGGGGCTGTTACAAGTATCAGTCACTTAAGCTCCCATCTCACCTGCCTTTAGGCAGCCACCAGCCCTCCTTGCACCCTGACACAGCTCAGCAGTACAACAAAAAGCGTCAGGTGGCCACAAGCAAATAGGAGATGTTGGTTTCTAGGGTGAAAGAGATCAGATCTCTGGTGCCAGGCTCACAGTGGTACTCATCTGTGAGCCAGGCAGCCCAGTAAGCCACGTGTGTCTCTTCTACACCTGCTCTGCAGGGCTGCTTGGGCACCCATTATGCCCCCCACACCAGCTGCCATGTACTCCTTCCCTGCATGCCATGTACTCCTTCCCTGAGTGCCTACCTGTGTCCACAGGAGCCAGTCCACCCAGGACACGTTCATGAGTTCTGCTGCAAAACCCACATGCTCCAAAAGCTGCTGTGGTGTGACAGTCAGCACAGATATGCCTAAATAGCTTTGAGCATCTGGCATTTAGGTGATAGTCCAAGTGAGAATATGACTTAATTTGGAAGAACATCAGAGGGATGAAGTAGAAAATTATTGACGTACAAAGACTTATTACTGCTAGTGATGAAACATTCATGAAAAAAGACTGAAACATCAATGTGTCAAGCTTTTCTGCTAATCTAGGACACACCATTAGGATTTGCTGTAAACAGCTGCCAGCTTTTCCATCAATGATTTTCCTTTGCAATTATTGGTAGCACATCCATGATCAAATATTAACACCCCAGACACCAGGGCAAAAGGAAAGTTCAGTTATAACTGCGTAGGAATTTTCCTACAGTCTTCCAAAAAGGAAACCAAGACGCAGGATGTGCCCAGAATCGACAGAGGGTCTCGTTAAAATAGTTGAGATTCCCTGAAACCCTGTGTTAATGATTTCTTAATTAACAACCAGAAGCTTCATATTGCTATATCAGGCTCACTAGAGGCCTCATTAGCAAAAAGCAAAATCCAGCATTCTTCAATGTGTTGAGGAGTGAACTAGAAAAGACAGAGAAGAGGACTCTAAAAAAGTCTCCATCTGTCCTGCAGAAAAGCTTCCTTAAGCAAAGAAATAGGAAAAAAAACCCAAAACAAAACAGCTTGTTCCTTCCATAACCTTTGGTGGCAAACATTGGTTTTGTCCAGAATAAATTAACAGTAAATCATTAGAGGTAATTTAGATCAATTGCTAACAGCATCAGTTCAAATGGCTTTTTAAACTCACTTGAAATTTCTCCACTTGTACTCTGAATCTGAATTAATCTTATGCCTCCCCAGCATGTATGTGTGTTTAATTTATGTCAGGTATTACACAGAATTTTGATGTCTGCACTTGGAGTTTTTTGGTAGCTTTTGTAAGTCACTGTCTACTTGCTGCCTCATCTCCTCAGTGAAACAGAAGTCAGCTGTGAGATTGAACAGCACTTTTGTTTTGGGATAATGCAATGAATTAACAGGACAGGGACATCTCAGAGGGGCTGCCACTGAGTTCAACATTAGGAAGCACCACCTAACCCAGCTCCATGTATAACAGCAGTCTCCATTTCAGGACTTCAGAAAACAGAGAATCTGCTGCTCTAGTTTATTTCAGTGATCAATCACATCTTCTGGTAAAAATAGCAGTCCATCCTAGGCTCAACACAGGCCACAGAGAGCCACTCCAAGAGTGTTGTGTCACACTGTGCATCCTTTGCGAAAGCATTTTGATATGGTCCAGCATTGCTAAGAGATAGTCACACAGAGTACTACACTAAAAATAATGAAATCCTTAAAATTCCAACAGTTATAGAACATTTTGAGAGAAAAATAAAACACTTGTTTAACAGATGGAGTGGATAGAACAAACTGGACAGCTACAAAATAATTTAACTGCAACCTTTAAATCTATGGAAAGTGTTGTCAGTGTTTAGAGAGATCTTCAGAGTAAGCAAAGAAATAAAACCAGGTCTGGAGTTTGAGGGACTTTTAAGGCAGTGTGAAAATTTTTCACCAACTTTGTGGAACAAACAACTCCTTACTGAACATATTCTATACAACTCATAAGAGTATTCCCATCAATAAAAGTCTTTTTTTGTAAGCCTAGACATTAAAGTTATAAACTGAATAAAATGCACTCCAACTCCTTCATGTTAATACTTGTGTGCTTACAGTTATATATTGGTGCAAAAATTCAGGTCAATTTGAAAAACATCAAGACAAATCTCTGGTGAGGCTTTGCATGTGGCGGAGTCACTAACAGCCAGGTCAGCATGTGGTGATCCAAACCTTTGTTCTTCTAGATAATTACAGTACATACAGATATCAGATGTTGTAATGTTACTGCATTCAGGAATACATTCTTTACTGTACTTATTAAAGAGCAGTTATACAAACAGAAAATCACACTTCACATAATAGGGAAAAAATGTATTATTTTTTGATGGCTGTTAAGAGACAAAAAATTAATCTCTAAATTTTATATATTGCTAATGTATGTATATATATATATACACATTTATAAAGTAGGCTTACAGATGAACACTGTGGGGAATGAACTGCAGAAGAAAATGTTTCATAAGTAAAAGGTTATAAATTGAGTTGGTGATCAGAATTATTTCATAAGCTAAGGAAAGGACTACCATTTCATGTAATTTTGAGCAATTCATAACTTTAGCCTTCTGCAAATTCTTCAGTAACAGAGCAATGGGAGAAGATTCCTGCTTGAAAATCTGTGGCAAGACCTTGCAGTGACATGTAATTATGAATAATTCACTGTAAATTCTTGCACTGCCTCTTTAGATTAAACAAATTTTTAATTTCCCCCCCTCATCACAGTATCCTTGTTGTAAAGATTCAAAGATACTTGATTGCCTTTGATCTGCATTCCCACATCTTGTTCCTTCCCATCTTTGCAGCGGATTAGGTCTCTTGTAGGAATATTTTGCATTATTAATGACTGTGGTGTTTCAGATGTCCTGTGTGCTGGCAGTGCCCTGATATGTGGTGTGGGAGGAACCTGGCTGTGCTGCCAGCCAGGGCTGACAGAATGGTACATTGCCCTGCCTCACTGGAGACTGGCACTCCACGCTGCTGGCATTAAAGATGATTGTTTCTCTTGAATGGCTGCCTGCATTAACACCCTGAGTGCACACTCCCTCCCCCCTTGCACCAAATGTGCCATTGCAAGGCAAGAGGATTTTATGCTTTCATTTAGAAAATGTCCTAGAGTAGAAGTGCACTCTTTGCAAGTACCCCTGCATTTCTCAGCATCCTTGACACAAATAATGAGGAGCAGCACCGGGGTTTACTAAGCATGTTCACCAGCAGCAGACCTGGCCCTGAAGGCCTCCTCCAGTGGCCCTTTTTGATAGAGACCACCAATTCTACTGGCCCAGAGCTCCATCCCCTTTCTCTTCCCTTACACAAACACAGTTGACTGCCAAAGGAGCCACGTCCCTGCATGTTGCAATAAGCAACTTCACACTGAGCTAATGAATTCTTGGGTTTTTTTCCCCCTCTGGATTCCTCTAGTTGTATTTTTTACCCTACTCCATAACTGGCTTTCTGAAATTATGTAGGTGGATTACACCTTGAGGCACAGACATGATCTGTTGTGTGCAAGGCTGTCAAAGTCCTGTCAAAAGCAAACCAACAAGTGGGCAGGCCTTTGTTTATCCTTCTTTCAGGAGAAAAAAAAGGAAAGTAAAAGCAGGGGTTTGGTGTAAAACTTTGAGCACCTTTTGCTGGTTAAAAAAATATTAATACCTAGTCTCTGGGAACACAATCCAATCTTAACTCTTTCTCCAGACTTAAGTCTGTTTTATTTGTAGTGAGCAAAAACCAGCAGAGCACTGCAGCTTACTTCAAGACATGCAGGGACACCTTCTGTGGTACTTTCACAGTCAAGCAGATTACAGACCAGCTATACAGGTGAGACAGTTTTGATGCACAGCTGTAACTTGATTTCAAGGAACTCAACTTGCTGCACTGAAATTTAGTGTTTAATCACCACCATCTGCTCAGTGCCACTGCAAAGGCTGGAACATCCAAAGCCACGCCACTGACTGATCACCTTTGAGAAAGGAACCTCCCTCATTTACTCTCTGCCTGGAAAGAGATACTAGAGCTTAAATCTCACTGTTGTCTACATCCCATTTACAAAGGTAAGAGGAGAATTTTCAACTAGGACTCATTCTACTAAACTGGGGAAGCCAGGACAAGACCACGCTTGGACTTGTTCCACAGTGCCATGGCAGCAACCATGTTCCCATACGGAGAGGAAGCTGGGAGCTGTTTCCTGGACACCTCTGACAAATGTAATGCCAAGTAAATAGAAACTAAAAGCAACTGTTAGAAGTTTCATATCCAGTGTATCTACTGGCTGAAAGAAATCATACTGTGGTCAGAAGTGCAATTGTCTCTAAGTTGCAGAAATATTCAGCAATGTAAGGTACTGTAACAAGAATTAATACAGAACTGCACCAATCCATATGAATGTTAATGATAGAAGAAATTACAGGAGAATAAGAAAAACAAGTCAAGCTTCAAAATTCAGTAAACCTAGAATCTTTGCTCTAAATGTTCAATTCCCCTGATTTCATTGCCTTGCAACATTATCTCACTTACAGCTTGCATTAATTTGCCAATCAATTAAAATATGAAGTGAAGCTATCATGGAAAATGTTTTGGAGTTGAAATGAGAGGCTAAAGCAATTCTAATTTGAGGAGATATTTTCTAAATACATACCAGTAATTGGAACAAAATTGCCTGAAATTAAGCTGATGTTGGATATTCTTCACAAGTCTGACTTGCTTTAAGAACAATTACCTTTTTTTTTACTTTTAATGATAATTATACAACTCTTCTGTAGCTATCATTTCAGTCAAAATAATCTCTACATGAACATTGTTTAAAGAAACATTTATAGTTATATTAACCTGTAAATCTAATTTGCAGTCTCTGCTTTAGGAAACATGGAAGGTAGAGCCTTATCATATGCAAGTGATAATTTGCATTAACCCTGTGGGTCATCAGACTCTTTAACACTTCAGTTCACCAGACACAGCAACAACAGCGGCTTGAACAGCCTACCAATTTTTATAGCTCATGTTTTGTTAATTCACCTCCCTCCCCATGGTTGTTGGCCTTACATTCAGCAGTGACTCCTGCAGATGCTTAAATGAAGTAATTGACAATACAACCTTCAACTATATCTGGTGTGAAATGTATTTACTCACAACTCCTTCTGTATAGGCAGTGTCGCTATTTGGGCCAGCCAAAGAGAGACTTCATTTATTGTGTAAATTTTGTCCGTCCATCAGTAAGAGAATACATGGAAGAGGGAAGTGACTGACATGCACAGCAGCTCTCTAACAATCCTGTCAGCATCAGCAGAGCTGTCACTGCTGATTTATAAGTACTGGTAGTTTCACAGCAAAGGGTTCCTATGAAATGGCAAAATGCTGTCCAAAGCAGAGATGAAAATTCTCAACTATCCAACCACATCATCCTTAAACTAAAAGCCAGGAGTAATGAGAATCTGTAGTCATTGCATACAAACAGTGGTTCCAAAAGTGGTTCCTGTGTTAGTTCTTTGAATGCAGAGGGAGTGACGCCCTTATCCTATTTACAAAAGCTTATTGGCAGTGATCACCAAGCATCTCGAGGGAGCAGAGTATGTGTAACACATCAGCAGGGAGCTAAATGAGCACAGATTCTCCAAAAAGGATATGGTTTAACTCTGATGCTCACTGAGCAAGCAGGACTCCTATGACTTCTGTTACTAAGTAGATCCAGCACTATCCAGACAATGAAAACAAGAACTTTGCTCCAGACTGTTTCTTCACTTGTATCTGTGAAGATGACATATATGTATGATGAAACCATATGAAAATCCTGGGACAACTAGCTAATGTTTGGGTTTTACCAGAAAGTACCACATCTGGCTTTCTGGTGAAGGCACTGTGAACAATACAACAGGAGCACCTGAGGACTCCAGGTAACATGCAGCTCTTGCTTTGCCTGGTACTTTACTTTGGCTTTGTAACATTTTCTGACCCCTGCCAGCAGGACAATATTATGTTGAAGGGGGTGCATGAGATTTGCAGACTTCAAAATAAATTTTAAAAATCACATGGGCTTCTTATCTGTACTTATAATGGTACAAAACCCTCTCTAAAAATTAAAAATGCAATGCATTATGTATTGAAGCACAGATGACTTCTACTGGCAGTGTGACTAATTGCCACTGTCTGGCAGTTTTGCACTGCCGAGACAAGGGAATACAAAAGGTGACTTTCTTCCCACTTTTCCTCCCTGAGTTGGCAGAGAAGTAGTACATCTGTCTGTGCAGAGCAGGCACTGTGAAAGCAAGGAGCAGCAGTGCTGGGATCACCTAATCAGAATGAGACTGACAAGCTGCTCTGCTGAAGGCAGGTACTGCTGTCATTGGCATTATTGGCGCTGCAGACCTGGCTGCAGCAAGTCTCTTTGAGAGCCTCCCCTGCACAGCCTCTGCTGCACTCTGGCTGCTTGGGGTTTGACTCCTGAGATGTCAGTACCTGCCAGGCTAAAGGGTTGGACCCCTGGATCTCTGCTTTCCACAGACCAGCCCTGTTCTGCCCTGCTGCGTGCGGGCCTGGGCACACAGACCTTGTGGCACGACTGTCACTGCACGTCCCCAGAGCCACGCTGAGTGCTGAAGCACCAAGCACTGCCTTGCTCTCAGCAAGGAAGAAGTAAACTCCTTTCTGGCACTCAGCTGGTCTCCTTGCTGTCTGCTATTGCGTAGAGTATTGGTCCACATTCATCATCCAGGAATTTGTCATTTTAACTACAAAGGCTACATGTAATTCTTTGACCAATCTGATTGCAAAATGTAGTATTTCTGGACTAGAGAATTTTGGCATCAGCAGGCTCCCTGCTTTAGGAGTCTAGGACAAAACAGGTAACAGGTAAGAACACATTGTTCATACACAATAAATAATCAAGAGGAGGCAATGAAGGTAGACTAAATATAACCTGACAGCTCAGCCATTCTTCCTCTTTGTTCTCTTTTAACTAATCAAAAAATTTCTTCTACCTAAATTTCAGCACATATCTAATACAATATCTAGCATAATGTCTGTTATACCTATGTGTGAAATCCTTGAATAACAGGTTTTATAAATTAAGAGGCTGACCTAACTTTATCTGCATCTGTCCTACAAGATCATCTCATTAATGTAGAACAATAATTCTAGCCCTAAATTTTAAACTGGGGATGTTTTTTAAGCTAAGGAGAAAATAATTCACAGAAAATGAAAAGCCTTTACTTACACAGTGGAGCACAAGGGGTACTGCCTTCAAAACTTTATTGTTTTTGAAAACACATGCAAAGTGCATTGCCATCCATTAATCCTGCAGGGCAGCTTGCTGGAACAGCTGGTTATACCCAGTAGGAGGATCTACTGCTCTGGAAAAGACTGGGCTGGTTTTTTCCCAAGCTCTAGTACATACTTCCAGCTCCAGAGTGACCAGAATAGTGGGCTTGAAGTTCTCAGACCAGTGGAGTCTGCTGGGCCGCATCTGTTTCCTTGCGTATACTTCTGACTCCTGAGATCCTGCACAGCATGAAACAAATTCAGCAAAACAACTCATCCCACAGCTTTTGAAAATATTAAACCAGCACTTTATTCCAGCTTTAGAATAGCTCATTGGATCAGCCTTTCCCTGTTCAAAAGATCTCTGCAGCATTTTTGACACATCTGAGGATTTGCTGCTCTGGTGTCACCCAAGGAGGAGTGAAGAAACACTAAAAAGACCCTGGGATGTTTTATGTTCCTGTGGATGTGAAAATACTGTAATGCAAATATTTTTCTGCAATGTATGATGTCAGATGAATGTCATAATGGTGTATATCAGGTGTAGCTTACATGATGATGGGGTGATGTTTTCTTGGAGCTTTTTTCAGATTAATTCTGTAATTTTTGTTCATCTCTTCACCAACAGAAATATGCAATTTACATTTATTGACCTCAAGTGAAAACTGAAATGGTATCTTTATGTTATACATGTGTCATTCGTACCTCCCAGGTAACAAGTTTTACTTGATTAGGCCATATTCAGTTAATCTAGATCAGTGGCATTTAAACTAGTCAAATTAAAATTATACTACATGAAGGTCTTTATCTTCAGTGCTGTCTTTTAATCTCATTCTCAGGAGCATGTTTGAGCAACCCTCAGGAGAATAACAATTAGATATAAAATAAAAAATTATCAAATCCAGCACCAAACTTCTCAAGATTAAGGGTCAGCTTTGAGCAGCTGAAGCCATGTTACAGTGAGCATTGCTGGTGCGGAACCCTTGGCACACAAAGGACTGCAGTGCCAGCATGGTGGAAAAATCATATGACATTTCCTGAGAAAGGCAGAAGGTTTGCCTTCTCTGAGGTGTGCTCTAATAGGAGTTTTGAACCAAGATGTGCTTTCCCACACATCAAAACTTGGCTGCTTATACATCCTTCCTCTGTCTCAGTCACTGCAGGGATTCAGCTTTACTCTGCAGCTCAGCCAGCAGCTCTCCCTTCCCTCAGAAAACAACAAAGTTGTGCCAGGAACACACAGGTGTCATGGTTTAGGAATTGTATTCTCCAATTCAGTACCCCCACTAAACCCAGGCCCACTGCTTGATCCAGTTGGAAACACAAGTGGTCATGGGCTGAGATAGGACAATGTTCTGGGAACACTAATGAGAAAAGAAAATTAACAGAATCAATATTAATAAGAGAAAGAAGACAATACTAAAAAAAAAATCTGGGTCCTGGCCACACCCCCAAAGTCAAGTCCTCTCCTGGCTACTGAAAAAAAATTTAACCCTTTGTTACAAAAAGAAAATTGTTGCAGAAGAGCAAAGACAGGAGCAGTACTGCAAGCAGATAAGAGCTGTTGAGGTTCAAACAAGCCCTGAGTGAGGGCAGCTGACCTGAGCCCAGCTGGGATGGCTCAGCTGTTTCCCAGCTGTGCCTGGTGGAGCAGTAATTAGGCTTCACTGGCTCATTTTGCTCTTTCTTTGCTCTGGCTCCTGCATAAGCATCCCTTCTGGGGCGTCAGAGTTGATGATGGTTGTAAGATGGGTCTCTGCTATACTGTGGGATGGGGGGGATAGCCATGGAGTCTGAAGGACTGGGGAAGACAGAGGGGAGCAGCCCAGTCTGGAATGGGATCATGATGGATTGCAAGAGAAGTTGTGTCCCTCTGGCAGCGATTCTCCCCTTCACCTTCAAGAGAGAGAAGGTAAGTATTGCCTGCTGCTATGGCCCTTATTTAAAACATTCAAGTCAAAGCTGAAAATAGTCTTCTCTGGCTGCAGCAAATTCATGTTTGTCACTCTGGCTCTTGGTGCTTTGTAGTTTTAGATGCCAGCACTAAGGATTTGCAAGGTTCAATAATGTACAAGAGGGCTCTGTCTTTGGTAGCTGTCTGATGTCTCACAGGATGAAGTTACAAAAGTTGATGATAAACTGTTGGGGGATCCAGAGATTTTCTGCTGCTGCAGGGCAAAAACTGATTCCTTTCAGGCATTACTAGCAATAGAGATACACTAAATAGACTGTACTCAGATCAAATCATGTTAGATTTATAGGTATCGGTTGGGATTTGATAACAAAACAAGTGGTTTAGGAATATTGTATTTTTCTCAAAAACATCCAAACAGACCCAAATCAAAACCCCTCTGGCTTGAAATAAAGAGGTGGTAAGAACTACTCCTCTGAGTATGACATTCTTGAAACCAAAGCCACACTGGGAGCACTCATAGCTGTGAACTTTTAATGGTGTGAAAGCCAAGAGACTGTCTCTAATTTACAGTACTGTAGCAATCAGGTCTGAACTCTCTTAAAACTCCCATGACAGTCAAAGAGTGCTGGCTTTTGGCTCCTTTCCATTTTTAATGTGGATATTTGCAGTGCAGGTACTTCAGTGACAGTTCTCAGTTTGCACTAAAGTGGCTGGGGAGTAGCCTTTCCAGTGGGCTCTTTTGTGGTTTTGTTATCTTTATTTAAAAGAGCTGCAGCTCACAACTGGCAAATCTGGCAATGCTTGAGGCTTAACCTGATACTAATTTTCCCAATAGCACAGCAGGAGTGCAATCTAAAGAATCTTTTCTCACAGTTTTTTACTGATTGGTCTTCCGGGGTTTGGCTTGTTTTTGGACAACCAGGAAGAAGACTAGGACGAACTCAGGGGGTGCTTGTGACTTAAAATAGAATCATTTAATTTATAACACCTTTGGAAAGCAACTGCTCTGTGTGCATGGTGCTGGTATTTTCTCCTAGTCATTTCAATAGAATTCATTGTGAGCTGCATCTTGGTCATAAGCTGGAGGCAGCATGCTCAGACAGGGCCCAGCTGGGCCTCTGCAAAGGAAGATTTTCTGCTGAAGAGTTGTCTGATGCTGTGGGGCCCCAGTGAAAAGGAAACCCTCAAACTACTTAGTTTTGTCCAGCTGAGCTGGGCATTGCACAAGGCTGCTGACTTTCCCAAGCTTTGGTCTGATACTGCCTTGAGATGCCTCCATCCCTCCTAGGAGTGTCCATATGGAAGTGATCTGGCCTCCTGGAGGAGAAACTGCTTGAGGCATGTGCTTGACTGAGCAGTAATCTTAGTTTCATTCTGCAGTATCAGAGTGACTATCTATCAATTTGATACTGAAACACAAAACTGACAATGTAGAGGTTGGAGTAGGAATTGAGGCTCTTATTCAGATTTTATCCTTTCATTATCTTGCTTATAGAGACTTTCTCAAAAACTGAAAGCGTTTTAATTTTGGGGGGGGTTTTTTAGGTTTTTTTTTGTTTTTTTTTTTTTTTACTGCTATCCCTCTTATGTAGTCCTGAATCATTTCCAGAGGAGTGACTGGGTCCAGGAGCTCTGGAATGGCTGAGGGAGGAGCGGCTGGAAGAGTGTACCTCTCTGTCACTATTGGTGAAATATGTGTTTGTGACATAGTGAGCCACCAGCTGGGTGGCTGTGCAGCTCTTGAGTACAAAGGGAAAAATAAATCTGAATTAAGCTCTCTGTGCCAAATACAAATGGGTATATGAAAATTATACCAGCATTTTTGTAACTTTGGCAACCAACACTCTTGGATACTGCCTCCTTCCCAGCATACACTGATGGTTCAGGATCTGCTCTAGTGAATTGGAAGGCAAAGACTTTCCATGAGTAAAGAGCAACAAAGACAAAGGCTGAAAAGCTGTTGTTTCCTGCTCTATGAAATCAGGAAGGTAAGGTGAAGGAGATTTATTAGAAAGATGGTGCAGTAATTTAAATAGCTGCAGAAAGGGCTGCCTGCCCCTTTCTAGGATGTACTTCATTGACCAATGGGATTTTTTACATGATTCACCATTTTTTAACTTTGTACAAAGGCTTACTAGTAGCATAAAGCCTTCTAAAAGACTAAATAGAAAAGCTTTTAATCTTAAGGCACTTTCACAGACTCATGGAGTGGTTGAGGTTGAACTTCTGGAGGTCATCTTATCCAACACCCCCTGCCCACGCAAGCAGTGTCACCCAGAACTTGTACAGCTTTTAATATCTCCAGGGATGGAGACTTTGCAACTTTTTTGGGGAGCCTCTGCCAGCACTTGGAGACTCTCATAATAAGGAAATTTTCCTGATGTTCTGAGGCAATTGTCTGTGTTTCGGCTTGTGCCAATTGATCTTTGTGTTGCTGCTGAGTATTAGTGAAAACAAACTGGCTCTGTCCTTTTGGGCCCTCCCATCAGGTATTTATATACTTTGGTGCCCTTCTTCTCAAGGCTGAACAATTCCAGACTTTCTCAGTTGTTCCTTGTAGGAGAGATGCTCCAGTCCTTTAATTATCTTGGTGTTCCTTATCAAAGCACAGGCGACACCTGACAAAGAGAAGAGAATGATGCATCTGACTACATCATCAGAAGGCTAAATAATCACTTTATTATTCTATACTGTATACATTGCATCTAAACTGAATCTGCCTTGCACTCACCCTTGCTCACAACTGCACAGAACTGCCCTCATGTCCTGACTCTCTCGTGACTGTCAGCAGACAGTCTGACACATACACATTCGTGGCCCTGATAGACCAAGGGAACAAAACATCCTCACTTTGGGTGACCAATCTCCATATTGCGTTCTACTCTGGCACAGCAAGAAAGATAGGAATTATGTTTTCCTTCTTCTCTGCTCGTCTCACAGCTTCTCTCTGTTCAGAATTCCACAGTTCCTGGGTAGTACACAGTTAGAAAAGCCACCATGGATGGCAACCCAAACATCTGAGTCAGTTTATGTATGTGAGACACACAAACTGAGGAACAGTTAACTTATAAAAGAGAGCTTTAAATCAATGCAGGCAAGAAGTGATGGTTTAGTGCATAGTAGTAGCCTCTCGACTGAAGTGGGATTAATTTTTTTCTGTGAATGAACTCTTCATATTTGCATTTGATGAATTTTTGGTTTAGGTTTTGTTTTTTGAATGAAGTGACTCTTCCCAAAAGTTGTTTTTATTAGAAAAGAATGCCCGATGCTTGTTGATGTTTAGAGTGATGATTGTTTTGTCATATAAGTGTAGTTTTTATTTATATATTTTAATGGCACAATGGAGTTCATTAAAACGAGCTGTAGGAAAATAACTAGTAGAAAATTTTGCTAAATTTAGCAAAGCCTTAAATTATTATCATTAATTTCATTAACTTGCTTGGTTAAGCCTTTACCTAGTTGCTCTCTTTATCATTAAGTGCTTACCCTTGAAATATTCTATGAATGCTTTGACATAGATTGCTAATCCTGGACAGCAGGGTCCATTGTCTTTGTGATAAGAATAAAAATCTCTCAGAAAGACAGAGGTCATAATTACTGTCAAACATCCATCTGCAGTTGCAGCCTAAGAAAAAAGCTGGAAATATAAAGTTTCTGAGATTAATTCCTTACGAAAATCTTTTAAGTGTCATCAGTTTTGGAGAGAACACCAGGAGTATGAACGCACTACCAATGTGAAGGGGATCATTAACAGATATAAACACTCACAGAGCTTTTAGAAAAGATAGGGCAAGGTGTGTAAAAACCTGAGAGCTAAAGCACTCCACAAGCAGGAGTAGTATTGTGTTCTTTACATTTTTCTTGTTTCAACCTTTTTCTTTCCCTGACATGAACATGTCTATACTGTTATATGGATCTTAAATTCTATATGCTGGCTGCCTTCTGGAAAAGGTAGAGTGTTTGAGAACCACACTTTAAGAGTCTGGGCCCTACATTACTGATTATTTAATCTTGTCAGTATAGCTCTTGGTGTGGGCTTTTTCTATGTTTGGTTTTTTTAATATATTGTTTCCATACAAAGGGTTTAAGTTGAGAAATTCAATACCTAAGAAATTAATTTACCATTACTTAGTGCCTAAGCAGCCAGACCCACAGCTACACTGTATGTCTGCTTTGAGTCCTTGCAGAAAGAGCACCTCTGAGAAGTCTGTCCCTCTAATGCCATATCAGTGCCATTGAGTTACCATAAATTCAACTTGATTTTTTAAAAATTTTTTTCTTGGAGATCCTATTTTTTTTTGTCTGCTCACAACAAAGGGAAATTTCTGGCCTAGAATGTATTTAACTACTCACTGGCAATCTAGTTTCTTGAAATTTGGCTTTTGCTGATACCTTCGCATATACATTCATTTTCAATCTGCTTAAGACTATTGCAAATGTCATAGGGAGACGGTGGGTTGGCAAATCTATTCCTTGGCTCTGTCTAAAGGCATGTGCAGTATAATGTAGTGCTGGTGAAATACCAGAGGGAAGGAGGGAGAGTCATTCCAAGGCACACACTTAGACTGGCACAGACTGAGTGTGTTCTGCCCTTTGTGCACTGCAGGAGAGAAGTGGAAAGAGCTGCCCATCTACTCCTAAAACATGTTTAGGGCTTCTTGGGAGAGAAGGATAGCAGTAAGAAAACGTCTAGAAAACTCATTATTTCAGTGCATATTGAAATGCCTTGCTGTACTTCTAAAATTAGTAATTTATCAGCTATGCTAACCTGTATATTAAGTTTCCCTTCACCCTGCCAAATCAAGGTGTTTGGGGAACTGAAAGGGCAATTAATTCCATGACAGAACCTGTGCTTGTATGTATGGTTTGTGATAACAGAGAAGTGTTTTTACAAATGCATGCTCACAGAGACATAAATACTGATTGTATTGTATTTTGTATTTGTATTGCAGTAACTTGGGGATACATTTTTAATGCAGATTCAATTCCTATATGGCACTCTAAATATTAAGCTGAAGGCTAAACATAAATGTTTGCAGTTTTCAATCAAGAAACTTCAGTGGTGATGTGGGAATAGGTAATTGGCCAAATTATTTACTGACTTTGATATGAATGCTTATTCGGTGCTTGCTTCCCTGGAGCTAAAGCAGAAGATAATAGCCCCAGCCTTCAGTCTCCTCTTTCTCATGCTCTACGATAAGAGCACACTTTTAAGGTGATTATTACTTAATTACCGCCATTATGCTGCTAATACCCACCAGATAAACACAGCTCTCCTTTTTGAGTGTTCTGAACTAGAATATTAAGTGGTCCCAGGTTGGGGGTGGGGAACCTGAATTGGAATTCTCCATTCTTGTCTTGCTCCTTGGTGGGGAAGACAAGGCCTTGGAGTGCCTGATGGGGTGGGAGACTCCAGGGGCCAGAAGTGCCTTCCCTGAGAGGGGAGACTGCCCTTGACAGGGAGGGGTGAACCCCAGGGAGATGCCAAGGCACATGGTAGGGGAGCCAGCTGTGATTTATTTTTCTTTGCATTTTATTTTATTTTTCATAACTGTTTATTCAACTTTCACTGGTATAATCCTGTCCTTTTATACACAACTGTCTCCAGTGTGTATATATAAAAAAATGTATAATTTACTAAATGTGTGTGCATTTTATTTTATTTTTCATGTGTTTATTAAACTTTCACTATTATAATCCTGTCCTTTTATACACAATTGTCTCCAGTGTGTATATATAAAAAAAATGTATAATTTACTAAATGTGTGTGTATATATAACTGAAATAATGCCATGTTATCTTTGGTGTTGCTACTTGAGGCACTTCTTATTGGAAGGGCACTCCTCAGGACTAATTTTTTTTTTTACATCTGCATCATAACAGTATTAATTTTTTTTATTTTTGCCTTGTTATTTCTGCCAGTCTAGGAAGGAAGGTAGATGGGTGTGGAATATCTTGGTTTTAACCACATCATGCAATTTAACTCTTTGCTAGGTAAATTTTTTTTGAGAGAGGCATTATACCACTAGTAGAAACTAGGGAAGCTAAGGAAAAAAACCCCTTTCTTAATGATCTACTTATATCAGCTATCCAAGCAAAAACAGATTAAGAAAAAATACTCTCATTAACTAAACTGCCATATTTTATCCAATCTCTGTGGAAACAGATGTGCTATAAACTTCTTTCCTTTGCAACTGGGTTAAAAGCTAACAAACAAATGCAGAGACTGCAGACAAGGCTGACAGGTTTAAGATTCTGCATGTACAGTGATGTTTTTCCAAAAATCCTTGAAAGGTGTGATGGATTTTTTTTTTTCTGGATTAGTATATAATAACCTTCAAGAGCCCTAAAATCAGCAGTGTCAAGATGAGGTGACATTTGATGATGTTTGTAATCAGCCTTTAAGAAGTACACAACTTGGTTGTGTGTAATGACATTGTCCCATTCATCAAGTTGTTATTTGAAGTCAAACTTACCAAGAAGCTTTCAATGGGAGCCTCACTTTGGGCAGAGAAATGGAAAGTACTGGCGTTTGTAATCAGCCTTTAAGAAGTGTAACTTGGTTGTGTGAAATGACATTGTCCCATTCATCAAGCTGTTATTTGAAGTCAAACTTACCAAGAAGCTTTCAATGGGAGCCTCACTTTGGGCAGAGAAATGGAAAGTACTGGTGTTGTCTACTCAGTAGTCATTTCTAAGGTCCAGGAGATGCCATAAGTTACAAAGTGTGTAATAACATTGACAAGCTTCTATAATTTTTAATTAAAACACTGGGTTTGGCTTGTTTTTTTGATTTTTAATGGCCCAAGGTTGACTGTCTCTGGACATATGAAGGAAAGAAGTCAATCAAACCCACATAAGAGTCAATGCCTGGGAAAGCAAGGCATTCTTCTGCAAGAAGGGCAGCTAAATGAAAGTGGCACGTTAGGAAATATTCATCTCCTAATCCCATTTTTCTAAATAGTGTTACAAGTACTGTGATTTGCAGGAAAAGAGAACCAAACTGTCTGCAGTAACAAGAATGTGAATAGTTATCAGAAGAATTCCTTTGCCAAATGCTACCAAGCTCTGAGTTAAGTGGGTTAACCTGGAAGTCTGCAGCCTCATCTATCACCTACTGCCTTTTCCATGGGTGGTTGTGTGTTGTCCCAAGGCACAGTACTCTGGCAGCAAAGGGAGGGTGTCCTAACAAAACTAATCTCAGATCAAAGGGAGTGACTATTCCCCTTTTGCTGGGGACACCGGGGCTGGGGTGCTGGGCCCAGCTTTGGATACACAGTTCTTGCCACCAAATGCGTAGCACAGTCTTCACTTTGAGAAATCAGATGAGTTTGAAAGTCAAAATAATTCTCTTCTGCTAAAGCTATCACTAATTTTCCTGTCACAGCAAACAAGTAGACATTTTAGGGAGGAAGAAATTCCAATCTAGGCAGCAGACTGACAAATACTGTGGTATATCTCTGTTTGTGTATAAAGTCTGGCTCGTATTTCATAATAAACTCAACTCTTATTCTGATAGTTTACTGTCATTTCACTGGTTTTACTTTTCAGCCTACAGGCATCATCTTTGCAACAACTGGGATTTAGGGGATGAAATAACATTGTTATTCTGCTCATGTTTCAACCGCTTGGGTTTTCTATTTGTTCATGTCTGTATTTTTATAGAAAATTGGTAAGTGCTGTAATTATAGTCTGTTGAAAGCAAGTAGGTCAGAGCTACACTTTCCATTCCAGTGGGGCTGCTGGCACTGGAGAGACAGAAATACAGCTGGATGTTTTCACTTGTCTGGGTGTTGCTGCCATTCACTTCTCACAACTGCTCACCAAAATACCGTCAGAGGTAATAACAAAATCAACCAATGCATCTGTGTTTAAAAGGTCCTCTACTCATGTATTGCAATTCTCTGGCAAAAGATTTTTTGGGACATCATGCAGGAATTATACTAACTGTTGAGGGAACATTTCTTAGCGTGTACTGGTGACATCTTTTCATGTAAATGACTGAGAACCTGGTGAGAGGAGAGATCTTGCTTGGACCTCCTATTCACAAAGGAAGAACGGGTAAGGGATGTGAAGGTTAAGGATTGCTGCAGCTACAGTGACTGTGAGATGACAGTGCTCAGGATTCCAAAAGGATTAAGGTAAAAAGCAGGATTGTATCCCAGACCTCAGGAGAGCAGGCTTTAGCCTGTTTGGGGACCAAGAAGAACACAGACATACTGCCCAGTTCTGCAGGGACAGGGTTAGGAAAGCCAAGTCCTGATATGGGATACAAAAGGTGCCAAGAATAACTTTGAGTACAGCAGCAGAAAAAAGCAGAGTGGGGAAAACATGAGCCCACTGGTGAAGAGGACCTGGTGACAAAGGGCACAGGAATGTCTGAGGTACTGACCATTTTTATCTCAGTCTTTAGTAGTAAGACTAGCCAGAAGTCTGGAGCAAGGGAGATCTCCTCCTCCTTGATGGAGAAGAACGAAATTAGGGAACAGCTAAGCAAACTGGATGTACTGAACAAACTGCCCATGGGATGTGTTGGGACATACCCAGGAATGCTTTGAGAAGTGGCTAATATCATTGCAAGACTGCATTTAATTAAAAAATTAAATGCTCTTTGGGAGCTCATGGGAAACAGAGGAAGATCCTGAGGACTGGAAGAAGGTAAATGTCACTTTGATCTTCAAGGATGAGGATCTAGCTAGCCCTTAACATTCCTTACTCCTGTGGGCATTTAAAGCAATGATGTGGATTGTCAGTGGCAATTTCTATTGTATCTTCTGCCTGTTCTCTTATTTATTAGTGTATACAACTTCATTTGTGGGTTAGGTTGAGTGATCTCTCCTGTCCTTAACTCATGAGCTTTCCTTGTATTTTCTCTCCCAGGTCGAGCTGAGGAAGGGAGTGACAGAGAGGCTTTGGTGGGCACCAGGCATCCAGTCAGGGTCAACCCACCTCACTCAGAAAACCAGACATTTTCAGTGTTTATCTGGCTGCATAAAGAAAGTGACTAACAAGAGCATGAATAGTTAACCTGTAAATAGAGATTCAGAGATTACATGAAAGGACAGATAGCAAAGCACAGACACTAAAGTGGTATGTGAGTTTTTAAAATTTTTTTCTCCTGTCCACTATACGCAAAACAAGCACAGCTAGTAATTATTTGCAGCTCTCTTGGATTCTCACTTTTAATAAGCAGGTTTCAATTTAAATGATACCTTTGTGCTGGCTGCATCAGTTGCTGCATTGCTGAGATGCTTGGGAAAATGAGCTGAGCCAGCCCACTCCTGGTGTCTGAGTGTTTAGAAAAGCAGCTGATGAAAACACTACCTACCCCTTCTGAAGGTGGCTGCTGCACTCACACGCAGCTGTCCTTATTTATGTATAAATTTAAGTTGTAAGGACTGAAATTTTGAATGTGCATTGTGAAAGTGGCACTAAAGACAGAAGATACATTCCCAAAGCTATGTGAGCCAAGAATGACTTCACCTTTTCCAGCCTCAAGAACACCAAGGAACACAGCAGCTGATCTGAGAGCTTTTTTGCTTCTAAGATGCAAGAGATCTCCTCCTGCTCAAAAATTCTTTTCCCCTCAAGTTGTTTGTTTTTTTTTTTCATACCCCACTGTTATTAATTTACACCTTGCCAGTATTTGTAAGACTGATTTTATTGCTGTTGTTGTGGGAACAGAATTCTCAGCCATATGGCATGACATCTTCACTTCTGCATGACAGGAGACAGGATCCATTTTACAGTTTTGCAGTGCGGCAAAAAAAAAGCCTTAATTTTCTTAGGGAAGATCCATATTAAAATAGAGAAAAAAAAAAAAATATATATATATATATTTAGTGAACAAATTCTTTTCCAAGGGACTAACTTGGACTGGAAATGCTTAAAAGAATATTTTGGTCTTCTGCATAAATCCAAAATTTGCCCATCACATTAATACATTTTTAATTTGGCTGAACTTTGGTCTGTTTGTTTTTTAAATTTTGTCATTTGGTGGGTTTTTGGGGGTTGTTTCTTGGTTGGTTGTGTTGTTGTTGGTATTTTTCCAACTGTAGAAATAACAGGAGAGAGACCAAAACCTCTGACCCAGGACAGCGAAGTGCCACAAATTTTCATGTGCATACTGATGGTCTGTGTCCAGTATTCCTGACCTAGCAGGGCTGGTGTCTCATAATCTAACTATCTTGGCTTTGAACATATGGAGTGCCTTGTCTTGGTCTAAAAAGAAGTAATACCACCCATACTAAGATGATTGTTTCACTGTGAAAGTTCCCCTGAAGATGAAGATCCAATAACAGAAGGATTTCTACCCTCTGACTTTAATTAGATGCACCAGTCTTGCATCTTCTCTGAGAAAATGAACTGACTTGTTAATAATACAGCTTAAGGGTGTTTTCTAATGAGAATTTAAACTGATATGCTATCAACCAATGTCATCCATTCTGGGCTGTGCAGGAGGGTGTCCCTCCTGATGTTTTGCATAGATGTGTATTTTGGACTGCGATGTAATCCTTCTCATGAAAAGTATTGGGTTGGCTTTACTAAGCCTGACAAAATAGCAGCACAAGAGGCTGATTAGTGCTTAAAGGTAAAGGTTGGGTGGAGAAGGGAGGGAGTGCCCACCACTGCACTGTGCAGGGAGGAGCAGAGGTGGCCACTCACTGTCCCCAGCACCCTTGAGCAAAGCCCTGTGGCTGGTGAGAAGTGGGTGCCTTTCTGCTCCCAATGTCAAGGCCAGAACCTTTGTGGCACAGCACTGAAGGATGGCTTTTTAAGCTGAGTACTTTCCTTACAGGTGGCAGCATCACAGAATTCTGGTGCCTGCTGCCTTGGCAAGTGAAGTACAGAGGGTGCAACTTGTAGATAGGAGCACATTCATAAATTATTCCCAAAGTCAGGCCCTGGTACTGAACCATACCTCTCTCTTCTGCTGCCTCCTACTCTCCAAATATATAACTAAAATGTTTACTTTTTTTAAATGACAGGTAGTCTGGTTTTAAATGTGTCTTAAGACACATTTATTGTTCTACATAGAGAACTTGACTTGATATATTACTATTTCTGTAGTTAAATTCCTTGCTAACTGCTGCATCACTTAAATAATGATATTTCCCTACAACTTATTTGTTAACCATCCTTTCACAAACTGAGGGAAAAGGTTGTCACTTTGACACTTATGTTTGATATTTGTTAGTTTAAAAATAAAATCCAAACAAAACTCCACAACTAAACATGAAACCAGTGCCAGCTGTTATGATAAGGAAACAGAAATGTTAGGGCTTCCCACTTTTTTTCTCCTTTAAGTGTAGTAATTCTAACACAGTCATTAAAATAACTTGCATTAATGCAAATATCAGAAAGTATATTTTCTGCCTTGTGCTGCTGAATACCTAATACTGTGGTTCAGCTGAGTGTGTTGACTGAAAGCCACCAAAAAACCTGAAGACTAATTTACAGTTCTCTTATTTGACAGGGCTTCATGCATTATTGCTGTTCTGTAATACATATACAGAGCATTTAAAATTTTTTAAAAAGCAGTCTGCTTCTCAGCTATCAGATTTACTATCTGTCATGAAACTGAGAAGGATTCTAGACTAAAATCACTCAAGATGGAAAACTAGAGAAAATATGCAAGATTTATGAAGAAAAAAACTACTGCTTAATCTCATTTATATAAACTCAAACCACACAGAGAAAAAGCTAGGACACAGAAATTGACTATCAAAGCTTGCTCATGTTAATCTTCAGAATTACATTTTCAGCATTTAGCAATAAGATGTGCCATCCTTGAAGCCCACAAAATTTGGAAGAACTCCATATTTTTTCTCATGTTACTGTAATATATTCCTTTTATTTATTATTGTCTCAGAGAAAGAATGTTACAATGTAGTGTTTGAAGCAGCATTTACTCGGCAGCAGAGGACAAAGGAGGCATACAAACACAGGCAGAAAAACAACTTTATACATAACCTCATATTCAGAACAAAAATAAAATCCACCAAATTCACTACTGATTTCTTTTTATACTTATGTTGGGAGTATTTTTTAAGATTCTTTGCCTAGAGAATGATGTAGCTTGATAAAAGCTAAGTACTTTGCAGAGAACAGAATGTAAAGCTATTTCCAATACTACTTATGAAGATAGGTCTGAGGTAGAAAGGTGGTCGTGGTTTTCCTCTTCTGTAAAATGTGGGGTTTTTTTCTTCTCAGAATAACTACATTACATTTTAATAGGAGCCAGCATCTTTTCTTCCCACCTTGATAGCTTTGCTCCACTTGCTCAAGACTAATACTTAGTTAGCATCTGAAAAGCTCTGTAGAAATGCCAAGTCTACATCACCTTTGAGAGGTAAGCACATCACCCCCACTTCACAGATGGGAAAACAGAGGCAGAGTGGTTAAATAACTTGCCAAAGGGTTCAGAAAGAACTGGCACTGGTGCCAACAGCAGAAGGTGGTCAACACTGTGCCTGAATCACTCCTTGAGCAGCAGCAGTTCAGGAGTAAATACTGTGGGTGCAGGACAATCTGGCTGGCAAAACTTCACAAAACCACCAGAAATTCCTGACTTGCTCTTTTAATGTCCCCTAGCATTTTTGAGTAGCAGTAGAGAATTTTACACCTCTTTCAATACCATTTTAAGATAAAGATTTTTTTCCTTCAGTAATAATTAAGAACAACACAGCTTTGTTTCTCTTTACTATACAGGAAAGGTATTGCATGCAGTTTTACCAATTAAAGGTATGTCCTAGAATTAAAGCAAGTGTCCATGCAGCATTGTAAACTCTGTGAAGGCATTAAAATCTCTTATGATAATTTTTAAACTAGAGATCAGATGATCAGTGATATACTTTCCCATAATTATCCTTATCAAAAGTAATCAAATAAATAAATTATCTTAAAGATAAGGATGATCTGCAAGATTACAATGCCAAATGACAATACCTACGTGCACTGCAGTTCTGGAGAAAGTTCTGTTGGTAATAGTATTGGAAAGGGCTTTTTAATTGTCTCTTCATTTCCAAGAGGCAGACAAAAGAAAGGGATCTCACAGTAATGAGCTTCACTTCATAGACTGTAAATTCCAAAACCTGAAGCAAGTTTGGCCCAGCAGGGAACAGCAAAGCTTTGTCTCTGGACAAAGTTGGGAAGGGTTACACTAATTCTTACTAAAACCAACTTAAGCTATCATCTAAGTCCTCTTTTTAGCTATCTCCCGATTCAAAGTAAAATAAAGCTTAAAAAAATAATCCTCCAAATGGAGTGTTGTCTGGAAATAACAAAAAAAGAAGTTAAAAATACCACTTAGGTACATAAGGATGCTAATTATGACTTGAAATGAGAGTTTACCTTGTTTAATTGAGTTAAAATATTGTATCTTGCACCTAATGATAATTGTTGTTAACCAGTAACAATGATGCAGATTATGGGAACTTCATATGCCAACGCTGAAAACAATGCAAGGATATTCTGAAATCTGTGTGGTCATAAGGTTAGCATACAAATAATCAGTACAGAGTATTACATGTGTGAGAATATAACTAAGGGTACTTTACAATGCAAAAGCAAAGAGCTGAAAGGAATGTATAAACATAACGTTTTGCTCCAAACTCCTTATGCAGTTCTCTTTACGATTATCAAAAAGAACGTATATAAAGCCCCTGCCCCTTTTCCCCTGGCTGTATATTTATACAAATCAGTGACAAATATTCCACTGCTCATTAATTTACAGTTGCATAGAAAGGGAAGAAGGAAAAAAAAAAAAAGATACTATAAAAACAACATCCTCTTCTTTGGGTATTCAGTGTTGTACTGTTTCAAGCGGAACACGCGGTCGGAGCGCACGGCGCGTCCCGGGGTCCCGCGCGGGTTTGTGATGAGGCGGAACGCGTGGCCGGCAGATGCAGAACAGGGCTGTGCTGCACGCCAGAAGCACTGGCTGTCATCCCCAGGAACACCTCACATGGCCTGTCGTGATGAGAAACAGCATCAGTACCACGTGTCAGCAACACAAACTTCTACCTGCTCTAGGCTCAGTCAGCCCAGGACTGTGCATCATCTTACAAAACCCCTGCATTTTAAAAATGTACATGTAATGGCCTAAGACTTAGCAAATAACTGAGGCAAACATTTAAAAGAAATCTAAGCCGACAATATTGCAGTGTTAAAAGTCCTTGCTGAAGCGGTTGCCTACTCTGTTTAATTTAAAGCCTAAGGTGCTGTGTGGCTCCTGATCCTCGTGCACTGGTGCCCACAGGTCCTGCAAGCGGAGCTGTGGGCACCAGGACATATGGACGTCTTTGCAAGAACCAGCTCTGATATTGCAAGCTGCTGCTGGCTTTAAACTAATTGGCTCAAATAAATGCAAGCAGGTTCCATCTGGATAGCAGCACAGACCTGCGGAACCATAATACCTGTGGCGCTGTCTGACCTAGTAGAAATTTTCTATTACCTATAACATTCTGGAATTTGGCTTTCCTCTGGTATCAGTTTAGCTCCCAAATAGACCCCTACAGAAAAATGTAGACAAAAGCCACCCGAACCCCTTTGTTCTACTGGAACTTTTCACTTGCTTTACTTTGTTTCCAATGTCTATGCAAGTATGTAAACACGTCTCATACCTGTGGTCTGCCAGCGAAACTTGC
The DNA here is from genome assembly GCF_014805655.1 of Passer montanus. Taxonomy (NCBI): domain Eukaryota; kingdom Metazoa; phylum Chordata; class Aves; order Passeriformes; family Passeridae; genus Passer; species Passer montanus. The sequence continues at coordinate 14,004,184 of NW_024366591.1, forward strand.
TGCAAATAGGAAAAAAAAAAGGTTAGAAATTTACATAATTCTGCATCTTGACAGTTTAAAAACAAAGTTATTATCAGGAAAACACATACTACAGAAGAAAAAAAAAGTTATCTTTAAAAGACTAAACATTTAACAAGAAATGTGTTGCAATGGTTGAATTCTTCATAAACTTAGTTTTAACAAATTTATAGCATTATAACAATATAGTTAATATGGATTGCTTAATTTTCACCATCTGTAGCTATATCAGAATGCCTGAGTGATGTATTACAGTATCATCTGTTTAAAATGCTCTGCTCTGGACATCACTCAGATGCACAGACAAGACTTTTGAACAGTGCTGTACACCTGCCTGCTTCTGAGGACCAATGACATAAATAAGGAAGGAAAAAGGGGCATTATATCCATGACCAGTGGATCTGATGGAAAAAAACCAAAAAACTAACAAAAAAATCCAAACCACAAAACAACAAAATCCACCATTGTAAGTATTGCTGGCTATATGCTGTTATGAACTGCTTCATAAAGGATATTTGACATCAATAGAAACATGAATTTCAAGATGAATTATAACCTGAAACCCATGAAAACAAGCAAGACTTCTGTCTTTGTTAAACAGTCAAAATGGGATAAAATTTATCTGCATAAGGCTCAGATGCTAGTAACTCCTTGATGGAGGCTGTGGCCATGGCAGAAGAGACAAGTAAAGATGAGATTTTGAAGGAAGATTTTTACTTTCTCGTTTGATTTTTTTTTTTAATAATTGGACATGAGATGTTGCACATGAAGGCTGTATTGATAAAATTGAGCTTGGATATAATAAAGAGTCTAAGGACATTATTCTTTAAGGTTAGGAATAATGTGATGTCTAGAGAGTCCGTGGAATCTACATCCGAAGTCTTACAGAACAGATTTGACAATTGTCCAGCCAGGAAAACAGATCCCTCTCAAATGGCCACAGGAAAAGATAGTGGACTTGGATAGTATGCCATGATCTTCCTTAGCAAAACCCAGAGTCTAATGCACTTTGTTGGGAAGGTCAGACTAATAATCCTCATTCCAGGCTTCTAAAACATTTAAGATATGAATCTGACAGTTAAAAAAATTTACTTCAAAGTAAAAGATGTTATAGAATGACTGAATGAGAACAAACATAAGCAGTACCTACTAACTGGGGCAAGGTGGTTTAAGCTGACAATGGGGAAAAATCACATGAAATTTGGAACTGTATCTCCTTTTAATCTTAAATGCTCAGATAGACAATATGAAGGGGTCATGGTTTTCACTTGCAGTATTCTCCTGTCTCATTCAAGGTGTTTGTTCATGGAATCAGAGAATTTTTTTCTGTTTTCCAGTCCTGGAGAACGGCCATCCTTACCAAGCTTGTCCTAACACAATGCAATTTGCTTTAAATTCATTTGGGCCAAATGACAATGTAGCTGTATAGTCACAGAGCAAGACAGTAATTTGCAAAACCAAGAACAAATGCTTGAGTTGGATTTTATACCTGATTATACCAATTTGAATACACACACCTTGAGGTGTGCTGAGCAGCTCCACTAGTTGTTGACCTCAAATGAGATGCTCCTTAGAATCAAAACCTTAATTTGCAGAACAAGGGGCTCTGAATTGTTGAACTCATCAAAAATCAAAAAGGACAGCTGAAACACGACCTTGTTTGCTAGAACCTGATTTGCTTTTCAAAACATGCAAGTGCATCTTCTGTGATGCGGCAATGTGTGTTCAAGGGATAAAAGGGGTGTTTTAACAGGGTTCATAGAGTTTATGAAATAGCACAGGGCTGAGTCTTGATTGGTTCCAAAAGGACTGGGCATAAACAGCCACTCTCTGACTTCTGCCTTTTAAAACTGATCATTATTATTACATTTCATTTGAAACTTTCAACAGTTTTGCAAATATATCAAAGTTTTCCCTACTGTTTTTCTAAGCAAAAGACCTGGAATATATATAGAGAAAGACATATATATGTATAAATGTATTTTACAAAACCCACCATAATACATGAGACAGATTCTCACTTTTGCAAGGTCAGTGACACTGGAAGGAGGATCAGGGGAAATGTATGTCAGCTGATACAGGACATGCATAGGAACAAGCTGGTTTTCCTTTTGATCTCTCTTTAATAGACACCGAATAAAATATTAACTTCCAATGCATTTACGCAGGAAAAAGTGTTATGTGCTGCATTCACAGATTTCCTCTGATCTATTTAATAACTACCTCAGTAATTAGTCTAAGGACTAATTGTCTAAGAACTTTTTTTTCAAGCTTTATTACAAAAATTGCATTCAGAATCTGGATTCTGTATTCACTTAAGTTCTACAAAAGGTTTTCATCAGCAGCTAGTGAGATTTTAGATGTCTTTCTCCTTATTTGGGCACTGCTGAAAATTCCACGCTGAGCTACAGGTTTTTCTTATAGTGAATTGCTTCCATTTGAAAACATTTATTTATCCTCAAAAGCAGTGTCTGTTGAGGAATTTTAAGGGACAGAATTATATAGCTTGCATATCTACACAAGAAATCTCCTCAGAGATATTTATTTTCCTAATCAATACCACAAGAATGATTTTTTTTTTCAAAAGACCACCTGAAATTCAATATGATTCTCAGAGACATATTTTGTTAAACTTACAGCAACAAGCTGGAAATGTGTTGTTGATTTGCTCCATAACATCTGTTAGATCTGTATTGGTATCATGAGGTGGAACTAACAAGTCATCTGCAGATATGACAACAAAAAATCATTTTTGTAACAGGAGGAGAAAAAAAATAAAAGGACAACAACATTCTAAAAGGCATTCTTAGCCAACATTCCAGTTAATTACTCCTTTATATTTCAAGGGAAAACAGTACCTGAAACCTTTGTAATGTGCAGGAACTATCATCGATAATTGCCAGCTTTGGGAGAGGACATGAAAGTTACATTATTGATTTGCAGTCAAACTCATTTCTCTTTCATTAAAATTTAACCATTGCATCCAGGATTTAACTAGAAGTTGCCAGCAAGTAACAGTATATAAACATTTACAGTTAAATAAAATTACGAGATGAGGGAATTAAACTCAGTAGCTACTCTATTAAAATTCTGTTCCAATTGCAGACAATTTGTCATGCAACTTTCAGAGTGCACACACCATTTTTTCTCTGAAAAAAATACCAACATTTATCTTTTAGATGGTTTCTATTCAATATGTACCAGCCATTTCAGTAGTGCTAAAATCCCCCTTGCCATCTCTTTGAAAAATGATGCTTAAAATTAGTTAAGAGAATGGTTAGGGAACATAACTGGCTGTGTTGTTGGTAGTTTTAGTGGACAGCATCTTTCATACTGCATGAAATCAGACTCAAGTCCCATGTTTTTCCAGGTAAAGGAAAAACATATGTTAATGCTGAATGAAAATTGTTCAGTATGCAAGAGAATATTTTTCCTGTTTTCTACAGAAACAAAGTAATATTTCATCTATAACACAAAGCTTAAAAACAGAAACAGGAGGAATTTATACCTAAGATAATTTGAGAAAAATATTTTCTCTTTTCCCCTACTTTTGTCCATGCAATGGTCTGCAGTTATTTCTGCTAACTCATGGTGAAATTAATGAGTTCTGATACCAGAGAATTTAAAATAATCTTCCAAGCGAGAAAGAAATCCCTTCATGTGGAGAGCCTGTACCCATAAATATTGAATTACTCCTAAAGATGTGAACCTTTTGGGCATGGGAACATCAAAATACCAGGATAAGCAGAGGTTACACAAGACTTTTTAAAGCACATAGCAAGTGTAGATTATATGATTTGGACATTTGGTCCTGCATTTGACAGATTACTTGGGTCCATGTACTGGACAAACAGCTCTTGGCCACTTCAGTCCAATGAAGTCTGGCTCCCCTTTCAGTGAGGATGGATTTGCCCAGTAAATTCACTTGGTAAGAACAGCTGGAACCAAGTAGTCTATTGACAAAAGTCTGTAATTCAGAGTCACGTGGATTCTTAGGATACCACAGCCCTTTGCAAGTGTGAGGGAGCCACACCTCCAGCTGCACCGAGCAGAAGCATTGCAAAGATCCGCTCCTTTTGATTTACAGATCTGTCCAGAAGGTACCAACAAACCTATGCAGTAGTCACCTACGGCCTCATGAGCACGTTATCTGATCAGAACACTCACCTGTCTGATGGAAGTGTGAGCTTGTGTCCTGCTCCAGTGGGAAGCCCAGGGCAGAGTGCTGGGGCGAAGCACATGGGGAGGCGCCATTGACCCGGGAGTCTGACTCGGGCTGCATCAAAGACAAGAAGACACAAATTTAGGTTACTTGTATCCACATAATTTAATTGTAGGCTAGTATGCAGCCATCTTGTTCCTTTCCTTTTTTTATGTGCTCTTTCTTGTTTGTCCTCCAAACTATTGAAAATTTACCCTTCATCATACAAGTGATGAAGGGTAAAAAAAAACCAAAAAAAAGAATTTGTTAAAAGAAAATCTAGACTTAAGTACAGCTCTTACAAGACTCCAGTTGACGGTCTTGTTAAAAACAACATTCTGTTGCATCACAAAAACACAATGTAATATGTAACATACACAGTATGCCAAGGTTCCCAGTCCAGCTCTGCAGAAAGACTACACAATGGGATCATTTGGGTTGTGTTTATCTGCAGGGGTATATACCCATGTACACACATATGCACACACAAACAGGACATTCAGCTAGGGGCCCATAAAAAGCTTTACAAGGATGACTAAACATGCTTAGAAACAGCTGTTCAATCACAAGACTGTAGAACTCCAGAATCAAATGAATACTCAAGACAGATTCAAAACTATTTCATTAAATCTAAAAAGTGGTAGCCAGCCAACACTCCTTCTGACGCTGCTTCTCAGCCTTGTGGAAGACACCAAATTTGCAGGAACTTGTACTACACAGACTCCTGATTGTAGAACTCCAGAATCGAATGAAGACTCAAGACAGATTCAAAACTTTTTAGATTTAATTTCATTAAATTAAATTAATTAATTTCATTAAATCTAAAAAGTGGTAGCCAGCCAACACTCCTTCTGACGCTGCTTCTCAGCCTTGTGGAAGACACCAAATTTGCAGGAACTTGTACTACACAGACTCCTGAAAATTATGAGAAATAACTTATACACTTTGAAAAGATGCTTTTCTGGACTCTTAAATTCACTTGAAGAATCACTGAAATTGATATTACATTTAGCTGCAACAATGTTGGTATTTGAGATTACATTTAAGTATACATGGAATGTATATGTAATATGCATACATATATACATACATATATGGACAGAAAATAAGAAAAGGCCATAGCAGCTCAGAAATATTGGAAGGGACCTTATTCAGGCATTTTCCCCATCTTTTCCTTCCTTTCTTATTTTAAAAATTCCTTCAAGGAAGATACTGGTAATACAATATTTGAGCTCTAGAAGTGATTGTTCTGAAAAAAACCATAAATAAATGAAATAATATTGACATCTGAGGTAAATTTAACTGAAATTGTTGCTGCTATCACTTATCTTTTTGATTGCAAATCATGAGATTACTTCTGAACAGCTTAAGGAGCAGATTATTTAAGTAAATCTATCAAAAGCAGATGCTGAAGTAATACAAAAGATCATTGCTTTTAAGATCTTTCCAAAACTGAGCAAGTACCTAGAACAGCTATGAGACTTGATGCACAGTTAGAATACAGAATGGCTGTTAATTTGTGCATAAGTTTGCTCCTTTGCACTTCACAGCCTTAATTGAAATACTCAATTTGCTGAGATCGCTTCCAACCTAACAAAAACAATCTTCAGTAAAACTCCTCTAAATATTCTCTTTCAGCTTGACAATACTAAAGGCCAGCTTTGACTAAATGAATAAATCAAGAAATTTTAGTCTGCATAGGAGACAAAGAAAATTGGAAATGTTTTCAAGCCAGAGAAGGACTTCACTGTCAAGACACTTCTATGAACAGTGAATTACTATCAGGCAGTTAAGTAATTTGCTGCTCAGTACCAGCTAAAGAGTTTAAGTAAAATGAGTGTGGTGATTTTAAATCAGAGAAGCCTGGGATACCTTAACCCAGGCAATTCTGTATTGCCAGGAACCATTGCCTGAAATTTTAGAGCTGTAATGGTAGAGAGAGGAAGCAAATTCTCCACAGGTGAAGAGTCCCTTCAATACAGAACAAAAAAACTACTCCAGCAGTGGAGTCACTGCTTGCCCACCCCACAAACAGAGGAACAGGGAGAATGCGAATCATCCAAAATGCAAACTTTCACCTGGAGTAAATCTCATCCTCTGGCCCTGTTCAAGCAGCAACTATGAATAAATTGTGCACAGATTAATGAGAAGATCTGTGCTGGACAGACAAAACTGCAGCACAGCAACACATAGGCTCAGTCAAGGATAGTGAGGCATGGCAAAGTCAGCAGCTCATGTTGATAGACAGAAACTAAATGCCTACAAACTCAGGTGATGAGTTAGTCAAGGTACCACTTAGTAGCTCTATTGCAAGTGATAAAAGACCACTGCAGAGCACAAGCATTATCAGTGGATAAACTGAGAGAAAACAAAACATACTTTGGAAAACCTTAATTGTGAGGAAAATCTTACATTGATGTACCATAGGTTGCTGCAGCAGTCAGAATGAAACATTGCAGCTGGATTTAAAAACAAGTCAAAACCCACAACACTATCATCTTCTAATCAGATGACAATACCTGATTACTTCATTTCCATTTAAATATACTGACAAATGATGCACTGCATAGTTCCAGTGATTGCAATAAAAATAAAAGCCTAAACAAATCAAACTCTTCTTCCAAATTAAGGACAATATTGTTAAGCAGCTGAAGAGTGGGGTTTGGAGCAGAAAGTGAAGTTTTGTGGTGATATAATTGCCTTAGTAAAATCACCAGATACTGGAAAATGTTAAATGCAAACCAGTTGAAGATATAGATATACTGGCATGTATTTACGTGATTTAACAATTTTATTGTTGGAGAATTTGAGAAAAATAGCAGTAGAAAATCACATTCTATTTGACTCCAATTATATAACACCTACAAAATAAGAGCTCTTTCATCCTAACCCACTTCAGGCATCATGAAGTTCATGTATTCTTATTCAAAACAACTCAGCAGATAGCCCTTAAGACAGAAACCAAAACCAAATAACTCTAGATTATTATTATACAGCTGCTGCTGCTTGAAAGAAATAAAAGCAGGGATACTGAGTATGCCTCTATAGGGATAAGGGAGATGTTTCCAACTCCAGTCCAGGGAGTTTTCAATCTTCTTTTTAGGTAAAAACAAGCAAGGATATGAAAGGACAAATAAATCCTTCTCCAGAAAACAATAAATTTGTGGATGGATTTTGTTTCTATATTACAGCAGTTTTTAAAGCGTTCCAAAGGAGACATTTATTTCAACCAGTTCTAATCTATAGTGCCTTATTTCACTATGCCTCCTGCTGGTGTCTTTCCTAAAGAAGAGCCTGAAGTGCCCTGTGGCTTAATGGACAGCTAAGACATACCTGCTTTTTCCTTAACTTCTGCTGCTTTGGTAAAAACCAAACTAAACCTCAGTGTCCCCAGTCTGAATCACCAGAAACCTCAAAAATGCCAACTTTACTATCACATTCATTACAGATGTTTCTTCTTCCTCCAGAATTTTTCTCACAGCTATAAAAGAAACAAACTCTCCTGTGCTTTTCTGATAAAGCTCTTCTGCTTTCAGCTGGAGAGAGAGTTGCAGCCCCTATTTACTCACTGTCTGATCATACAGCTGTTGACAGATGATTTCAGCCCCCACTAACTTCAATATCACATCCAATATGAAGTCTCTATTCAGCAGCTCAAAGAAAACAGAGAAAAATCCAAACAGACTTTAAATGCCCTTCATAATAGGCCTCACTTTGACTTTGCAAATGCAGTATCTATAAAGGCTGAAGAAAGAAAAATGAGAATGGATACTTTGTTTTTTCTCTGTCTGATTAACATGTTGGTATCAAAGCTGTCACATGCCAGTTCTGTTTCACCTTCCTCTTTGGCACCCTAATCAATCAGGCAGACAAAAATGACAACATTCTGTGACAGGTACCAATCCTTTGGGCTTGCTAAAGTAAAAATAGTATGGTAACCTCAGAATTGTGACCTGAAGTAGACAAATGTGCAGTGAGGATGCATGCATATTTCTGCTGAAGGTGCTCTCTAAAGATGTCCTAGAATGCTCTCATCTAGATTAAGCAGTTACTACATGAAAGTTTCCAAATTTCATAAACTCTCTACCCCCATATCTTTGTGTAGACAGAGTCACTCCAATCTTTTGGAAAAAAAAAGTCGCAGTATTTTATACTCAGTGGTATAAAACACCAGTTAGGAGGCTAGTGGAGAAGAGGAATGGGGAGAGCTGCTGTTGATAGAACAGGCAAACAGAGATGGCATGAAATGCCAGCCATGGCAAAGATATTGCTGTAAGACAGTTGTGTCCTTTAATACTAGTAATTTTATTGTGGTTATATATTTTGAGATTGAGACTTATGAGTGTCTTTCTTGCAAATCATCCATCTCATTAATAAGAAAAGGTATTCCTTTAATCTCCTAAAAATAACTGGGACAGCCAGTAAAAGCAAAGGAAACAAATAACTATAAGTAGGCCTCCAATAAAGTCCTTCCCCAAGCAGTGAAAGAGATAAAGGCTGTCCTAAAAGGTAGTGGCCAAGCTGACAGAACACAAACATGCTGAAAAGTGGTCATTTTTTTCAGAAAGGGGGCAGTAATAGAAATCAGTTGCTTCATAATTCTATCAATGTCAAAATAAACTTCAAAGAACATTACTAAAATTTAAATTATTTATAATTTCAGAATCCCCATCAGGGGAGTAGCTGCAACATTCTGGAAATAGCTTGTAAAACATCTGGTGAATTAAGTAATGATATGTATAGAAAGGCACATTGAAAAGACAGGTTATAAAAGAAATAATGCAGATCTTTTCATATACTTGACTCTGAGCCACTTTATTAAATGACAGAGTAGAAACAAAGACCTTAAGAAATAATACTTGGGACAATCAGAAGGATGGCATGACTCCCACAGAGAGTCCACAATGTGGACAGAAAGCAAAAGAGCAACAGTATACAGTAAATGAGTTGTAAACAGTCAGAAATTTTGAAAAATGTCACCTCTATTCTGCTTTACCCTATCTGAACCCAAAAGCTGCAGAATGCCTAGAAAATTCCAAAGACAGAAATTATAAGAATTACTGTCCCTTCTCCCACCCATTTTATCACAACAAAGATGTATACCCTAAAGTGTTACTAAGATTGGTGTAAGGATTTCAAAAATATTACAGAATTGTGAGATCATCCTCAGCTACATTAGGGAAAGGAAAAAAAGAGTTTTAAGGGGTGAACAAGTTTCTGCTCTGAGCACTAAGCTGCAAGGGACCATGGGTTTGGCAGAACTTCTCTGCTCTATTCAACCATGTTTCTTTCTGCAGATTTTAAACCCTTCTCTGAAAGACCAAGTATTGGCCATATATCCCAAGATCATTAGTTTATAAATTATTATTAACAATGCACCAGTTACTATCTTCCTTATGAAAGATTACAGCTACTCAAATACTGATTAAAATGCTAGAATAACAGTAGCAACAAAAATTACTCTGCTAAAGGGGTAGAGAAATAAATTATTGAAACAGATGCATCTAAATCCTATTGAGCCAAACCTGCCTAGAAAATTGACAAAGTCAGCCAGTGAAACAAACAGCAAATACCTTAATCCCTGTAATGAGGGTATGATGTACAGCAGGAACTTGGGCCATTTTAATACCTGGTTTATGTAGCCTGTTTCTTGGCTTAGTTAAATCCCCTACTACATCTGACTCATGGAAGGCAGGAAATACTTGCCTTACTGTACTCTGACCCAAACACAATGATTAATTAGAAGAAAATATTAATACAAATTTATCTTCATTAGTCAAGCTTCCACACCTGATATAGTACAAACTACCATCTCTAACAACACCTATGTTGCTCCTGTTATTATGGTGTATGATGCTTCTGTTATTTTTACAAGCCGGGTGTGCACATGCTGACTTCCAAAGCAATCAGTGCTCCTTCTGCCAACATGGAAACCCTATGATCTCCAGCTACCAGCACTTGCTGAAAGTTTCTTACTCCAGCATTTGCTTGTGTGAAAGACCACTTTGCTGTAGCTTACTGGTGATATGCCACTCAAGAGGAACTGGATTTTTAATTGAATTGCTCCTTTGTATTTCAGACATATCTTTGACCATCTGTCTCTGGCATGTTATGAGAGGCCTGAGTGACTAACTGTGATAACAAATAAACATATTATTTAAGGAAAGCATCTGGTAAAACTGAAGTAAAACATGGAATGTGGCTGGCATCATTACTTGGAGTAGGATCTATATTTTCTCCCCATGCTTTTTAATTAAGTTATTCTCAGTGTTTCCTAAGTTCCCATGATCACTCCAGCACTTGCAATCATTTTCTGCTTATTTGACATTTATCATGAGTATTATATATATAATACTAGAGGGTAACAAAAAACATCTCGTTAGAAATGACTGATTGTAGCAGACCAAGAGTAAATGGTGCAAATACCTGCACTATAATGTCAATGCCTTTGCTCCACCAAGAAATCCACTGTCCAGAAACAATATGGGGCAAAGCGTACATGTACCTGCTCAAGTAGCTGCCGTAGCCTGTGAAGCTGAGACTCCAATTGTTTATTGTGATCTTCCAATATTTGCATCCTTGCTTCCAGGCGACCTTTATGCTGTCTCAGGAGTTTAGCTTCAGCAATGAGCTCGGCATCTTCAGAAGCATGCTGAGGTAACACAACAGAGTCAGGAGGTGATGCAAGAGGGTTTATTCCTCTCCGAAGATGTTGCTCCTTTAGTTGCTCATATTCTATCTGCAGGCTCCTGGGATATTGAAAAGTGGAGGAGAATGGAAATAAAAGAATTTGATCAAGTAAATGAAACTAAAAGAATTCTCAGATCAAACACTGTTAGCATCTCCAACTAAGAATACAAATAGCTCAAACAAAGACAATGTGTTGACTTGTGTTTTATGGGGGATTGAAAAAAAGGCAGTGAAGTAAAAGTGAAACTAATTTATTTCTTCTCTGACACCTCCCTCTTCTAACAGAGCCAGCCTATGCACAATATATATTGCCTTGATTGTGGATTGTTGTTTGGGTTTTTTATTTGCTAAAATCATAACTTCTAGGTCTTTCTCATCTTCAACATAGCACATGCATGGCTCAAACAGCAACAAAATGACAATTCAGACACCAGTACAATGATTATGAGACCTTTGCTCTTCCTCAAGGTCAGCAATGATACGCTCCAACTCTCCCCGCTCTTCCTTCTCCACCGACTTGAGTATCTGAGCAGGACTCTGTGGCTGACTCACAGGTGACTCTCCTCCCAGTGTCTGACAATACTGCTGGATAAGGGCATGCTCATCCTCTCTGAAACAATAAAGCAACACAGATAAAGACAGAGCAGTAAAGCATTTATTATGTGAGCAAACATCTCTATCAAGATGAGGGATTTTGTTTGTTTATGGAAAAAGACTAAGCCAGACGAAATTAAGCCTGAAAAACATACTGAAAGGAAACCACATAAACATATAATGCAAAGGGAAAAAAAATATTAATTTGCAGTAAGGGATCAGTTTAGTTTAATCTATGCATAAAGAACGAATGTTTCTAGTCTCCCGAAAAGAATGAGTGAAAACAAGAATCAGCAATTAAAGTTGACTGATTTGAAATGCCTTAAAAAAAATAAAACAAACAAGCATCTTCTAGACTGATTTTTTAACAATATGTGACATGTTTGAAATTTTTAGGAGATAATTTTGGTTTGCTCAATTTACCTGATATGATTAGAGAACAAAAAAGTCCCATTAAAATTAGAGAAAAAAGTTCAATTTTTCTCCCCCTATTTTGATATACACATACAGGACCTTGAAATTCTGTATTGGTAATAGATTTCCTTCTTAGAGGTTCAGGGACAGAAATAAACTATAACACTGTCCTCCTCCTGGCTCACATGAAATTACCTTCTGGTAAGGAGATACAGAAGTCCTGACACTTTCAATTATGCTTTAATACCCAAGTGAATTTGGTTTTGTACAGATGTGCCTTACTTTCCAAGTTGCTGGTTTTTCTCCATAAATAAAGTCAGATGGATAGAAAATGAAAGATACCACATCCTAAAACCAGTTTACTTGCTTGGTTACTCAAGAAAAATTTATCTTGGTTACTCAAGAATCAACAACAGAAAAACATATACTATTCATTTTTAAGAGAGAAGTTGCTGCAGCAGTAAAAATGATGAAGAAAACCCTCCTTAAATTATTTCCTTTAATTGACTACAAACCAGATACTGCACAAGTTATGATATCATGAATTATTGGTACAGACTTTACCCTAAGGATCTCCTACTGTTAAAGCATGGTCAGAGCAGAGTGACACACCCACGAGCAGCACACACATATTCTGATATTATTTAGAAAAGAGACTTTTTCACATTAAAAATATTTTATGTGCTTTTTTCCTCCTGTTGTTGGAAAGTAGCAGCTGCAAATTCTGCTATCCACTGGTTAGGGAATGAAAAGCATCCTTAAGGAATGCCTTTACGAACACATGCAAAATATCAGAAGTTCACTGTATGCAAAGTATTTATTTTCCAAATAAAAGTGCAATGGAGATTTTTCAGGAGGCTTTAAAAAAATTCCTGTCAGTCAATTTAACATCTTTCATCACAGAATTTCCAAATGTACTGTCTCATTTGAATGAATACTAAAACCAGTTATGTAGAAAAGTATACCCTGGAAGTAAAAGCTGCTATTTCTGTGGTGAGAAATAGTCTATAAATAAATGCATGTACAAGTGAAACTCATTAGGTGTCTTATGGGACATGCATTTGGGTTGGGGGGGTACCTCAGAAATAAGTTCCAACTCCTGGCACAGAAGGAGAAAACACTCATGACAGGAACAGATGAGAGTTGCAAAAATACTGTTTGTGAAATGAAAAATCTTACTTGATCCTGTTAATCTACTGTTAGCTCAGTATATAAATTCTAATTGAAATGCATCATCAGTATTAGAAACAAGATAAGAAAGCCAAATATTTAATAAATCCTGATTCCTGCTGTGTCTCTCTTGGAAAAGAACTTATCATTTAGCGAAATGATTTGGTTCTTTGTAGTACTGCCTAAGACAAAATTTGTACTGAAGACTAATCTCATGGTAGAACAGCACCAAATTATTTATTTCCAAGGATAACTATTCACTATCTACCCAAAGCTATCATGTGGATTCCACTTTCCAACCTGTCTTTGAGACTTGAAAATTTAGACTTGTGCAATCAAATAAATTTACATCAGTAACACTGTGTCTGCTGAAAAATATCCAAACAAGAAAAAATATAGCCAGTGACAGTTCTGCCCACTGAATGAAAAAACCTAATTATTGAGTTTTGCTTTTAAAAATTAGTAGAAAGTTTAAAGAAAATAATGTACATTCACTCATTTCTTAGCTGTCTTGGCTGTTGTCAGTACAGAAATGACAACATGGATCTTCCCTGCAAATGAATAAATTTAATGAGTTTTTCATTAAATACATATATAGAGAGAGTTAAATGCAATTGGGATTGCATGTGCATTTAAGTCCTTAAAAAATAGTGACATCCAATAGTGTTAGCTGAAAAAGAAACAGAAAGAAACAGATCAGTGTTCCTTTCCCCCCCTTATCTACAAAACAAAACAAACAAAAAAAAGCCTTTAACTGCTTTATCTTCTTCACTACTTGAGTGATCTCAGGGAAATTCATAATCACTAGTGTTTTTCATTAATAGTCCATGTCTACTTAAAATTAAAACAAAGGCTAGTGCAGTTAATGGAGTTTGGATCCAGTCCCAAAGTGATAATTAAAACCTCATTATACTTCTATACCCTTTAGTCATTCTGACAAAAATACCCTACCCCTTTTAACAAAATTTTTGCCAAAGTGATGTAACCCCTCTGGGGGCTTCAAATAGCCCTGCAAAGCATGCAGAGTACCCTGTGAGTGAAATGGCCACAGCGAGCCAAGAGTGACGGTAATTCAATGTCACACCTTGGGCAAGCACAGAAACAGAGTTAAAGCAGGCAGGTGAGAGAACACAGCTTTATCATCCAGGCTTCAAAACACTGTTTGCATGTGAATTCAAGTGATACTGTGTGACTACCCATACAGCCTTCTTTTGTGCAAGGGTGTTGATGACGTCAGGAAACGTTCACTTGATGTAGTTTAGTCTGGTTATTTTCCTTAGGCATCAAAAAGCTGCTGTGTATGTTTTGAAATGGTGAAATAGTTTATAAACAAAATTTAAAGTGATACTGTGTGACTACACATACAGCAAGGGTGTTGATGATGTCAGGAAGGGTGTTGATGATGTCAGGAAACGTTCACTTGATGTAGTTTAGTCTGGTTATTTTCATTAGGCATCAAAAAGCTGCTGTGTATGTTTTGAAATGGTGAAATAGTTTATAAACAAAATTTAAACTGGATCTTTTTTAAAATAAGGCTCTGTAAAGCTGGATTTATTAAATTTATTGGAATTTGTTAAACCTGAGACTCTGTTAAGATTTTGCATTAGGTGTAACTTCAATTTTTAGTGAAACCTATAAAGGCTTTTAAAAGAACAGTTTACACAGTAAATGCTTATGTACTGTATTGCGATCCAGTAGATGAGATCAATACAGCTAAATACAGGAAATTTTATATTTTGGTCTCAAAGTTATTCAGTCTAGAAAAAGCTGCATTTCCCTTCTCTCCCACTGGTTCAGAGCCTCAGAAAGCCTACTGGAGAGGCTGTGAATATTGATTGCTCTTTTTTTAGGCATCACACGTTGCAACTGACAGCATGCTTTTCTCACAGGTGCTTGATAAAGGAAGTCTTCTGAAGCAAAACTGTATTTTCACCATGTTTTCTACCTTTGGTCTGTCTTGCAAAATTACTAGTTTACAAAAACACAACCTTGAACCTGCACCAATAAATCTCATGACTATAATTAGGATAGATTCATTAGGAGCACAGAAGTCCCAGGACAGGGCTTCAAATGACCTGAAACATAAGGTCATTGTTCTATGCCAGGCAAATGCTTTCAGTTTGAGAATCTGGGACATTGTTCTGTTGAAGTGGCAGGAGATGGTGATCAGCAATCAAAATAAAAGCATCATGTAAAATTTAATTGCTCATTCTTTCTTGGTGGTTATTTTATTGAATACCCTGTGTGCTTTGAGGAACAAGTAGAAGTACACAAAGTCCTTTGACAGCAGAGGCTGCAGTTCCTATTCTGCATTTCACCATAGTAAAAAGCAGCAAACAAGACATCCCAGAAGGTCAGACTTGAAAGAGGTATATCTCAGAGGAAAAGAACACCCCAACAAAGAAGCCTAGGGGAAACAGCCTTTGAAGGATCATATTCTCTTTGTGGACATATATTTTCAAGATGTCTATTCTAAAACATGCATTGTGCATAGAGGAAACGAGGCAAATAAAGCTGCATATAACCTCTCTTTTTTTGGACTATGTTATAGAAAGAAAATATAGATTTCTTTACCATCACTTTTCAGCAGTGTATTATTTTATCTGATTAAGAAAACTTCTCAATTTGATTAAAGATAGGAAGATGTGGCTATTTGTGAACTTACCTCATTGACAATTTTCATTTTTGCTGTAGATCTCGTACTAAGCACCATGTGTTCTAATCCAAATAAAGCGTACCTTGACCTACTGATGCTATGAGACATACTAGAATAAGGATGCAAAAGGTACCCAAAAATACTTTATCTAATTTACTTGCTCTTCTCCTGATTTTGCCATGCAATGAAACTAATTTCTCCTTGGGACAAGATACCTTTCAACCCCTTACATCATGTCACAGTACTCAGTTACTACATACTGAGGCTCCAGTTTGACTTACACCACATTAAGTAGCAGTGCCAGGTAAAAGTATCAATGATCTTCACTTCTGAACCTGAGTGCAGAGTCCCCTAAGAAGTAAAATTTCAGATATGTTCCAACTCTGCCTTAAGATGAGTATGAAAATAGCATCAACAATGCTGCGGATGTGAACATAACTGCTCGTAAAGGCACAAACCAGAAAACAGCTATTAGGCATCTGCATTTATTCTGGAAGTATTTATACTATGCCCACTGCAATTCCCTTCAGCACGGGCTGGTTAGGATAGTTCATACCTTACAGGAATAGGAAAGTTACCCTCTTGTCCTATTCCTCTAACAATTTTTATTTTCATTCTAATACAGCACGATTTATCAAATTGTGAAGCACAGCTTTCTGTTAGAACTATTTATCATTTCTAGTTGTAAAGACTTAATTTTTTATTTAAGCTCATCTTCATTTACGAATAGGTAAGTCTGCTTTAAAGATAGAGATGCTTTTGCATGAATTAAAGCCAAATAAAATCCGTCCCAACATTCTAGCCTAAACATTTAGAACTGATGTCAGGAGAAGATGACATGAAAAGAAAACATTTCTATTCAGTGTATTTGTACCAGAAAGTTCATGCATGAGAGCATTAGAATGTTTTTAAAGAAGCTGGACATACTACAGTAGAGACTGTGCCTTTTTTTTTCCTATCTACAACTATTTTTCTGATTAAGGAATATGCATTTTTTAATGGACCTCACATATCTTTTGAAAAGGGGAGGGCAGGAAAGGCTTAGTCAGAGAGATAAAAGTCACAATGACATTCAAGAAAACAGGTTAGTTAAAACCCAAGAATTATCCTTGATGAGTGCTTTCTTAATCAAATGGCATATTGCAAAATGTTCCTGAAAACAAACTCATTATGTTTAACTTAGAGCAGAAGTTCTCTTATTCAAATGCAGATGACTTCTTACACATAATCTCTGAAGCATGAAGAATGTTAAAAGTATTGTGAACTTGATAAGACCAAAGAAGTAACTTTCAAAATCAAGTGCAACACTGCCTCAGTAAACTGAAGGACTCTTCAGGACCAATAAAAATAAGATCATGAAGCAGAAATCCAATTATGAGAACCAAAGAATTTGATTTCCAAATTAGTAATTGTTTCCTGAATGTTTGAAATAATACTGAAAAAAAAAAGCAGTTTGGCTCAGAGCTCTACATCTGAACTGAAAAAACATGTATTCACATTTCAAATTGCTCCTTTGAATTCTATCCATATAAGAATGGTTACACCACCCCCATTTCTATAAGTGGCATTTAAAAAAATAAGAATAGGTTTGAACAATAATCCTAAACTCCCAAAATTTCAGCAATTTCTGATCCAAACTGGGATACAAACTTTATAGCTCTGTAGTTCCCTGAACAAACCTCTCCATCAAGAAGGGCTGTCAAGCACTGGAAGAGGTAGCCCAGGGCAGTGGATGAGGGACCATCACTGGAGGCATTTAAGGGAAGTAGATGTGGCACTCGGTAACATGGATTAGTGGTGGACTTGGACAGTTGGATTAATGATCTTAAAGGTCTTTTCCAACATAAATGATTCTATGAATATAGTTTAAACTTTAAACCACAGGCCTTCAGAATTTTGAGTACTTCAATACTTATGCCTTAATGAGAGCATGCACAGTCATCTGCAAATAAAACAGAAGGTGCCCTTGTGTACAAGGTTACTTTTTTGCCCATATTTTGTTTGCGCAACAAACCCCTGACTGAGACCCAAATTCAGAGATCCCTCTCACTCATTGGTACACGAGCTTTCCATCTTGATTCTTTTTCTAAGGAAAAGGAATGCAGGGAAAATGCTTTAAAATCCACAGCTGATTTGCCAATAAAAATCAAGCATACACCCTGCCTTTGGGATGGATGGTTGTTTTGTCTTTGTATGAGTAGGCTCATTAATTTCCAAATACACAACTCAAGTGTATGAGCATTTAGCTGTCTTCAAGTTTGCAGCTTTCCTGCCAAATGACAGTATGTTTGCTCTTCTTTTTTTTGTGGAAGAGAAATCAAAAGGGAATATTTGGCTGCATTTCTCTCACTGGTGAGTGTGCCAATGACAGAAACACATTAAAACAGTTTGCATGAAAAAGTTTTATTTGGTATGTAAATAGAGTTAATTAATCAGGAAAAAGGCAACATTTAAAGGGTTTCTTTCAAGCATGTATTCTTGTGAAGAAGCATGTGCTTCTTTCAAGCAAAGTATTTTCAATCTCAAATTGTTGGCACACTAATAGTGTAAGACAGAAAAATTTCATTATTAAATTTTAAAACAGTAAATGAAAGTATTACTAAGACCAACAGTATTTTTTAATTAAAGCTGAACAAGAACAATTTCAGTTTTCCCCTTTAAAAATGCTGATGGTATTTGCTAATAACTTAGAAGAGGCAGAGTCCTACGATGCTGATTTAATTAACTGAACTGATGATGAAGTGAGGTTAAAACATTTGTTTCTACATTTAAAAAAATTATTAAATTAATCAGCAGTTCAAGAGGTTCTATGTTTTCCAAGCATAGAACCAATGCATTTTAATTAGTTTTACAGTAAAGGTGGCACATAATTAAAAAAAAAAAAAAAAAAGAAGTGAAAATTGGTAAAATTAATGTAGGACTATATTTACTACACAGGACAATTCCAGGTACAAACAGATGGATCAGCAGCCAGAAAATTGAAATATAAACAAGAAGCAGCAACACTGTTCTTGCTCAGAAGAATCTTCAAAGTACAGATGATTTTTTATTTTAATAAGAAAGTTGTCTAGGGTCTAGAAAAAGCCTAGAAAAGGATTATTTTCTATTATACTATGATAAAAGCAGAAAAGGAATACAAAGTAGAATGCACAGAGCTATGACCTTTTATGAGTCACATGAAATACTCTCACTTTTGAAGCAGAATGGTTGACAGAGTTCCCACACACTGTCAAGTGAACACCACCAATTTCTACAACTGGTGCTTGGAATAATTAAACTTATGGAGGCATCCTGGGACTCATTAGCTGCTCTCACTGGGACTAAGTCCTGTGTTAGAACTGCTGAAGACTTTAGCATGAACCTATAACCAAAGTTCCTGAGAGGCACAGTGAGTCTGAGTTACTTACACGCTTCCTGTGGTGGAGCTGCTGTCCATGAGGAAGGAGCCATTGGTCCTTTCCATCTGTGCAAGCCTGAAAGGCAGGAAAAGACCACGACTTTCAGATAACATGCTGCACAATTTAAACAGTGGCAGTGGGAAAATCAATTCCACTTAGAAACAGCTCAGATATGGCAATCTTTGTATACATGATTAGGAATAAACGTCTAGATTTTGTGATGAAAACCTATAATCCAGAGGACTTTCATGATAAACTTGTGCTATGATTAATTAATTCTACTTGCCAAACAACAACAAAAAAGTGTATTTTCTCCCTCTATCATAATTATCATTAGCATCACCACAACTCGCATGGCAAAATTAGTTAAAGAGATGTTTTCACAGATGGTTTTCTTTTTGAATTTTCTAAAGCTGGACTAACAAAAGAGGATGAATTCTTTTTAAATATAGCACATCCAACATCTGAAATGATGCTCAGCAAATAATACCACACTGTGGACAGACAAGTCCTATAAAAAACCACAAAAAGCAGTATAATTATAGGGAATCATTGCCTACAGTTCCACATTTTGGAAGCAATTAATCTAAAAAGACCAGATTATCAGATGGTATACAAGGTCACACAGTTCTTTAAAATCAAAGCAGAAATTTTCTATCTATTCAGGTTTCCAAGAAATACATACCTTATGTACATAAGAGATGTACATAAAAATTTTGGAACACTTAATGCTCTACACATATATTCAACTGCACCAAATAAGGCTATTTCCTTTACTATAAAGACATCTTAATTTCACATATAATTTTTCAAGTGCACTATGCATTACTATAGACATCTTCAAACTTCCTTTTGAAGGGAGTGTGCAAGGCCCTAAAGAACAGGGAACTCTGGTAACTTCTTTTAGAATGGAGCAAGTTTTCCCTTCTCTACATTTGTTACTATTCCTGCGGTCAAAGAAGAAGAATAAATGAAGGCACACACTGGATGTCAACTTGATTGTCTATTTCATCTTGGCTGGGGTGGGACATTGTGCTCCAACATCTTCCCTGAAGGGAAGAGAATCTCTGAAGTGACTCAGGACAAATCAGATCATTCTGCTGTAGGACATCTCAAACAAATCTGGTTCACAGTGAGCAACATGCTTACAAGTCACCTTTATAAAGCTGCTATGCTCAGCATCTTTAAAGCTTTTGATGAAACATAATTTTTGAAATTAATCTTCACAGTCCCTTTGTCACATAGGGAAGCAGTACAACCCCCATTACTTTTAAGAGAGAAGGGCCTGCCCTGAATCCCTTAGTGATTGACAGATATCCCAACTCACAAGTGCAGATTACACAGTTATCGTCACATTTAGGATCTCCATCATTAATGAGGATTTGCTTGGGATACTATATGGAACCAGCAGAAGGCCCTAATCAGGGAACACAGAGAGACAGGGAAGGGACCCCAGAGTGGCAAAAAGCATTTAAGGTAGGATGAAAACTGAAAGCTGAGGAAGGAAATTAGAAGCAACTCAGAGGGAATTTCTCCCTGTTCAACAGAACAGGGAGACGGTATCTGATTCCAGGCAGGGGATTTTTGTAAACAGAAAAGTGGGAGTTGAATGTTCTCCAACCAGTGACAGTGAAGGCTTTAAGCCCTAATATACTGTTTCTGCTGGGCACTGAAGCCCTGATAATATTTCTTTAAAGATGCTTAGCTGAAAAGACCAGGACAATAAAAAAGATTTACTATTTTAAATGCCATATATACATAACAGATTCAACTAGAAAGGACACAATAAAAATTATATGAAAGACACTGAATTATGTATTTTTTTCTAGATTTTATTACTAGAAGAAAAATAATCCTGAGTAGTTTTAACAGATTACCTATGAGGCAATTAGTAGCAAGTTTTCCATTTTGGTAAGCAATGTCGGCACATAACAGGTTTGTATTCTGAATGATAATTCAGAACTGAGCAGTCCACCTTCAGCTAATCTCACCCTAAGCAGAACTGGTAAGAGGTGAGGGGGAGGAGAGGGAAAACAGCTATTGCACCCAAGATCTCTACTGATCCTTAATGAGAGTCCAGATTTTGAGCTTTACCTGGGCACAAAAAGCTGCAGTATTGTGACACCACAGGCTGAAAAGACACAGATAGACTGAAAATTCTTTCATCTCTCTAGAGAAATTTGTCTGGTTCAGGGGTTTTAATTGATTACAACATGGCCTAAGTTATAGATTCAAAGAAATGTTGGGTGATTAATATGAATGGCATGTTTCAAATAACTGAAAAGCAGTGTAATGACTTTGTATGTCATTGTGCTATACTACTAATGAAGCATGAAAATACTTGCTGTTGGGGGACAAAAAAAATAGGCTGACTGTGGGTAGCCCTTCAGCCTTATTTCCTGCCCTATTTTCTCTTGCTGCAAAGATCAAGTGCAGCATATCTTGGGCATTTAAAGAAACTGGTCTGAAGAATTTTAAGGTGCCCATAAATAAGACTGCTATTAATTTAAACATGCACTCTGAATTTTTATTCAAAGAAGTGAAAAAGTTAGAATTGTTTTTCAGTTGTGAAGATCAGATACAAGAAGAAAACCACCCAAAGAAAAACCGAGTCAGTTCCCATGGTACTTATTTTTGAGTGGGTGCCTCTGGGGAAACATTAACGCCATCATCATTCCCTTAACTCCACATGAGAGGCAATGGCCTCGAGTGGTGCCAGGGGAGGTTTAGGCTAGATATTACAAAAAGGTTCTTCTGTGAAAAGCAGGTCTGGTGTTGGAATAGGCTGCCCAAGGAAGAGTTGGAACCACCTTCCTTGGAAGTGTTCAAAGGACACATGGGGACATGACTTAGTGCTGAACACCGTCATGCTGAATTAATGGCTGGGCTTGATGATTTTAGAGGTCTTTTCCTGCCTTAATGATGCTCTTCTGTACATTCAGATCACCAGCTCTGAATGTACAGAAGAGAGTTAACAAAACACAGAGACATTGAGATGGACTTAGCAAAACAGACATTTTAACACAAGAGGACTAGGGTGACTCCACAAAAGCCACAACATCTGTAATTAGAACCTATTCTGCTAAAAGCCAACAGTAATGCAGAGCACGAGCCTATTACAGAAGAAAACAGAACCCTGGATCTAATATCCTACTGGGAAAAGTTGTATATAGAACAAATTCCGTTTATTTCAAAGGTTAAAAATGAAAAAAAGAAACCATTAATGGCACATTTTAGAAATGATGCAATTTTGCAATAGCTTCCATTCTGTATGAGAGATGATAGATTTAACACATGTATTTTACATTTAATATTATCATAATAAGAACCTAATGATTTAAGAACATTCGACTCACTTCTAAGTACAGAGAAAGATATCTTTTTAAAAAATAATATCCAACCAGTAGTGTGTATTTAAAACTGCAGGAATCAACCACAAAATGCAACAGAGTAGTGAGAAACCATGTCTCTCTTACCTAGTAGCATACTGTTCTATCCTGGAGTGTGTGTCATCATGAAACAGCTGTGGAGACTGGGAAGGACTAGTTTAAAAATAATAATAAAAAAATTAGTGGTGTCTAAAGCAATTCATTATATAGACAACATTATTTTTAAATCAAGTTAGACTGATGACAATTAAATACATGCACTATATTCCTGAGGGCATTATTGCTTTGGGTCAGCTGTGCCCTATAATTCAGGGACATCAGATTAGCTGCAACTGAGCCAAAAGAAAACAAGTGACAAATGAAACTTTGCAGATAAAGGGGTTCTGCATACTCACTCATATTGCTCTGGCCACATACTGATGAGAGTGATAGGACTGTAAGGAAGACACAAAATAAAAAAAGAAAAGAGAGAGTGAAAGAATGAAACTATGACACAAAAACTTTAGTAACATTTAAGCAAGAGAAAGCTGGAGAAACACAAAATAGTTTAAACAGCAACCCACCCTGAACAAGTAACAATTGATGTAGAAGAGAGACAGCAACAAATACTGCCACTTGTCATGGAGAGACAGAAGACTGACCTACATACTTAATTTTGTTACATAAAAATCAATTTAAAGAAAAATCCAAATCAGTGTTGTTGATTGAACTGCACTTCATAAACCATAATCAATTCATTTAAATTTTGCTCAAGTACTGGAACTTTCATTTTAAACAACAAAATGTATTAAAAAAAGCGGGGTACACAAACCCCACCAATAAACCTCCCTCATAAGTCAGAGTTATCAATGCTCCTTTTCCTTGCACATAAAAATAATGAAGTAAACACATATTGTACTACATTCTCACACTTGAATAACTATAAGAGATTTTTTTTTCTTTTTTTATTAGAAGGAATGTATTACTGAGTTTTGCCACCTGCAGGGCAGAGAACCAATACCAAGAGTTCTCTCAGCAGGGTACCGACAATTTATCTGTATATTTCCCACACGACTGGACCGACAGAATTTTATCCTGACCTGTGATTATAGTTTTATCATTCCAATTTCTGGCAGCATTGGCAAACTTTCACCACATTAAAGCAGCTTTGCTTTCCTGTGCTGGTGGCAGCTGAAGACTGCCCTGGTAGGTAACATTTGAATGTGCATTGCTTCCTTAGAAGCGAGGCTATCAATCAGACAGTTTTCAGATTACTTCCTCCTGTCTCTAAAACTGCTAATGAGAAGGTTTTGTTTACGTATTGCAAATGAAAGGCACAGCCCTACAGTCATGAAAGCCCTCAGACCCTGGGCACTGGCCCTGAGCTGCTGCATGAATGCAGAACATCTCTGCTGAACCTTCGCATGGGCTGTTGCTTAGTGGTGCTGTGTTCAGGCAGTGCAGCAGTGCCACAGACTCCAGGATGTGAGGGACAGTCAAGCCACGAAACTAATTCTAGCACCCTGTCAACACATCTTAATTTTTGCTCTTGTAAAAGTGTCTTTTGCTGACAACTGCCAAGTGAGTAAATAAACTGGAGCACTTCTGTCAGCGCCATAAATGATACCATGGAGACACTGAGAGTGCTCTCTCTGATTAGGCCACTAATATTTCTGAAGCCTGTAGGACCCTAATTAACTCAGAAATTTCTAATTCCAGGAATTTTGACATATTCAAACAAGCAGTGCAGTTCTAAAAACCTGGACTCCTCAAAAGTATTCTCTGTAAAACAGCTATTCAGCCCCCACCAAAATCACCTGCTTTGTCCATTACCATTGTAAATTGTAAAGCCATTGTATTATAAAGCCAAAAGCCATGGACATTGTAAAGTCCATGGCTTTATAATACAATGCTGATAAAAATCTAAGCATAAAATATGTTTGGAAATAATAAGGAAGATCTGCAAATAATATGAAACAATACAGAATAATATAGCACAAGGCTCTGCAATTGTTATTGGCTATCTTTTGAGTTTCAGCTTTTTGCTTCTGATGGAACAGGTCAGTGACTCAAGGAGCCACTGCTCTATAAAACAAGCTTACGTCTCCAGGTTGTCACCCTCCAATACTGTCTGCACAGGCAAGTAGCCAAGTCGGGGATGCTTTGCAAAATACTTCTTTGACCGGAATTTATTCTTCAGCACCTTTGTGAAGTCCCGTACATCTTCTCCAGATGTTGTCTAAAAAAAAAAATAAATTCAACATTGCTAAATAGTACTGATTTAATGTCAATAATGTCAATATTATTGATTAATACTGCTGGTGCTGTCCTGAAAAAGAACACATACAAAGAAGAACTTTAAAATTTCAGTTATGCTAAAATTGCCTTTTTAGTGTCCTGAGATACAGTACAATAATAATAGTAATGCACCTAAAAATTGTCTTCTACTGGAAAATAATAGCAAGGCTTCAAATTCCCAGCAATAGATAGAATTACCAATTACTTTATAAATTAGAGAAATTTTGACACAGGTTCAAGTCTTAAGCTAAATATTTATATCCAGTCTTAAGAACAACAAAAAATTAATTTTTGAGAAAAAATTTAAAAGGGAAAAAATCAATTGGTAAGATATAGCCCCCACTGCCTCCCATTCTAGACCTACAATGGAAAACTTTACCACAGGATGGGAATGGTATGTCCTACACCATTCTCTGCTGCAATAGCCAAGATTTTCATAAGCATTTTCTCCAGTTACCAAATCTCTTCCTATAGGATTCTGCCACTACCTGCAATATTCTGGAGTCAAAAAAATGCACAGATGAAGTGGTGGCCAGTGTACAGGCACTGCTCAAAAGCACAGGCAGGCCTGATAAGAACAATTAGTGCCTGAAGTAACAGACCGATTCAGTGGTCTCCTTATTACCACAGAGCAAGATTAGGACATGGATTACCCACAATATTCTACAAGTTTAAGTTTACAAGTTACAATCAACATCTTCCTTCCCTCCCAGCAGCTTTTTTACTGGTCCTGACTGATGTAGCCTCTATCAAAACTGTTAAGTGCTTAGCCCCATTCCTCTCTGCTCCCTCCCGACCCATCACCCTATCCTGAGAACAAAATTAAAATTTATTCAATTGCTTTTAAAAATCCCTTTAACTGGTGATAATCACAGCAATAATGGCAGCACTACTTTGGTAATACTATTCAGCTAACTTCTGCTACAAAAGCAGGGATACATACAGGCATAAAATACAAGGCAAAAATGGCAACAAAGAGATCTGCAGGAAGAAACAATAGCATGCAGTCTGCCTTGAAAGTGTATGTGCTCAGACTGGGCTGAGTATTTCAACAGAACAACCCCTTCCAGCCGGTACTATTGAGCATTTTCTCTTGCAACTGCAGTAAAGAAAACATGGCCATTCAACTCCAGAATTACCTGAAGATTTGCAACAGCTTTTAGAAACTTCCAGTTCAGCCTCTGTAACAAACTACGAATTGTATTCCTGTACCTGCTTTGGGAGAAGCCTGTCAGCATCAAAGAATGCCAAAGCTGATAGACAACCATGCAGAAAATAGACAGGAAGACTTCAGTTTTGTCATCTTTTCCCCAAAGTACTACCAAGAGGCCTGGAGGCAGGTCAGGGAAACTATTCTCTGCTGTCAAAACCTAAAAATATTTCCGTATTCATCTATATATTTTAACGTATGTATAATATATGCAGTAACAGGCTCTGTAATGCATTTCAGATGAGCAATAAAAATAGTAAAACAAACCGGTGTTGGTAGGAGCTTCTCATACGTGGCTTTAAAACATAGACAACAGAGTAAATTTGTGACTAAAGGCTGTTTGAACTGCTGAATTTTAATAAAAGTGAGTCCAGGGAGTGTTCACAAAATCATTCTCAAAAAGCATCTCTCCAACCACTGCACCACCCAAAGAAGGAACACGAGGCCATGCAAAGGGCTGCTTCCTCTCATGCAACAGTAACTCCAACAGATGGAACTCTGCCCCAAGGCCAAGGAATGAAAATTTTAATACCTACACATGGTAGAAATAAATGTCTACTGAGCTGCCAAAATTTTTCCTCTGGTGTATTCTTTATTTGGTATGACAACCTGATTCTCAGAAAGAGGACTAATATGACTGTGTACTGATGGAGCACTGCAAATAGTAACCAGTGACATTTGAGCAGATTTGAAAGAACTATTTTAATTTATATACAATTAAGGTGCAAATCTGAAAAACGTCTTTTTTTTTTTTTTTTGGGCACATAACCACAAAATACAATACAATCCAAAATTGTGCCAAGGAAGATGTACTATAATGTTTTCCTTTAAAAAATAGCCAGGAACTGTTGTGTAGAATCTATTTTCTAAATTAAAACTAGCAGGTACCTTGTGCACTTGTTTACATCATGATATCTTGGCTATTTCCACACAAATCAATAGTACAAGTAGTACCATTGCTACAGAACTACTTTAAAAGCAAAGAAAAAATACTTTCCTTCACTGAAAATTCAGTCCAAAGACCATGCCTTCAAACTGAATTTAAAATCTCCGTTCTTAGAGCAAGACAAAGTTGAGGAAGAAACATTTAATATCCGTGGCTGCCATACACAACTAAAAAGCCATTGTAACAATTGACAAACTGGCATCAGCACTCTTCAATACACCAGCCAGGCACAAAGAGAGTTATAAGCAACAAACTAAGATATAATTACTTGTAATCCAATAAATATTTAAGAAACCAGGAAAGAAGTGGGAAAAAAAATGAGCATGGAGAAATATCTTTTCCATACATATCTTAAAAACCCAATTGGTGTACTCTTTCAGTATACTGGAAATATAACAAATATTCATTGGTAAAAAAGTAATACCAAGATGGTAATAAACTAATTGTAGAGCTCTGAATTACATACCATATAATATAAAAATACAATAAATATGTGAAACATGAATAAATAATATAGAATATTTATAATACATATCTATTTAATTGTATTTATTTCACAATAGTCTCTTTTTCAAATGGAAGCCCACATTCTTATTCCTTTCACTGCATCTAGCTATGTTAAAGGACTAGACTACACCTAAGTCACCATTCTCTTAATTACATTTATTATAGCTAACACAAAACCAATTAGCTGTTTTAATACACACAGAGAAACTGATTCCCAGAAGAGATCTGAACCTCCCTAATGTATGCTGTCATTAAGCCCAGCCACATTAATATAACACAAGTGCCACTACTGAGAGGATTTCCAATTCAAAATAATCTAAAAATAAACTGTGTAGGTAGTTATGTAGGACTACTCCCAAACTAGATGCTGGGAAAAATCTAAGAATATTTTTACATGTCCATGTAAAATTCTACATCTTTTCAGACAAAGATTATGTAAAGGTGAAAAATAAACTAGAATAACTTTGCATTTTTACTACTTAAGAGAGAATTATGTTTTCAGATGCTTCCCTCACCTATCTCTAAATCCTGGATGAAAGAAAAGAAAAAACATTACTGAAGTTATTATAAGGATTTTCTTTCCCACAGCATCAAGAAAACTAAATTGCAAGCTAGGGCAAATACAAAATGGCATTACAGATCAGAATGTGGTAGCTACATACAACTCTGAGGAGTAAATGGTCCTAATCTGAAATTATGAAGCAATTCTTAGCTAAAGCAAATACCAAAAAAGTCATTACAATAGAGAACATATTCCTTAACCCATTCTCCAAATTATTTTAAATTTGATAAGAACTTACTGTGCTTCTGAGAAATCCCTTTATAGCCTACACTGAACCATTCACCTGAAGACAATTAAATGGTCTTCCATCCATCTGTGACTAAGCTCCAGTTCTAAATGTCAGCTTAAGTAATGGAAGCATTTTTTTTTTTACCTATTTATTGCTAGTATTCTTGATAAAAATATATTAATATGCATTAGCAGTAAGCAAGTGAAGCCAGATTTTATTAATGCAGTTTGAGGAGTACACGCATTTGTACTCTGGTTTTCAACACTGGCCAAGAAAGCAACATTTTAACATCAACAGCCTTTGAATTTAGTTGAAAAGGCAGAGCGTATGCACCCTTCCCGTTCAAGCTATTTGTACTGTAATATAATGGATTCTAAAGAACAATTCAGTGGCCTTTGGTGCTTTTATTTCACAGACCCAGGTCTATGCTATTTTTCAGGCATTATTCCATTTAAACATATAAGCTATTCTACTAACTGCAAAAAATTTTGCAGTTCTTGACTATGTTCAATATGTAGAGAGGCTTAGCAACAAATTAGTATACCAACCACAGCGCATTGTTACAAATAGTAAGAATAAATAATACAGGATTCTTTTCATGCAATCATTTCTGTATTCCAGACCTAGACCGGATAAGGCTAGTTAAAATAGTTTGCATGTGGGTACTGATTGTGGAAGTCTAACAGGCATCTAGGTCTGTTCATATAATGGGTCATTTCTTTTTACAGAAATGGAGGTAGCAGAGTGCACTTACATCAGGACCCAAATAAAATTCCAGCTCTCATATTCCACTTCCAAGTTAACGAGGGTCACTGCTGGACCTCTAATTTTATGCATCACCTGAATTATATGTAATTTCTTTTCTTCTGCTCTACTTAAAACTTCCCCAAGTTCCTTCCTTTCCCCCTTTTTATACTGGCCTTCCTTCCTTCACTCTAATCAAGAATGTCATTTTACTCCCCTTATTATTCCATAGTGGAGTCACCTCCTTCCTCCTGTATTTCATGGAAAGAAGGGACTTTTGCCTTACGTTACCTTATTTTACACCTAATATTACTTTAAAACCACATTTTTTTCTGCAGCAGTAACAGAAATTTTCATTATAATGTAAGCCATCCCTATTTCCAGGGAGAGACAGGATTCCAGCCATGTCCAGAATATATTTTTCAGTTTGTCAGCCTTCACTTGTAAATGAGATGGCTCACAGTTACACAATGTGAACTTGTTTAACAAGAGTTGAAAATTCATCTTAGATATCAAATCTGCTGCTTCAGACAAAACCTGAAATTCATCAGAAATACACCATCATGTTCTAGGGAAAGTAAAATACCCCATACCAGATGTAATTTGTATTTGACTAACTCAACAGGAAGGATATCTTATCCTGCAGACAAGCAGTATTATCTGTTTCAATACTCCTTACACCTCAATTTCTGAATTTCCTGCATATTATAGGCAATAAAAAAAGAATATTTCTGTTCCACTAAAGATGAGGTTTATAAAGAAAAAAAAAGTGAATTTTTATGTCTAATCATAGACCTCCAAATCCTGAGGTTAGAATAGTCATGTAATAAAATATAATAAACATTAAAACCAGCTGAAAAAACAACAAATCTATTTAAAAAATGTTCTTCATCGTATTCCCTGACATGTGGATTTATCAATAAAATATTAATATTTAGTTATAGAATTAATGAAAATACACTGACATCACTCATTTTTTTCTGACCATAACGAAGTAAAACCACTACATTAAAGAATTTGAATTTCATTACAGAAGACACGCCAGACAAAAAAAGAGAGGGAAAACACAGGTAGTAAGTCCAACAACTACAGCAAGAAAGTCAAACAACTCAATGAATTTTTGCTACTAGAAGAACCCAAAGAATTTGTAACACTATTGAAAATTTGCTCTGCTGAATCAGCTCCAGTTACATTCTGGTCTGAATTTTTCCAAGCATGCAGAACTTTCACCACTGTTGTGCAGAGCATATATGAATTAGCCGATTAATTCATTTCTAAGGTAAAATTCTTGACTGTAAACAGCTATCTGATAAAAAAAGTGTGAGTGGTACTTGCATGTAGCAGCCCAGGCACTCATTCAGTTAAGAAAGACTCCTAGGAATCTCCTTAAAAAATTTTGTTTGAAACATCATTAGCAAAATAGTGTTACATTAGTGTTATAAAATTAATTTTTGTCAGGTACTGCTGATAAACATCTCACACCACTTCTGGTTACAAATTATCAATTTCGGTTTGTGTTTTTTTTTTTTCCAGCTGCACATTGACTTTTGTATATCCCAGTAAATAGCAATTACACAACAGAATGAAACAAAATCTATTTCTAGCCACATTTTCATGAAGCAAGGAAACGCTGGACCCAAAAACAACCCCATAAAATATTAATGTGCATTACTAGAATATGAAATAATCTTTGCCATTGGTACAGCAACAGTTAAGCAAGTCCTTTTTCTCTGGCATGTTCTTACCCTTATCACGTATGTATGTATGTTAGTATAGAAAAACAGCAGTTGCATTTAATATTCAAGCTTTGTTTTACCAATCAGAAGTGAGGTTTAAGCTCTCTCAGAGGTGGATACTGCTGCCCATTTCTATAGGATCCAAACACTCCCTACATAAAATCAGCAAAACCTGAAAATTTTCTGATGCCTTCCAAAGAGGAAAGTAGGAAGACAAGCCATAGTAAACATACAAGAAAGAAATCCTAGCTAGGCAACAAAGATTATGAAAAAATATTTAGACCTCAATTCTGGGTTGTTATCCATTAGAAACACTGAGCAAAGTGGTACTCACAGGTATACAATACTCCACCATTGGATAATGCAATTTATGGCCCTTTGCTGTGCGGCCAGAAAAGAAACAGCTCTGACAGACATCATAGTTGAAATGTTTTAAGCTCCGGTACCTGTGGGGACATTAAACAAAGTGATTAGAGGTTTACTTCTAATTAAGCCTCACGAAGCAAATTACTTTCTGAAATGGGTCATCTGCTTTTCAGCAGCAGCAACACAAGGACACAGTGAGTTGGCTGGGATTAGCTGAGAGAGAACTTTGAAGTGCGTGAGTGTGCACAACCAGAACGTGGCACGGTCAACACTCACCATGGCCGCAGGCCCAGGGACAGCAGTGCCACTGCAGCAGCTGCAGGGGACACAGGAAACCTGCAGCCCTCTTAGTCCACAGAACCTTCCTACACTACACACCTCACTGAGTATTTAAAAGTTTCTGTCTCCATATCAATATAGAGAGCCATTGTCAATCAACTGCTGCCCAAGCAGCTTTGATACTGAAAGCCCTACAAGCATCAGCTTCATTCGTGGACTGGGAAGAATTTAGAATTTTAAAATTTTTACTGACTTTAAACTACATTGCTTAGTTTTTCTTTTCCTCTGTTTACTATTCATGTGTTATCTCAGAAAAACTTATATAAAGCAGACTGGTTTATTTCAGTTTTTATACTCAAAAGTTAAATTAAAAGTTTGTAAATAATTTTGATGCTCAGAAACTCGACACACATTTCAGAAAATTTAATTCTCCAGAATTCATGAATTGTAAGAATAATTTAAAATTCAGTTAAAAATATACAATGATTTGTTTACTTTTAGTTGACTTTTAAGAGAGTGTATGTATAAATAGGCTAACAAACTTCTACAGTACCCCTTGTACTAAATGTAATCACCAGGAACATGATTTATTTATTTATTTAGACTAAATCAACAGTTCGGTTCCAGATTGCACCCACTGTTTCCATGCTATGATTTTCTGACTGGATGAGGTTATATCATTTGTATGAAACTAAAATGAGCTAACTGAACCAAATTGAATAGCTACTGAATAGTTAAAGTTTAAATTAAATTGCTTCCTGAGAGTAGTTTTCAGTACCCATCCACATTTTTCCCCTGTTGAGTTTTATGTTTTGTTTTGCAAGAGAATATGTCTATAAATGTAAAAGTTCACTTTAAAAGATGCTGATCCAACTTGTTTATAATCTTTTCTCAGAGCCAGTGCATTAAATGGCTACATTTACCTTCTGCTAAGATGCTAGATGCTTTTGTTGTTGCAGATCTCTAGCTTCCTTGTAGAAATCATTTAAAATGACCCAGTCTTTGTCTTCTTTTCTGTCTCTCTGCCCTCCTACACATAGTACAACTTAGACAACTGTAACAGCTGAGCCAGAGCTTTGTCACCCTATGCTTCCTCAAACAATAACAAAGACAGGAACACTTATAAAATTTCATTGCCTCTTAAGACAGGCAACAAAGTTTGATCAATTGTAGAAATTATTTAAAATGACCCATTCTAAATGGGTCTTTGTCTTCTTTTCTGTCTCTCTGCCCTCCTACACATAGTACAACTTAGACAACTGTAACAGCTGAGCCAGAGCTTTGTCACCCTATGCTTCCTCAAACAATAACAAAGACAGGAACACTTATAAAATTTCATTGCCTCTTAAAACAGGCAACAAAGTTTGATCAGATTATTACTTTTGCAAATACTCACATACCTATAGTTATAATAAAAAATGAAAAAGAGGGTTGCTAGCTCATTCCCGTAAGATTGACTAAAGCCAGCTTTCCTGAAACTAGGCAAGATGAATCTGACTTCAGGATTCATATTATTATCCTCTAAAATAACAGAAAGATGGAGAACAGGAACCACAATGAACAAAAATTCCTCATCTGCCCAGATACCTGAAGAAAAATCTTTGAAGCACTTACATTACAGACTGCTTTATATTTTTCCTAGATAATACATTAGACTCCATGACCACAGTAGAGGAAAAAGCCAGTTATGCTTACCTCTAGCCTCTA
This sequence comes from Passer montanus, assembly GCF_014805655.1. Classification (NCBI taxonomy): domain Eukaryota; kingdom Metazoa; phylum Chordata; class Aves; order Passeriformes; family Passeridae; genus Passer; species Passer montanus. The sequence goes on from NW_024366591.1 coordinate 14,037,277, forward strand.
CTGCAGATTCTGGGGATAGGGATTGCATCGCTTTATACACTGGAGCAATCAATTTACAAATGCATGTTAGCCATAGCAATACTTACTAAGGGTACCAACTACAGTTTAGGAGATTAACATGGAGAATATTCCCCATGTAACATTTTCTTGTAGAATTCATACCCTGTAGGGACATAGACAGGGACTTTACAAGTCTCATCACAGCAACGTATCAGTATTTAAGGAAGGAAAGATTGATGTTGAAGGACGTTTTATACTGCCTGGCATAAGTTAGTTTACCAAGCCTTATGCACGAGAGCAGACAGACAGTCCATGTTTTTTCTTACTGATCACCTCCTTTTGACCTTGTGCTTACAGAACACATGGGGTGCATTTATACTTCATTTGCTATCTCTTGGATCCACCAAATCCAAAACCATCTGATGATGACAGAGGCCACCCTGTGCCTCTGTCAGCCACAGGACCACTGAGTATCTTAACCATGGCACTGCATGAGCCACAACTGCACTGTCTCAGGCCACACTGTGGCCTCACCATGGGTGACAGAACCCATCTTAAAGAACGAGAACAGTGGAAAACCAGACAGGAAAAACTTCATTTGTTGGAAGTCTCAAAAATGTGGATATTTTCAGAGAAACATTGCACCTAACACCTCTCCTCTTACCTAAATCCAACAATTGGACACTCCTTACAGATGTTGCACTTGGCCTGATGTTTTGCTGTTTCTGCAGCTGCCACACGGTGTAGAACTGGCAACCACACCATAGACTGTGGTTCTAAGCGCATCCAATCTATGAATTGCTTTACAGTTATTTCTGGCTTATTGTTGTTCTGTGGAGAGAAAAAACCCACATCCAAATTAAAAAAAAACAACAAAAAAACAAAAAAACAACAACAAAACAAAACAACAGACACCCATAAGCAGATTTTCCGTAGAATTCTATGGAAAAAAGACCCCAACACAAAACAAAACATCAGACACCCATAAGCAGATTTTCCTTAGAATTCTATGGAAAAAAGACCCCAACAACCTGATTATTTCCATGACAGTTTAATCCAAAACCATTTACAGGCTATAAGAAATAAAATGAAAATCAAGAAAACAAGTTAAGTCAGTAAGACTTTAGAAGACTAAACAGCTGTGATAGAGTGGACAGATGGTAAGAAAGATGGAGGACATAGTAGAGAAGTAACAGACTGTAAAGCAAAGCTGTCTTTCAACTGAAAGGACTTGAAAAGTAAGTGAGCATACTCTGCAGTTCAGACATACTGAAGACATGGTTATCTTCTGAGTTACGATTGATGACAAATTGCTGTAAGTCAGTAGTGTTTGCATGTGTATACTGATTGCCCCAAGACTCATCAATTTTTTATTGTGTTCTAAGCCCACAGTGTTCTTTCTAGTTAGCACATTAAACATAACACACACACACAATAAAACAAACAGGCAAAGAACAAGAAAGGAATCTGCCATTTATAGCCAGTCACAGCAAGAATATATCAGAGCTGATGTATTAACATGATTGTTTTAAGAAGCAAGCAAACCCACTTCCATTTTTCCTTTAAGTTATAACCACCAGAGGAGCCTAGCTACAAAGGTATTGTATTCATCAACTTTGTCAGCAATAACAAAAGAGCTCAATATTTCTGAGCTCAATATTGCTCTGAAGCAATAAAATAAAGCTTTAAATGAAAGTTATTCTTAAATGGTAACACAAGATGGAAAGCTTCTTAACCTATTCATGGTCCAAGTTTTTTCCTCACAACAAAATACTTGTTTTCACTGGGCTGAGATAACTGACATGCAGCTGCACATTTTCTCTATGTTCTCCTAACCAGGGACTGAACTTGAACTACTCCTGTGAGATGAGGGATTGCAACCTCATTATCACTATAATTGTAATAATACATCAAGTATTTAAACACTGTCTTGCTGGTACCCCCCACCCATCATTGAATAGCATGGGAGATGGGGTAGATCCTTGAGGGACATAAAGGTCATTCTTCTGTCATACAGAAAGTCTGTGAATAATAAATGAAAAATATATTTCAGTATGACTCAAACCACTCAAAGCCAGTGATAGATAAGTCAAGCACCACCCCTTACTGTCTGAAGCAGCAATGTTAAAACACCAGGGGAAACTTTACATGGTTAATTGGTCAAACTAACTTCCATAAGTATCTATAAAACTATTCATGACCTGGACAAACACTCTTCCATCCTCATTGCCCGAATCCAGACATGAATCTGATAGTTCTGGAAAAAAGCCAACACAACTGTGTTTTTCAAAGAATTGGACAAAAATGTAGAAATATCTGTGAAAGAATGGCAAAAGAAAATCCTCTGAAAGTTCACTAAAATCTTTAATGTTTGTCCATGTTCTATTCAATAAAATCAGAAATGTCAAGTCAGTAATTTTATATAAGCCATGGTGTATTTTTAATCCATATATAATTTCTGACAATGCTCAAATCAGCTACTTTCACATAAATAAGGCACTGAAGCATTATGGCTATCACTAGCAAACATTTGGAGCCTTAGGCATCCTTGAAAAAGTCAGAGTTAGTTGTGTTCCATTACAACATTCTGTTTTTAATTCTCATCTTCTTTAAACAGACAGACACTCCTTGCAGCCTCATTAACCCCCTGCATGTAGTGTGGAGCTTCACAGCAGGCTGCAAGAGCTTTATTCCATGTTCTGATCGGCTGCATAAAGGCTTGCAATATAAAAAAGACTATGCTTGAAGTTTCATGCAATTGCAAGGTCTTTTGTCAGTAACATAGTACTAAATAATTTCCTCATGCACAAGGTCAGAAGTTACTATCAACATAATTTTCTTGTTCTGTTGAGATCATGCCTTATTTCAGCTGGAAAAAGCATATTGTTCTCACAGCATCAGGTTGCTTTGAACAATGCAAAGCAGGACAACTGGCTGCTACAAATTTTTTCAACAGCTTTTAGAGCTGCAAACACTGTCAGAATCATTAAGATTTATGTATTCTTCTGGCTAAACAAAATCTGTTTGATTCTCTCCTAAACCATAAACCATCTTTCCCAGCTGCATTTTCACATTAATTTCCCATACTTATTTGCAAGAGCATATTCATTTCTGTTCAAAACACAGCAGATGTTTTTATACTCCTCTCTTCTTTTTACATCAGCACGTAAAAGTGAGTCTGTAAACTTAAGAGAGTTTGGTTTTATTTTGTTCTTCACATGAAGGTCTTTATCTTACCTGTTGGAAGCAGCTGCGCACACTGGGTTCAATGTTGCTGCCACCAAAGGCTGCCACTTCCCCAAGCTGTCGCGGGATCTGGATAGCATCGTGAAGCAGAAGGCCCAGCTGCCTCTGGTCACACATTTCTGTAGGGCCTGCCACCTCCTTGAAGAGGTCTGCAACATCAATAAAAGACACCATTTAATTCCATTTTCATGTACATCTCCTTTCATTCATTAATGCTGCAGCTCAAGCTTTTAATTTCTGTATTATTTTCATTATTACAAATCGTCACTGTCCCATTTACAAGAGTTTACCTTCATCTAATCTTGATTCATAACCATTCAAGTGAGAAAAATAAGGTCAAATAAATGAAGCTATATGGTTTCTTATGGCACATAGTGGACAGGAAGATAATATGAGAAAGCACAGCTTCACCAGCAAATATTCCTGCCTGACATACCTAATGACCTTCCATGATAGAGTGACTACATTATTGGACAGGAGCATGACTATAGATGTCACCACTCTAGATTTCTGTATGGCTTTTGACACAGTCCCCCACAACATCCTTGTCTCCAAATTCAAGAGAGATGGGTTCCATTGGTGGACTGTGAGATGGATAAGGAATTGGTTGGATGTGGCCAACAACAGGATAGTGGCCAACAGCTCAGAGTCCCAATGGACAACAATGATGAGTGATGTCTCTCAAGGGCCCGTACTGGGACCAGTGTTATTTAATATTTTCATTAATAAAACAGATGAAGGGATCAAGTGCACCCTCAGCAAGTCTGCAAGTGACACTAAGCCAAGTGGTGTGGCTGACACACCTGGAGAATGGGATGCCATCTACACCTGGACAACCTGGGAACCTCATGGGGTTCAACAAGGCCAAGTGCAAGGTGCTGCCCCTGGGTCAGGGCAACCCCAGTATCAGTTCAGGCTGGGGGACAAAGGGACTGAGGGCAGCCCTGTGGAGAAGACTTGGGGGTGCTGGTAGATGAAAAGCTGGACAGCCCAGAAAGTCAACCATATCCTGGGCTGCATCAGAAGAAGTACAGCCAGCAGACTGAGGGGAGTGATTCTGCACACTCTGCTCCTGTGAGACCCCATGTAGAGTCCAGCTCTAGGGTCCCCAGCACAGGAAAGACATGGAGCTGTTAGAGCAGATCCAGAAAAAGGCTAAATAACTCATCATAGGAGAGATGTTCCATCACTGTGAAGAAAGGCTGAGAGAGTTAGGGTTCTAAAATCTGAAGACTCGAGGGAGACCCTATTGTGGCTTTTCGGTACTCAAAGGGGCCTTATAAGAAAGCTGGGAACACAGCTTTTAGCAGGGCCTGTTGTAATAGGACAAGTAGTAATGGTTTTAAAACTAGAAAGGTAGATTTAGACTAGTTATTAAAAATCAAATTTTTTACAATGAGGGTAGCAAAACAGTAGAACAAGTTGCCCAGAGAGGTGGTAGATGTTCTATTGCTGGAAACATTCAAAGACAGATTAGACATGGCTCTGAGCAATCTGATCCAGCTGAAGATGACCCTGCTCATTGCAAGGCAGTTGGTCTAGATAACCTTCCAAACCAAACTATTCTATGATCCCATGAAGAATGAAATAATATTTTAGATATCTACATCTTGTGTTAAAAAACTATGATATGCTTCAGTTGGCTGGGGACAGAAGCACAATTACTCTGAACTGAGACTGGAAGTTATCACAAGTCACAACTGGCCATGTGGAATAGCTTAAAGCAAGAACAGCAGCCAGAAAGACAACCTGAGCTAAACAATAATTACATTTTCTTCCTGGATAGCCATGTCTGCTTCCATGTACTTTTCCTTCACTGATTCCATTTTCCTAAGGCAGGTGTCAAGCCCTGCAGTATAAATGGATGAACCAGGATGACTGCAACAATGGAAAAAATTGATGCTGAAAGGGATCAAGAAAATTTTTCCAGATACAGGCACTGGAAAGGAAGATAGTGTTTGTACCTACACTCACAGTAAAGCACTGAGTTATAGGCCTGTCAGCAGTACAGTTATTATTTCTCATGTGCTTTCTTAGCACGTTTCTTTGATTGGACAATTTTAATTTTTAAAATGTTCAGCTAAAAACGTTAATGTTTCTGCCAACAATTTTGATTTATGAACTCTGTAGCTGTGTACATTAGCATTCAGTCAAGAGATTAATCTTTCCTGAAAACATCTTAAATGCTGAGTTTATCTAAGAAATATTTTTTAATTCTGTGATTTGTACAAATTACAGAAGAAGCAGAATAAAATTATTATGTTCATTCCAGCCGGTTTTTACAATGTCCTTTTGCACTCAATGGCTGGCTTGGATTAAAGCCCCAAGTAATCATAAAAGAAAAAGAATCCATCTATATTATGCCCTTACTTTTTCATGTTTCCCATCAGAACAACCACCAATAAATTAGAAATAAATGTAATTTGAAAATTCAGTCTGACTGCACTTCTGATCAAGAAAAAGCCAACCTTTGTTCAGAAACACTCATGAATAACTCTTATTACATGGTGTAAATTGTTTTGCCCTTCATTTGGAGCAACTGGCAAGCTTTGTCAGTGTGCTTCAGTCTAGGCACAGATTTTTCTTCTCAAAGGAGGTGGAAGCAGAAGAAAGGATCTTCACCAAAAAGAAATCCAGACAACTGAACTAATTTTTGGATTTTATTGTATTTTTCTCACCCTTTCTTGCCTAGTCAAACAGCAGCTACAGCATCTTGCCCACTCAGTGTTGACAAAAAAAACCAAACCAAGACTGACAGAATTAGGGGACAGAATTAGTACTGTCCAGCTGCAGGCTCCTCTTGGCAATCCCAGATCCTGGCTATATTCTTCCTCTGAGGATGGGACAGTTTTTCAATTTCTAAGAGTTAGTTTTAAAACTATCAGTTGATAGTATATCAAACTATCAGTTGATAGTATATTTTTTAAAAAAAGAAAAAATTTGTCTTATTCTTTCTGTTTGCACCAGTCTGCAGTGAAAACAGACCATTAAAGAAGAATAATTCATTAGTTGCTGGAGCTGGGAGGCAGTAATTTCCTAAGCCCTAACACTACAGTTGACTGTGGAGCTGGTAAATAGAGGAAAACGATGCTACAGGAGAGGGAACAGTGATTAGCTAGGAGGAAAACAGCAAATACCTCTGAAGAGCTCAAACTCCTCCAAATAATTTGTTTCTTAACATTGGCAGCTGTGCCACAAACAAAGACCATAGAGGTGCAAGGAGTTCATGGATGGCACCCTCTTTTCCCAAACCCCTCAATGTGGCACACAGGAGGAGAAACTCCAAAACTGAAGGCATGGAAAGTGAGAATGCTCTTGTTATCTGGCCTACCTACTCCAAATAACCCATGAGCAATGGAGGGTACCCATTCCCTTGGAAAGGAGGCATGGCAACATCTCTCAAGTGGGAGATGGAGGAGAACTTATTTTAGCTCTGACAGGGAGCACCCAGGCACCCTACTCACCACCAGTGGGAAAGAGACTCCATATATCACACATCAACAATCTCAAAAGCCACAAAAAGCCTCAAAAGCCTCTTTTAAATGAAATTTGTTAACATGTACATACACACTAAAGGAGTCTCAACACAAAATACATTGATATGAAGGTTAAACTGTTTAGGGAACTCTACCAAAGTACAAGAATGACTGAGGAAGCAGAGATAAGATGATTCAGGATCTGAGTTGTATGAAAAAAACCAGAAACCAGGAGAAGAGACATCAGTTAAATAAATCCATCCTCACACTAGTATTTTGAGGATTACAGCCAGGGGATTCTGTAACTTAGCTGGACACCTGAAAAAAATTTACTTAATGGTTGATAAAGGGATACTTGAAAATATTGAAAAGTTTATTGAATTCCTATCAAAAGGATAATAGCCTAGTTAGTAGAAAGATGTCCACAACGCACATTTTATGTTGCATTGTCACAAACAGAATGTACATTCTAAGTTTTTCTTTTTTTTTTTAAAGTTAGTTCCAAATGATTTGAAAATTTACTACATAAATATAACAGTAAAAAAAACACCCCACCAAATTCCAAGGATCTTGCACATCACTTGAAAACAGAACTGCTTAGAAGGTGAGATATATTAAGGAGCTCTTCTTTTTCATCTCAAATAATAAAGATTTTACACATTGAATTATATGACCCAAAAGCTACACTAAAAAACCAAAAAAACTCCATATGGGCTTTTTTCTGTTTCTGCAACCAGTTTGGGTTTTGGGTTTTAGAAACAAGTGCAGAGTGAAGTACACACAAATGCATTCTTCTGTTGCTCATAAGCGACCCTTCTTGTCAATAGAGACAAGATTAAAGATCCATTCTCATATCAGCCTTAAAGTCTAGAATCTTAAAAAGAAGCTTAATTAAATTTTTTTTAAAATCACAAAAATTTCTGTGTCAAAACATATTTTAAAAATGTGTCAAATTAAAAGATCCTACCTATACGGGAAATGAACATACAGTCTCTAGGAAGGCTGAACACTTGAGCAGCAAACATTCAGGTCAAGAGTTTTACAAAATAATTAAGGGTTCAGCCAAAAGTTTTTAAAACAAGAAATTTTGCTTATTTTACCACCAACTACTCTAAGAAGAGTTTGCCTCCCCAAGGCTAGCGGATTTTTAGCACAGTCTGTGCTCTGCTGAGGGCTCTAACCACAACCATCCGATGGCTGTCACTCTCAGAGCAACCTGTGATTGCCAATGCCTCAGAAATTCTTAGAAGAAACAGTCAAAAGGAGAAGCAAATGCCAGGAGTTGGTTCAAGAAAGGGAAAAATAAAAAATCAGGTAATTAGTATTAAGCATCCATGCTTGAAGGTCCTGTTTTTTTTCCAAGTGACTTTCTTGAAAATACTCAGGAATTCCATTACAATTTTCACTCAAGGAGGACTGAAAACTCAGTAGATGTGATAAAATTTCTCTCAACCAGAGATGATTAATAGGGTATGACAAAAATCAAAAGACCAGAAGAGCTCATATCAAAGATGAGTGTGCAACAGCTCGTGCCAGAGGGCCCCAAAACACCGACTTCAAAGTCACTGCAAACAAAGAACAGCACCTGACACACTTCTTTGGTTAGCAAAGCATCCATGCTTGAAGGTCCTGGTTTTTTTCCAAGTGACCGACTTTCTTGAAAATACTCAGGAATTCCATTACAATTTTCACTCAAGGAGGACTGAAAACTCAGTAGATGTGATAAAATTTCTCTCAACCAGAGATGATTAATAGGGTATGACAAAAATCAAAAGAACCAGAAGAGCTCATATCAAAGATGAGTGTGCAACAGCTCGTGCCAGAGGGCCCCAAAACACCGACTTCAAAGTCACTGCAAACAAAGAACAGCACCTGACACACTTCTTTGGTTAGCAAAATTTCTTTTGGATTGAAGGGCTGTTCTGTGACAATTTTAAGGTTCATAAGGACAATAAAGCTAACAAAGATATCAAAGCCTGGCACATTGATCAGAGCTGAAGTTACAACAAAAAGGATGCATTATCTAACTATTAATTGTGTACTTCAAGAATGCAAGCAACTACTTTGATTTCAGATGTATTTCAGGTTGAAGTTACAATCACTAGGTACAAAAGTTTTCTGAGACTTATTCTCTACTAATTTTTTAGGACTTCTCACAGCATCCTTTAGAGTAAAAGTCCATCTTGTTGACATAAATTATGTAAAATCTGTAGCCACCATCAGCTGCCATTTTAATTTTGTTACTAAACACAAAACAACATAAATATGAAGCTGACCTTGTAATTTCCTTATTCTGCTTCAGTCCCTGTATTTGGCTACTGTATACTAAAGTATTACCAACAGCAATTTAATGGGAGTATTCTCAGGTTTCAGAGTTTCTTTAAAGACATATTTTCCTAGGGTTCTCCGTTTATCACCCACAGCCTAACTCCTACACTTTATGAAAGCTTTTTATTTCACACAGAACAGCAGATTATCTTCTGAATTGTCATTGTGGAGCAAAGGTATGTCCATCAAGCTCTTTTTTAATTATGGAATACTTCACATATACTTCACATACATGTCAAATGACAGAAGGAAACTAAACACCCCAAAGTCTCAGTATGTCATTCAGATGTCAAAATATGTCCCAATGCATAAAACACCTCTACTTTTGTTCAATATTAATAACTAAGCTTACAAGATTGCTTACAAATGCTCCTAAGGAAAGCAGAAATGTTTTTGCAGAGCTCCAAAGATACATGGAGCAAATTCACTCTCTATAATTTTTTTCATGAGTTTCCAAAATGAGTCAAGAAACTACTGTAAAGAACAGCAAATTTAAGATTATGTGCATAATATGTAAATGCGCATCATCTAGAATGCTCTATATCGTGCCTAATCTTCTTTTCTGTATTTGTCAGGGCTTTTTTTCCACAAAGTTACTCAATTCTCTTCCGGTCCTACATTTATTTTTGTGAAGTATTTTTATATTACTCAGTATTTCTCAAGCTTATGAGATTACTAAAATCAACGTATTTTAAACTTTCATTGTGCAATTCTGGCAGAAAGCACATATACTGGAAAACCATTTTTAGAGTTCAGATAGTCTTTCTCATAGACCACTAAATAAAGTGGCAGGATTTTGATGTATTTCTTTGCTTTATCAGCCATATCAATCTGATGCAATCAGCACTAACTTGCTTTTTCTCTAAACAAAACACATACACATAAAAGAGAGAACAGAATCAAATATAATACCACCAAGCTCTCTTCCACCAAGCTATATTCTTCTTTTCTTGTGGGGACTGCAGTACTGTGACTTCTGACTATTCAGAATGGACAACAATACTTTCCAGTCAACATATAAATCACACTTTAACCATTGTCACTGGTGATAACGAAAAGAATTCTCTTTTACTTATTCAAAAGAAAACTACCTTGCACCAGGCATGAGAAATGTTTTACTACAAATTTTGCTAGGTGCTTTGTCATTGTACATGACTTAATTACATAAAGTATTTTGTAAAAGAAATTCTTCCTTACATCTGTACTTCTCTTCCAGAAGGCCTTTAGAAAGAGACATCAAGCCAATTTTCAGGGACTGCACTCGAATTTTTCCAGTTCGGCCACTGAAATTATAAAGACAAGTCATCATTTTATTTCATTCCAACTCAAGTCTATTGTATAATACAAAGACATTGGAGAGCTATATTTCAAACATACTTCAGATCTCAAAAAAACCATTAAATCACATTAAGAATTCTTCCCTTATAAAAGCTCAGCTTGCTTCCAAGTGGTTTTACATGTCAAAACAGCTTGTATTACTACAACAGAACAGACATTTAGCTCTGCAAAGTTCTGAAAGTAATTTATTAATGTGATACACACAGAAAAAAATACATGAGCACACAGCAGGAAGGCCTATTACCTGGTGTGAAACACAAGGACTGTAAGATGAAACCAAGTTTTGACATCACAGTAATTAAATCCCTTTTTCCTTTTATGTTTAAAATGTCCTGACATACACAATTTTGGGACATAAAGAGGCAATCACATGCACTAATTCAATGATTTGGAGCTCTCATTCTTTTTAAGCAATGTCACTTCAGGCTCATCTTGTCCAGCATGACAAAAAGTATGTCCAAACCTGAAAAGCAACTTGAGAACAGACAAGTAGGTACCAAAGCAAGTAATGTTAAGCTGCAGGGCAAATGCTGTTCAAAAAGATACTAAAACAACAAAGCCAGCTTACAGGGAAAAGGACAATTTTGAAGTTCGGAAGATCAGTGCAGAAACATATTCTTTAAAATTCTTTCTTTTTTCAAACATGAAAAAAAACATGACACAATTTGCCTTTATATGAGATGTGGCAAAAAAATTCTAAAAAATAGTTAAACTCTATATATTACACACATAAGGTTAGCTGGATCTTTCACCAACAAGTAAGATAACACTAAATTAATTATCACCTCAAACCTTACTTTGGTTCTTTCTGCCACACAGAAGTTATAAACACTTTAATTACTTCTGAAGTGGTTGTTACATATCTCTTTCTACCCTATCCATTCAGCATATGCTCTGCTGTCTGATTTACTTCACAAATGTTGTGCTGAATACAAAATTATTAATTTACTCCTGGGTTCTTGATAGATTAGCTAAGCAACTTACAAATATTAATGCATTTGTCTTTACAACATCATCTAATCTAGCAACACTAGACAGCAGTATCTTCATTCCATAAAACAGAATAGAGCTACAGAGAAATTATTGCCAAATTAATCAAAAACATCTATTACTTTTACTGCCTAGTTGGAAAATCAGGACCCAATTTTCCAGAATGTTGTAAAAGTGCCACCTTTTTATATATTCAAGCTTAGCTTCAAATTACCTCTTTCAATCACAGACACTACATCATTCTGGCATACCTTGCCATCTAAATGGCTCATTTTACACCCTGATAAAGTTATTTTCCTATTCCTTCCTGTGTATGGTTGTTTGTGCTTTAAATTTATATTCATCAGAAAAAAAGTAAACATTCATTTGGGTTTGATTTAACTCACGACTGACCACATAATTTGTTTATTAAGGACACAAAGTGAGACTTTGCAGCTAAAAGATCAGGGCACAAATATCAAGGCTTTAAGCTTCTCCTGATTCCAGGAGATTTCTGCAGGATCTTTGAAAAACTTCCTTCACACAAAGAGCATTTTCTCAATAAATTACCTAAATAATTACGAAGCCTGCAATATTACATTTTTCAAAAGAGAAACATATTCACCCTTAGTTTCTTTCTTGGAAACAGATAAATATTAGCACTGTAATGTCACATACACAGTAAAAAAACCCAGCACACCAAAACCAAATACCACATACACTCCCTCTCTCCCCACAGACATTGTGGTCCTGACATTTCCAAGCCAATGATTTAAGGTTTTCCCATTTTAGTGAGCCACAAAACCACTGAGATCAGGAGGGGCCTCCAGATACCAATGCTCCTGCTCAGTCAGGTAGAACAGGTTTCCCTGGATCATATCCCACTTCAGTATCTTCAAGGATGGAGACTGAAGAGCTTTTCTGAGTAACCTGTGGCACCGTTTGATCATTCTTACACTAAAAGCATCTTCTTTTCATATGTTTAAGCAAAATTTCCTGTGTTCCAAGTTGTGCCAGCTGTGTCTTGTCCTGTCACTGCAAACCACTGAGAACAGCCTGGCTCCATCTTCTCTTCTGCTCCCATTGGGTATTTATGCATCCTGATAAGATCCCCCTGAAACTTTTCCTCCCTCAGCCTCTACTGATACACCAGTTACTCCAAGTCCTTAATTGTCTTCATGGTACTTCACTGGACTCATGCCAATTTCTCCATGTTTCTTTCTTCCTGAGGGAGCCCAGAACTGGACCCAGGACTCCAGATGTGTCTCACCAATGTTGAGTAGAAGTGCAGGATAACCTCCCTTAACCTGTTGGGAGACTATTACTCTGCCACAAGCCTGTCTTGCAAAGTGCTTCTGAATGGCAGCATAACAATCTAATTGTCCTACATGTACAAAACCTAAGAATCAAGGCCTTATAGTGGAAAGATTCAAGAAACTTTTTAATTTCTGGATTCATAAAAATTTATGGGTCATATCTGCTACAAATGTCAGCACACTATTCAGACTTATTATAGCAATACAAGCATGCTTGTCATTACAAAATCAATTGATAAGGCCACTTTAAACAGCTCACGGTTTGTTTTTTTTTTCCTCTGATGAAGGGGAGCTTGAATCTATTCCTTTCTCTAAATAACCTCCTAACACAGAGTTAGGATCCAAAACTTCTTGACAGGCAAACACAGTCTATACTGTAGTCAAAACAGATGCCTGTGAAACCTGTAAATTATAAATATACTAATCAGGATATAAATAATACTAAACTGTTGAATGTAAGTGTAAAAAATACTGTTTACCAACAATGGTATGCAAATATTCTGTAGCGTTGTGATGACACAGACATAGTATATATAAGCATTTTATCTAAGCATGTGACTGCCAAAGGGACAACCAGTGATAGGCACAGCTGCATACAGGAGTTAGCCAGATTAGAAAAAAGTTGTCAGACAGGCAACACAATTAAATATAAGAGATTGCAACCATAAATAAACAATAAAGAATCTTGGAAAACAGAATTATAACATGAAGTCTAGAGGAACCCTATGTCCCTGGGGGAGGAGGGTCAATAGCATAAAACCATCAGGTACTAGCAAGGAAAACTAGAGAACGCAGATAAGCCCAGAGCCATTCAGCCTTCTCTTGTCAAAGAGCTCTCAAGCCTAGACAACACTGGCAGTGCAGCTGAGGACTGCAGGGACTGCAGCTCTCAGATATCTGCACAGCCCAGCAACACCAGGAAGCCTGGGAGATCAGTGAAGGTCAGCACAGACACCTCCCCGTGATCATCCACAGACAAGTCATACAAAGGAACTAATTTTCCTGCCTTACTGAGGGCCAGAACCGTCCCAGAGCCCTCGTACTGCTACCACAGCCTGCTAAGCTGCTCCCACTGAGTGCTCTTGAATCCAAACAGCAATCATAAACACCGGGGATGCAAGAGGAATGCATGCAGAAAACTTCCATCAGCTACTGTCAAAACCAGGGCATAAAGTTAAGGCTGACTGAGCAGGTATCTCATCCTCATTCCTCAGAAGTTCAGATTTTACTGAAATGGACACTCTGGTAAGGCCTGGGATATTAATTCAGGCTGGTGTTAGAATCTGCCAGGTGTATGAGTGCAATGAAAACAAAGTTGTGATTCTTCAGGGGAAGATTGGGTTGCAGAGAATGAGCATGAAAGACAGCTTTGATCATGTGGAAAACGTCAGCATAGATACCACAGATACCCTTCTCAGACTAACGTACCAAAGAAATTCAATTTAAAAGAAGGCATTATCAAAAGTATCCTAGCATTAAAAACAAACAAACAAACAAACAAAAAAAACACTAAGAAAATTTAAAAGTTGAAATACAGGAAGTCAGATAAACATTGCAAAATATTTAAACAGTGCACATAAAAGTTTCTTTATGGGTAATTCTAATTGAAATGAGTCATCACCCTGAATCAGTACATATAGAAGCAACTCATTTCAAGGGGTGTTAAGCTATTCCATTAGTACTGAAAGCTATCAGTCCTTTTTATACAAATGATGTCTAGAGATTTCAGCAAATGTGACAGTATATAGCTGAAAAGAAAACCACCAGCTACTGCTTTTGGATGCTTTAAACACAGGTCTAGCCAAAATATTTTACAGAGCAAAACTTCCTTCACAGTTCTCATTGTAAATATCAAGATCTCTAATTTCACAAATTAAAAGAAAAAAAAATGGACTGGCTAAAACAAAGAACTTTAAGTTTGGAAAATGTTTATAAGGGCAGATGTTGATGTCTGGAACAACCTTTGAGTCCTTGATGTAGTAAAAGTCACTGAGTAATTTTAGTGCTTCTCTTCTCTGCTCAGAATGAATCATTCCTAATGTGTCAGAAAAAAAACCAGAACATAACAGACCTTTTCTAAAAATAAATTGGTTCTTTTTTAAGGGCCAAAGACATCTGCAGGTTAAGTCTGGAGAACTATTCAGTTTGCCATTAATCTGCGAATCTGTAATTAAATCTCAGGTTAGCAGCATGTGACTAACAGATGCTTTTTGTTGGCAGTTTAACAACTTGACACATTTTATATGCATAACACCAATGCACTCTATACAATGGAAATGCCAAGACACAAATTAGCTCTTTTGTAAAGGCTAGTTTAGAAAACAAAACCAAATATTCCAGTTTAGAATTGTTGCCTGGTCTTTTACCTTTTCTTTTTCTTCCTGGACTGAATTTGAAAGGGGAACAAGGAAACACACTATAAAATGTAATTTTCTCTCAGTAAACCTTCATCCTCAATTTTTCAAAGTTTAAATAAAGACTCAAGTATTTAACGGACTTGAAGAATTATCTACACTAAGTTTTCAACATAATAGTCAAGGGGAAATAGGAGAAACTGGAAACATTATTGAACGAAAGGTTTGCTGTTTACCAAGTGCATTTTAAATATGAACAGATTAAACAACCGACTTCTACCCGAAGTTAAGATGCAAAGGTAAGCTAAAGAAAATGTAGTAGATTTGTGTTCAGTCTGAAAAAAACCAAAACCCAGCTAGGAACTGCAAAAAAGTTTATGACATTACTATGTCTATTATTCTAAATTGCCAGTAACATTTAAGTCAAGCAACTCACTTGATCTACTGGTTTATTTCCTAGCGATGTGTTTGTTTATTCACAATACAGAACTCTCCAAAATAAAAACAAATGCAGGAAGAAATCCCAGTCAATACTTGATGGACCCTTTAATTTTTCAGCAGTCCGACTAACGGAAATGTCACAATATTTAACAGCAGTTTTTGAATGCCAGTAGCCAGCAGATAAATGACAAATGGTTCTATGTACTCTATTCCCTCCTTCGCTCCCCATCTCTAAAACAAAAATAAAGTAAAATATCCATGAAGTATAGGAGAACTGGTACATAATCCCTAAGGGGAAAAAAGCAAAAAGCTATGAACTGTTAGAATTTTGCACTGAGTGAACATATTGAAGATAATGCTTACATCTACAAGTAAAAGCTCCCATTTGCAAAGCCAGGTATAAGAATTTTTATCGCTATTCAAGAAATACTTTTGCTCTTTTCAACTTCAAATGGGGAGAAAGAAAAAAAAAATTGTAACCACCCTCATGGAGCTTAAAAATTCCAATCTGTAATTTTGTTTACAGCTCTGAACTAAAGCACATATTTAATCAGACACATTGAAGCGACCACAACCTGTACTGCACTACTGAGTCTTTAGTCAGCTCTGAAAGAGTCCTGAAATGCCTTTGCTGAAGCAATGTAAGGAGACACATTTCAGGGCACGGAGGAGCTGATGGAAACCAAGCCTTTCTCCAGTTTTTACTATACAAGGGAGATAAGAATAGTAAATGCCACTATGAAAAATAAGCAACAAACTCATGACTCAAAAGCACAACTAAATAAAAGCAGATTCCTTGCAGGTCATGCAGGTTGACATAGGGCAGGGCAGAGAGGGCAGAGTTCAATTTCCTGCAGAAGGAAGAACTGACAAACTGCTCAGAAAGAACTGGCCAAAACCACAAAGGGCTGCTGGAGTGGATGTTTTCATGGTTTTGAGACTTAGTTATCTCTCTGGAAGCAGCAAATGTGTATTTAAATAAACCCACAAGTTCTTACTGTAAGCATCCAAAAATATTCTTTAGGCAAACACAATATCCTTGGGAAATACAGCCTTGCTGCCAGGACAAGGGCAGGTGCACCACATAACACCAGCCCTCAGAACTGATCCATGGCAGGAGCTATACGTGCTGGAATGGAGCCACAGCTGGGACACTGCTGACCCTCCAGAATCAGACAGGCTTTAGTGCTGAGATCACCACAACCTCCATTTGATAGAGGACTCAGGGCAGGGAGCTCAGCCAGTATTATGAGTGCAAGTAACTAAGGGCAAAACACATGAAAAACCCATCCCCACCTATGGCAGAAATAGAATCTGATCTGAATGGCCATCAGTCTGGTAGCCTTGGAATATTCACAGTAGGAACACAGCTAAAGCAGTGTCCTAGCTCTCTACTCACATACATATTTCTTGAAATACTTTCAATGTTTCTTTGGTAGTAGAATAAAAGCAGTGTAATCTTACTTCAGTGCTGAGCAGGACAGCCTGCTCAGCACTGAGTATCTTATTGCATGCATCTGCACTTTCATTATGGAGCCAAAACCAAAAAACATAAGAATGTAACTTTTTAATAAAGAAATTTCTAAGGCTTTATAATTTATAATTCCTGAGGGTACACACTGTGACAAAAAAATCACATTTTTCTTACCTATCATACACGTTGAGTAGCCAGTTAAGACACATGTCTACACAGAGAGGAACATTCACCATATCTTTGTGTTGCTCTTCAAGTCCACTGTAGATGGTAGTGAGACAGCTGATCACATCCTGGACACCAATCAGCTGATCATTTTGACTCAACTTGTGCTGTTTGAAAACTTCACTTGTCGTGTTCAGGTCCAACAGGTCCACTAATAATATATTTTTAAAAATAATGGGATTAAAAAAGTTTTTTTAAAAAAAGTGTGAATACATATTTACAATAATTATGTGCAAATTATAGCAAACACTGCAAACAACTAGCCCAGTGGCTTTCATTTAGTAATGTCATAGTGACAAACCATTCTTTGGGACAAGTCGACAGCATCTGGGCACTATTTATTTAAAAAAAAACCTAGAATACAAACATTATAATGGCACTGCACAGCCCAGAACAATATTAAAATAGCTGCTAAAGTAGTCTGTGTAATTAGAGGATCCCAATTTTAGATGCACACACAGGGAATTCATGAGGCTTTACAGGATTCTTCATATTTACCGTAAAGCAGAATCCTACAAAATGACTATCACTTTTTATCAAATGTAAAGCAAGCAAAATTCTTAGGTAAGAATTCTTTCCTAAAGGCATGATTAAATGAATAGCAGTTGCTAAATTAGGGCTTAAAAGAAAGCAGGAAGATAATTTATTGTAGTTGTCCAGAACACTAAATGCTATGCTTTCTTGAAACATTTTTATCTCCTTTATTACAGAATTCTTTCTATAAGCAGTTGGTGATGCAATAGATATTTTAAAAGGGGAAAAAAGGGTCTTGCTCTCAAAACCATTCAAATGTGATTGTGAAAATCTGGGGTTTGCATGGTGAAAAGAAAAGGCCACCAATGAGCTCTTCTACCTCCTTTTGCAAAACTGAAAAAGATGAAAAGTAAATGGTATAAACCTCAGTGACTTTTTTTTATGGAAACAAAGAATTTAAGTTAAAAATATAATTGCAATGTATTAGTATGCTTGCTACAACATACATAGCATGCAGTTGGAGTATATTAAAAGTTCATTCTGAGCTGTTTGTGAAGAGTCAGTAACACATTTGTACAATAAATGTCATCTCTCAAATGAAAAAAAATCCACATGAAAATCTCTGACATGTTGTGAACTGCTCTTCAGCAATCATCACAATGAATCATAGAATCAGAAAATTATTTTTGTTGGAAGAGACCTTAAAGATTTTCTAGTTCCAACCTAGAAACCTGCCATGGCAGGAACACCTCCCACTAGACCAGGCTGCTCAAAGCACCATCCAGCCCAGCTTTGAACACTAGCAGGGATGGAGCATCCACAACTTCTCTGGGCAACCTGTGCCAGTGTCTCACTATTCTCACAGTAAGTAATTTCTTCCTAATACCTAATCTAAATGTCTCCTCCTTTAGTTTAGAACTGTTTCTCCTTGTCCTATCACAATCTGTCCTTTTAAAAAAGTTACTCTCCCAATTTTATACAAGCCTCCCCTAGGTACTGAAAGGCTGCTCTAAGGTCTCCCTGGAGCCTTCTCTTCTCCAGGATGAACAACCTGAACTCTCTCAGCCTTTCCTCATAGGAGGTGCTCCATCCTCACTGCTTGCCTCTTGACTTCCTCCAACTGATCTACATCTTTCCTGTGCTGAGCACCCCAGATCTGGATGCATTATCCTAGGTGGGGTCTCACAAGGGCCGAGGGAGAGAATAACAATGTTAAATAAGGAGCCCAGATTTGCAGCCTGTGCAAATTGGAGAATTCTATTTGGTCTAGAAATTAAGTACAACAGAAAAAGAAGCAAGAGCAAGATAACATTAACCACTATAAGCAACTCTGTCAAGAACTCAGTGATCATCTGCCAAAAGAAGGTTGCATTCTCTTTTCCCCTATCTACCCTTCCTCACATCTTTGCTAAGGGAGAAACAGTACCTCACAGCCCTTGCCTTTTCTCTTCTGCACTAAAATTGGTACATTCGTTCTCACCTCACAGCATCAGATTTGCAGGGGTTTACATTTGTTTGTTTTTCATTTTCTTTCTTGTTTGTTTGGGGATATTTTAAGCTCTTCTCTTGGGCTTGCAAACAAACGCCAGCCATGTATTTATCAAAGAGGCAGACTGGTAATTGCAGCAAAACACCTTGCCACTAGTTTGACCTCAAGTAGCCGTAGTGTTTGGCAATACACTCACTGCAGCATAATCTTCTGCAATAGCTATAAAGGATGTGATACACTGCAAAAGGCTCACAGGCATATCTAAACCCAACATGAACCCACAAACAGTTCACAGTGTAACCATGACTAATTTTTGAGATGTGGAGAGAGTGGAGTGAAGCCAGCTGAGGGTAACCTGCTATCCCCATAGCATACATATTGAACTTAAGAGATGGCCACTTTCCACACCTATCCTTGATGACTTCAGAAACCTTAATGACAAAGAAAACCTTGTAAAAATTAATGCAACCAGTTTGCTAGTTTTGTTTTGGTATTAGCTTTTATCTTGTGTTTGAATTGTGGGAGTTTTTTGTTTGTTTGTCTGGGGTTTTTATGTTTTCTGGTTATTTTGCAATCTGTTTCTGTAAGGTACTTAATGGATGGCTAAAAGCAGGTAATTAGCTTCATAAAACAGACTGACAGCACACAAAACCTGCCCTTTTTAAAGCTTGGGAAAATTCAGAAATCTTTGGAATGCCAGGAAATTGTAGCCTTTGGATTTGGCTTAACATTACCATCCTTGCACTAAAAAGAAGCAATTCAACAGACAGCTTGCTAACTTCACATCTTGATCTGCTGGCATTAAGACCTCTCATTCACATTTCTGCCTGAGCATTCCAGAAGGACCTGGGAGAGATACTTCCAGTATTTTTGTACTAAAACCACAACTCTGATGCTATAGTAATGTAAATTAAGGTAAACTAACACTTTTGGATGGCACTATCCATGGAGAACAACCAGAGGAAATTACTTCCATTCCTGCTTATTTCAGCACTTACCTGGCTGAATAAAATTCAGGCAATTATCCTGTCATGGCATTTCTGGCACGATGCCCACACAGGTTTCAGTGCATTTTTGCAGTACTATTCTGCATCTGCTTAAACATGCTGAATGACCAATCCTGCTTTTAACCAACTCATGGGCAAAAGGCCCATTTCTTCCCCTTCTCTTTTTCCCAAAGAAAAAGAGAAATCATATCATTCAGCACTGCTAAAGCAGGTGTGAGTGACTGGCTCAGGAGCAAGTAGCTACATGTAGCTGCTAATGGCAAATTTGAGGCTGCTATAACCCCATGGAAAATAGCCAGGCATTACTGTGGAGTTTTTAATAAAAAAGACCTTGCAAACGATAGCAGTTCCTGCTCTTCCCTCAAAGAACGAAGTGCCCACAGGGCTCCTTCCCTGAGCAGCAGCTCACACAAGGAGAATTTTACTCTACCTTCTGATCTCTTGCTTTGCTCTTTGTTTTTAGGTCCATGTTGATGAATACTTTATACCCTGCACACTGATAAGCAAAAAGCTCATATGTTCTTTGGTCTTGCTGGGAGATGAAGCTGTAGTTCTTGCTGGCACCACATCTTATGAAGAACTGGCAATAGGTACTGATAAGAGCCTGTGCTGTGCACAGATGCAGTCCAGCTTTCTGGAGTAGCTAGCTACCATCTCAGGCACAGCTTCATTCAGTATGATGTATATCTGAAGGCCAGCTAAGATCAGACTGCTGTCTTCTAGGTTGGAAAGAAAACTAACCACCTGGAGGGTGAGAAGGGATCACCCTGTGCAACTACTTTCCTGCTTGCACCCCTAGGAGGACTTTGCACTTCTTGTGTTCCTACTCAGCCTGCAGTGTTGTTCACCCTGAAGGGCTGAAAAGTCCTTCCATGCCAAGGACTCCTAATTTGTAAGAGGAAATTTTGGTAATATCATACATCCTTCTATCATCTGTTGCCAAGATGTTTCAGAAGGTCTAAAATCTGCAACCTTTACTCACATTCACATCCCACATCTCCTTCAAAAATTGTCTAGTTTCCTTTTGCTTTTTTCTACTTCACCTTCTTTTTTTTTTTTCTGTTAGGTGTGTGTTCTTATGTATTTCATTTTCCATAGTTTTTAAAATTCAGTTTGCTTTGTACAGGAGGCTCAAAAAGAGCACAGATTCCCAGTGTGGTACTTGCTGTGTGACTTGGAGAAGTCCCAAGTCCACAGGCCAGGACAAGATCTCCTTATCTATCACTTCTGAGGCTGCTAAACTTTGAATGTACATGGTAATCATGCAACATATGGCTGAATTAAACCATAGTTGTCATGTAATAGGAAATGTTTTTTAAATACCTAGCAACATAAATAAATTTATAAGTAAAAAATTTACCTGCAGAACAAAATTTGAGATACAAATGATTCTTAGTGAGTTTAGCATTTCAACTTACCTGCTGCACCTCTTTTTTTATTAATTTATTTTCTTTATTTGCGATAACGACACCTACTGTTGGCAATTCTTGCCATTTTGTTGGTTGACAGTGTGTCAAGGATGACTCTGGGCCACCGTTAATGTTGTTAGACTGAAGCTGACCCTCCCCCAAGTACTGTAGAGAAACAATTTCCCTCCAAGGCCCAACTCACAGCACAGTGCTTTCTGCAGCCTGCGGATTTTGATGGCCGTGCGGTAGGCGGAGAAGCGCACGTTGTTCAAGTCAGCTGAAACAGCAGAACAGAAACGTGAACAGCCCTAAAAGTACAGCCCATAACCTTCCTTTACACAAAAACCTTCATGTTTTGGAAGAAGTCTGATATCCCTCCTCTTCTCTGCAATGAATTAATAGGATATATCAGAACAAATTAAAAAACCTGACAAGGTAGGACCTCAGTCCAATTCACCTTCAGGGAAGCCTCCTGACTCTGACAGTCCAGGACTTTAAAGAGAGTGGCCCACCAGAAATGCCAACACTATCTTAGCACATGCAATACATACATATACAGGAGAGTTTCATATATGTATTATGCATGGTACATAGTTCCCATAAGTGCTCAAATACAGTAAGTTTCTCAAATAATTTACAACTCCATCAGATAACATACAGAGGGCAGCAAATGTCACAGTAACAGAAAAAATGGCTTAAACTCTAATTTATATGCCATGACTTTGCAAACTGTGCTTTAAAAGAGACAGTCACATATCCGTAAGCTGTTTTAGAAACCGATTGGTACAATAACATTTTTTCCATTACTTAACAATATTTTTACCCTTCCTCTCCTTAGAAATGGAGATTTCATAGTAAATGTTGATGCTATCAGGGCATGTTGTACTAGTTGTACCATAATATGTTTAGCTTTTACTGAAAAGGTAGCTGCTCTATTTTATTTCCAAAACTAGTTCTTTGCAGACCAGCGCTCTGGTTTCAACATACAGAGAGCCTGTATCATTGCACAATTAATTCCTTGTGAAGTTAAAAGAAAAAAACCCAAGGTACTGCATTAAAGCATACAGTCAGAGTATGTGGTTCAGAATTAATATTGCCAACATATAATACAGTGACCAAGGCATTAGGTTTTGGGCAAAGTGTGTCTCATCACAAAGTGGGAAATGCTGTTACACTCAGGTCATGAGAACTCAAACATGGTCAGTATCCAAATGCAGCCTTTATTAATGGAATAAAAATCACAATGTTTTAATGAATGCACTCACCTAAGGACTGGAAGAGATCAGTCATTTTAGGATGATCCCAACAAGTAGTCTGTGTCTCATGACTACAAAGGAACAAAGTAATTAAAGTTTCAGGAAACACACATATGCACTTCCACAGAATAAAATCTTAAAGATATTCTGATTTTCTGCATTTAAGTTGCAAGAATTCCCTCAGCTCTAATTAAAATGCATGATCTGTACCACCCAGCTCCTTGATTTTATAATCAGAAAGTTAGTCATACAACAGCCCACCCATATTTAACAATATTTACTTTTGATTCTAACTGTGATGGTAAGAGCTGGACTCTGACCCTACAGCTAATAGGTACACTAATAAGGTAAAAGTACAAAATTTCCTGTGCTGTAAAATTATAAATATAGTTGTAAAAACAATTTAGAAATAAAAATATTGAGATTTTATTTCAATCTTCATTGCATATCTGAGTATGTGTATCAGAACACAGACAATGATGGTAAGCTTTACCTGTAACAGTTATTTAACATGTGACATGATCATTTAGGTTGGAAAGGACCTTTAAGATCATGGAGTCCAATGGGAAACCTGATTACCATTCACACAAACAATCAATAAATATCTTGATTTAGGGGATATGCTCTACACTACTGTTCACAGAACAGAGATTCAATGGGCAGCATCCCTTAACTTACTGATTAGTGTTGCTGTTTTAATTTATTGGAGTTTCAAGCAGGCAGCCATAGGAGTCAAAACATGTATTATGTCAGGTCCACTGAAATCTTTCTGAATTCCCTTCTACTAGCCACACTTCACTTCTATTTATCAATATTAACTGTTGGAAAGACTGCACCTTCTTGTCTTACAAACTATTTATATTTGAACTAGATTTGCAAGGTAATTAATCAGAAAAGTCACGTTAAAAGGATCACAGAATTCCCTTTAAAAGTGCATGAAAACAAAACGATGCTATGTTATCAAATTTAACAGCAATACTCAGAGAACACTAAGTATTTCACCTTTGTTTCTATTCAAAAATTGTTAATATATCCTTTTTTTTCCCCTGCATAGAGGGATACATGGTTGTAAATAATGACATCAAAAAGGCCACTTTGGTATTAAACATAGTGATCTGCATCATCATTTGCTACATATAAACAGCTGTACCTCAGTGAAAGCACAGTAATTTATCATTAAATTTACTTTTTAATCAGGAAAACAACCAAGAATAAACTCTTTTATGCTTGGTGGTACCAAAAAAAAAATTGTATAGAAAGTCATTGCTCCAGGGAGCTGCAGAGACAGGACATGTACCATAAGGAAAGGCAAGCTCCTAACTAAGTGCTGAGGACCCTTTTGTGTATGCATTATCCTCAAACATACACCACCGGAAAGTGCTTGAAATGAGTCTCTGTACATGGGACATGATCCTCATTTTACAATCCTTTCCAGCTTTGAGTCTAGCCTGGGTATTCAGAGACAGCTTCTCCCCATCATGCTTCACACTCTGCCATGGATCTCATTTGTTTATCTGGCACCATCACAACTTGGTGAGGGGTTTTCCATGGAAGCTCATAGGCAAAGTATGTACTTCCTATTAATACAAGAAGTAAAAATCTTCTTTTCCCTCTTTGTGATCACTCCTTAGTCACTGACTGAACATGACTACATTTAAACAAGAGAGATTTAAACAGTAATCAAGACTTCTATCAGACCTTGATAGACTCTAAAACACAATAGTAAGCTCTCCTCAATTCAAAAGAAAATACTTAAATACATCTGAATATATCTTCTTGAATAGAAGCTTTTATTTGATTTCATGCTAATATCATTATAACATGAATTCCATTCATGTTTCAAATTTCCAATAAGGTGGTCAAAGCTCTGGTAATGCTAAACTCTAAAGCTAATGCATGCCAGTAAATCAGTGGGTTTGCACTTTTTAGAAGGACAGTTCTAAAACAGCACTATGCTCATCTTTGCCCAGAAAAGTAATTTCAAAAACAAGTCGATTGAAAATTCTTTTCCTGTAAAAGGCACACCAACAAAACACAATCATGAAGCCAGCAACAAGAAAGAATAGATTTTGATTTTATGCTTTGCCATGGTAAAGGCCAGTGGCTGTCCAGCATTCTCACCCTGGTGTCAAAAGACTACAGTATATCAATGAAAAGAACATATACAGCTTCAATAAATACTGAAGTAAACAGAAACAGGAAATACAACTTAATAGTTCATCCTGCTCAATTTATATAATAATCTCAAAACTACTCTGGAAGCTGCCAAATATCTGCATTATCATGTTAACAGGATGCCATAAATATGTTGCCCATTTAGAATTGTTGACTAAATCCACTGCAACTGCCCACAGAAATGAATACAATATGTGATCAGTTTAACAAAGCTTGTTTTAAAGACATAGCTTTAACTCAAATTCCCTAAGAAGCCACTTCCAAAACTCAAGCCCCAAAACAACTGGTGATTTTATTGTCAACATTCTAAGTGAAAAAGGATTTCTTAGGATATTCTGAGAAAAATAAAGCCTTAACCAAAACACCTTCAATCTTTTATGTGAAAAATAAAGGTAGGTGGCAGTACTGTGACAGAAGCTGTAAATACATGTATACACAAAATACATTTCCCTCTATTTTAAATGCTGAAATATCAACACAAGCACTGCATGTAAACTACATGCAATTTAGGTGAGTGAAATCCTGTTTACTGCCTTAGAAACTATGATGGCAAAACCAGCCATGATCATAGGGACTTCGCTGAATTGCAGCCATTATTTCCCAGTTCCCGGTTTTCTGGCATTAAACATATGGTTTCATGAACAAATATATTCCTGACTAGTGGGGTGCTGTGAGGATATTCCTGAGAGCTGCAGCAGAAATGCAAAGTTTATTTAGCTAAGTCCAGAGACCATTCTCTTCTTTATTTTTTTCTTTTAAAATTTTTTAAAATATAGAATCAAAAATACTTAAATGCTTGGATAAATCCTTGCCTTTTTTTTATTCCCCCTCTGGAAATATACTTCATTATGCATTTGCAATACTTAATTAGGATGTGGGTATAGCTAATTGCAATTTAGATTCCGGCTTGTAAGTAATTTATAAACCCATATGCAATGAATAAGAGCTGATTTTACTAATCAAACTTTATCCCTTAAATCAAGTTTCCAAGAATTAAGAGCAAACAACAGTTTCATTATTGAAATCATATACTTTAAATACAGAGTTTCAATACAGTTTTATCTGAAAGATTAAAATCATTTTAATAGTGAAAACATGCCATAAAATGATGATTTTTTTATATTTTGTGTTTACTTAACATGAAGCAAAAAAAGTGAACGCGATATCAAAAACTTCTGTATCCTGCACTGTAATCTTGTTTCTCCATTTGATGCAGTAAATACCTGAACAGCTAAATTTTCTTTTTACAGAAAAACACAGAACATGAAATTTATGCCTAATAAAATAATGATCATAAAATATTTTTCTGTTTCAATTTTATTTGCAAAAGAAATTTGTGCCAGACGGCATAAAGACCAATGGACTTTTAAAACCTATCACTCAGTTTCTTTCTATGCCACAAAGAATTTTTGAGTAAGGAGGCCAAGTGAACATCATCTGGTGCAACTGAAAAAAGGCAAGAGAGAATCCCTTCCAAATCCTTAAAGTCAGTACTACCTGACAGCTGCTAAGTGACTACAGAGGGTGACTGTGCCAGCCTATTCCCAAAACACCCAGCAAGAAACCAGTGGTAACAGCCAAGCAACTCCATACAAGGATCTCAGAGAGAAGAGGAATGGGCTCAAAGTGAATGAATCACCAGCCCAACAGTCTGTTCAGGTCAAGAGAGGCAGCAGCTTCACTGTCACAGGCAGTGCTGCTACCACCACCAAATACATTCCATGGGTAGGTTTCTTTTAGGCACCAGAGACATGGAAAAAAACACATGATTGTAAATTTAATAAGAGCTATAAAAAAATCATCTCACTGAAGTTCCAAAAAGTTTCAAACCAAGCATTTAATCAAGAGCAGAAGAACCTGCAGAGTCTTCTCTCTCTGTTACACCTAGCATGGCACTTCTGTCCCAGGTCACAGTGATGACAGTGCAAGGAGCACCTTGCCTTGTAAGCTCCCTGCCAATGTCAAGAACTACTCGTGGAGTGAGGTGATATTAACTTTGATTGAAGCTGAACAACAATTGGACCCATAATTCATCTCATTTGTAGATGGCACCAAAACAAAGAATTTTTCAAGGTGTACAGGAGCCCAGGGCACAAGATTTCATTCTGTTCAGTGGGTGGCACAACGAGGGATTTCTGCTATTACAGAAGTGAGCTGCTCTACAGGGCAGTAACACAAGTGGGTATGAACATATTACATCTTTCCTCATGGTTTAGTCAGGGAAGAATTAAAAGCATTTCACTGAGAAGAGATTTTTTTTTTTTGTTGGTCCTATCAAAAGTATGAGTTATTCAGAGCAAGAGTCTTCTAAATCTCTTCTGCCAAACTTATCGACCCAATATGAGCCAGACAGCAAAACATGAACCCATTAATATATTATCTGACAAAACAGTGTAACTTAAAAAGTATAAATGCATTTGTGTAAATTTCATTAACAAAAAACCAAGATAACCATAAAATACTCCAAACTACAAACCACCCACATACTAACAAAGTGCTCTAAAGCTTACATGACAAACATTTGCCCTTACAATCTATTTCTTATTCATTATGTTTGCTGGCAGCTTTCTAATTATAATTGGCAAAGATAATCCATTTAAAAACACTTCCTGATTGTAAATAAAAAGCTAAGAAACACTTAGCATGTAATTTAATTTATGCTCTAGAAAGAAAAGAACAGTCCTATTGAAATGAATGGATTAAGTTCAACATCTCCAGGTGTTTCAAGATGCCCATGGAGTTGTGAAAAAAATCCAGTTTTTCTTATTCAGCTTTTATTGTACAAAAAAGGAAACTAGAAACAGGTTGTGGGTATTTTTTATCATTTCTTATCATGGACAAGGCCTCTGTTGATAATCACTGGCAAACACCACAAGAAACAGTACTCTGGCAGGATGTTAAGTACCTTTCTGTTCCTGTAGTCATTTGCACAAAACATTACTCAAATTCAGAATCTTTACTGATCACTAATGAATCAACAGCACTCAGAACTCTGACTTTGCAACCCTTGCCAAATTTCAAATGGCATAACATTCCCTCTTTATGTCATGGTGTCATGCTAGATACTGAATATTTTCATTTCTTTTTTCTTTTTTTTAAGCCCACTAGAAAATACTGTTTTGTGGTGAAAAGAGTTGGCATAATGCATCACAAGGGTATTGCACCTTAGAGGTTGGCAGAACCATTTATATGCAGATATTTTGAAATCACTCCAGAGAAATGTGCTACTGCATTTCTTTAATTGAAAATGAAGACAAGCACAGGAACTGGTAATTGAAGAAACTCTCAAACCTTCAAACTTGTATTACCTCTTTCTGTAAATTAGATTTTTTTCCCCTTCTAAGGGAAACACCTAATACTTATAAGAATGAGATTATGGATATAATTATAATATTTTTTTTTCTCTGCTCCTTTACTTCTCCCCCTCTTCCACATACAGGCATAAACCAAACATCAGCAAAGACTTTCTGAAGAGTCTTAAAAAATGGAGAAGCAGAAAACATTTTATTCCTGCCCCCATAAAGCTGAACAAAATATAGGAGGTGATAAAATAGGATTTCTAAGAAGCTGGTGATGCCAGCCACTTTGGAGGATTACAGAAAAGGCAAGGCAACTATGGCGTTTGATATCGATCAATTTAATGGTTGCAACAAGAAATTGCTCTCCCTATGTAATGCCCTGCATGAGATTAAACTCACTGCATCCTCTTCTGTATTGCCCTTTTGTTTCTTCTGCACAGCACAAATATCTAATAATTTATGGCATTGAAAGGTACATGGCCAAAGAACACTTAAATTATAGTTAAAAGAAAAACAGTGAGAAATGCTAGGGTAATTATGCTTTCTGCATATTCATCATGTTTCTCTCATGGAAGTTTAATGATTATAGTGTTTATTATTCTATTTCTTTTTAGAATATTTTTATTGAAATGTAATGAAAGACTATGCTTTTTTTTTTCCAGCAGCTTCAAGATTTTACAGATTAAGGGTTTCATTGAATTTTACTGTGCCTACAGACTACAGAAATACAAAATAATTCTATAACTGCATTAAGAAAAAAAATCAAACAGAAGGCAAAAGAAATTAAATTAAAATCACATCAACAGAACCAGCAACATTTCAAAAATCTGGCTTAGATAGTAAGACAATTCAAGAGAAGAGAAGTGACAGGGTAAATCATGTGTGTAAGTTCAGTTCAAATATCCACCATACCCCAGGAAACACACACTTTGATAAACCTGAAAATTCTTCTTCCACTAAGCAGGATAGTTGATTCTTTCCAAAATACCCCAAACCAGACTGCCTCTGTCTGAATTTATAGGGCAGAGGAGGTTGTACACTGGCTTTTTGATTGTTCCTGTGCCTCACTACTTGATTAAATACAACCCCAGAAAGGGCAGATGTGCCAACTGTTAGCAAATGGGGTGGGGACAACAAACTGCACTCCAAACTCACCACACCAAAGACCTTCCACTGAGCCACTTCTCTCTACCCATGTAAATGCAAGCTACCTCTGGTGTCAGGAACCAAACAAAGCGTTTCTTATCTGAAAATACAGACATCTTGCATCATTTTGACACTCTCCTTACAGACTAATTGCTACCTAAAGTACTTTCTCCTGCCTTCTCAGGCAGAGTTCCTCGATATTTTTAAACTACATTCTATATGCAATAAAACTGCAGACTGCAGTTGGTTATTTTTTCTTATTTTCCCCAAATACTCAGCATAGGTATAACTACATCATCATCTTCAGCTATGTGACTTTCTGAATATTTAACATTTCTCATTCAAGGACACAGACAAAAAGCTATGAAAATGAAGTAAAGTTATAAATTCATGGTTGTCTAAAAAAGTGTTCTTATTCAGAATTTAAGTAATCTGATTTCAATTAGCATTTATTTCCCTTTCAAAATTAATTTTTAAAATTTCTCATTTTTCAGCCACCTATCACTGGATCATACTTTTATTATCCTTGTTCTGCTATACCATAAAATGAACAACTGGCATCTTAAATCTTCCCTCTGAACACAGAAGTCTTCTTGTAAATACAGTCAGTTGCTCTCAAATGATAAAGTTTTTGAGACTTATTGCAGCTGTTGTCTCTACTCATGCTGTGCTTTACATGAAAGGCAACTCATTGAAAGATGTTAGTATAATTAAAAAAAAAAATCAGTTTCTCTCTTTTTCCTAGCCTTTCGTTCTATATAAAAATCATTAAATCTTATTGACTGTTCTCTTGAATTGTCTTACTCCATGTAATCATTCCAAACTAACAAGGTTTTTGTGTCAGTATTGTTTTTCTTTCTTCTTTAAACTGTGTCTGAAATTAAGCAACAGACAAAGATTAAAAAAAGGTATTTAAACCCAAGAGTACTCTCCAGCCTCATCATAACAAAGCAAATGAAGTTCAGAATCAGCTATTTTCTCCTTTATCTTCCACAATTCTCTGATTTATCTAGATGCTGCTGAAATCAATGATGTTTAGATCAGTAAGAAATAAAAAATGTAGGAAACTGCAGAAGTCAGTCTTCTTTCCAGACTGTGAAGCTACTGAAACCTTCAAGTTTTTTTCAAAAAGTAAATCTCACTAGTTAAATGTACCATCATTCCTTTTCAACACACAACAATCAAGACATTGCTTTAGCAGCATATATCATGTTGAAAGTAAGGAAAGATTACTAGGAAAGTCTTATTTGAGATGCAATAGTTAATTCTGTTGACTCCATTAAAGCCATCCTGAAAATGAAACAGTGGTCTCTGCTACTATAAAGAGCTCGACCCTCAAAGAACTTGCCCTACACTTATCGCCACTACCAAACTTTCTGTGAAAGACCATTAAAAACAATTTCTAAGAGATGCTGGGTTTTGTTTTTGAGCTCCAGCTGGCTTCATTCCACAATCAAGCTCTAGGGCCACCAACACACTCCTACGACAGGAGCAAGGCCTGTCCCGGGGAATACTTTACCACCAACTGGTGTGCATGGATCAGAAGGTATATCTTAATTTCTTCCATCTGTTCCTCTCTCTGTTCCCCAGCTCTGAATGAACTGGTGAGCTCCACAAAACCCTCTGAGGCCAACTCACGCCCCCAACTCCAACCATTGACTCTGATAAGGTAGAACAGGAACACAAATCTTTCAATGTCCACTAAGGACATACCCACAAGAAAAAACAGGCTTAGCGTACTTTTCCTCTTGCTTCCTGTAGTTTGCCACTTCAGCATTTTCCTTGAATTACTGCTGCAGGTGTGATCATTTTAAGAGCACTTCTGCCTGAGTCTGAGCAGTGAATGTGCCTCCACATCCAACTTCTTCCCTCTCTTCTTCCATTGGGAGGGAGGCAAGAACCTCTTCTCTATCATACCACAGTTTCTGCTGTCTCTTGCAAAACTTTTGAGCAGAAACACAAATGCTTTTATAGAGAATTCAAGGATGTTCATAGCAGGTTTTTGCTTTTTCTGGTTACCTATTCAGACCCTTTAAAGAAATTAATCTTCATATGACAGTTTAAAAACAACTGCCACATCTCAAGAAGGCTAACAGGTTTGATTGACAGATTTATTGGTACCTGCTTTCAAAGCTCTCAAGTACTTGTAAATTGTTTGAAGCACAACATGTGGCTCTCAGAGTTATGAGCAATATGCAATAGTAAAAAAATCCTCATGTTCTTTTAAAATGAACTATCTTCAGATCCATTTCACTGTCATCCTACAGATTTAAAAACCCTACTCTTTTCCTAAACACAAACTGGTAACATTTTAAACACAGATTTCCTTCAGCCTAAAATGTACTACTCGGGGTCTCGCTTATACAATGTACCTTCTTAAAATTTCATTTACCTTTCTAGCAAAGACCTATCCTCCTCTCAAAGCTGCAATATTTGACCTTAAAAGTACAGGCAAACAAAATAAACACTGGTAGATTAAAAAAACAAGCAAAGGGTTTGCTCTTTATAGAACATGTCAAGATCTCCACACCCCTAATTTAGGTATTCCTTATTATTTTCAAAATAAATATCTCAACCATTCCTCTTGGTAATCAAGGTAGTTGTAAAATTTTTGTAAATATTTATATCTGAGTAAAATTTACCTTAACTTCAATTACTATAAAAACTACCATAAAGTAAAGAAGATGACAAAAGAACAGTTGAGGCGTTTATTTACAAAGCAATTTTGCACAAAATGACGAATGGGCTCAATAGATATTAGTCACCACTGTCCTGCTCTAGGTTATGAACTTTTTGATTTTAAATACATTATTTATTCAATTTGTTCCCCTCTACAGTTTGTACTCTGAATGAGTCACACACACAAGAACAAGTCCAGTTTGAACACTGACAGTGTATTACACTAGAGTGCCTCTTCTGTTTCCTATGTGAGTGAGGTTCTTAATTAGGGTTTGTCAGTGACTTGTTTTCATGTATTTCTAAATTATGCAGCACACAAAGCAATAAACATTACTTTACAATATAGGCGGCACAATACTACATAGAGAAAATCTCAACAGCATTTCTGGCAACTACTTAGTACCTATGCTTTTCTGCTAGGTTATGGTCATAGCACTGTCTGTTATACTTCAGAAAAATAGAATCAAGGCAAACTTACTTGATATAATAGGGCACTTTGTTATGTGAAACAGATCTCTGCCATGGAAACTGTACAGAGGCTGAGGAAATAAAGAAAAGGTTGTTATTAGAAAGCACCTGTCATACTAAAAGAATCTAAATATCTTTTATTTATTTTGCAATTAATATGCTTATAATAAATTAAATTCAAACAATTAATATTTCCAAGACTACTTTCAGTAATTAGAATAGCAGCAGAAGAAACTTATGGCAATCTATCAGGATGATTACAGTCATCTATTTGATGCCACACTGGAATAAAACAAATGTGTTGATTCTACTTCAAAGAAGGATGATAAATTCTGAGCAAGCAAGCTAGGCATTTAGGGAAACTGCAGGCACTTGTTTTCCTACCTTTATAGGACTATTATCAGTTTATGATTTTAAAATAAATTATTCCACTAGTATAAATAATGCTCTGCAACAGAACAAGAAGAAGAAATAGCAACCTTGTTTTTATTAGTTACAACCCTTAGTTCCTATTTGCAACTCAAATTAATATTGATTAACATTCTATGGCCAAGGAAAAAAACCAAACAATTAAAACTTGTCTTAGCACTCCTTGACAAAGAACTGTAATCTTTGCAGAATTTATGCAAATCAGATATCATCCACAATATCAGGAATGTTTCT
This sequence comes from Passer montanus, assembly GCF_014805655.1. NCBI lineage: Eukaryota > Metazoa > Chordata > Aves > Passeriformes > Passeridae > Passer > Passer montanus. The sequence continues at coordinate 14,070,509 of NW_024366591.1, forward strand.
GCACACTGAGTTGGAAAAGGCATGAAGTCATACATGACACTGCAACTCTACGGATCAAAAGGTGAAGAGATAAAAGGTGAAAAGTGTTCAGGCCAGCAGGACTGTTGGTGCCCAACTTAAAAATAGCTATCTTTGAAAAGACATAGGTACATATATCAGAAATTATAGTGCCTGAGTAATTAGGGTTCCAGCATGAAAAAAGCTTCTTGCACTGGATTCCCTGTGTAAGCAGAGATTGAAAGAACAGGCAGGAACACGCGCTGAATTTACACTGCACACACATGACAGCGCTGCTGACACACAGTGCCTGCTCTTGGGTCCTGACAGCCCCCATTTAGGGCCCTGGTAAAACGAGACTCAGCTTTGATCCACAATGGATCTCAAGTAATTAAACTCTTGATTAATGTAATTTTCTACAATCTTGGCCCACTTTAGGATTCATCCTTCTTTGGAAAAAAAAAAAACTCCACTTGAAAGTAACTCTCTCCTCTTCCCTCAAGATCTCTGTAAACTGCAGTGAAGACTTACAAGCTGTAAAAGCCCCATAGGCTCTTGCAGCTACACACAGACAGGTCTTGCCCTGCTACCAGCTGGCTGGTGCCCAAGGGTTTCATGGCTGATACCTCTTCCTAAACCACACAAAATACCATGATTTATAATTTAAGAAATATTGATGTACTGAAAGACAGATTAACTGGGAATAATATTGGGGAAATTACAGGAATAAAGTAAACCACTTTCTTTACTGGAAAAAAAACAAGAGAAAATTCCATCTTTATTTGAAGAAGGTTACATTTGCAATAAAGACTTAGATAAAGAAAAAACATAAAGGCTAAATGTTCAAACAGATGTAGCTTGCTAAAAAATAATCCTTAGGTCTTCACAGATCTGAGAAAAAAAAAGTAAAATCAACCTGATAGGTGAAAGTGGCCATCAGCTTTAGAGTTTCATTCTCCAGTGTCACAATTTGGCACCAATGGTGGCTCCTGTTCTAGTACATTAATTATGTCAGCTAAGTAAGAATTTGCTTAACTACAATTTATTTGCTATGACAGATACAGATATTCTGCACTGACATAAATATGAACTAAACGTAATCAATTAAATTACTAATTATTGTGAACTAAGTCATATTCTATTTCTTTGGGAACAATTTTTGTAAAACATTGCCAGCTCTCTGCTGTAGGAAAGTCTGAAAAATGAGAGTACCATTCTCTTTTAAAAATCACTGATGAAAACTGAACATAGTAGTTCTCAACTTGGCATTCACTAGCAGGCCTGCAGATATTAGTATGGCTGAGATGCTTTGAGCAGGCCACTGGAGACATAAACTGTTTGTTAGGGAACATGTGGAATCAGTGCTCTGTGGATGTTCATGGATTTGTCTCAGAAAGCATACAAAAAACATAACAGAATAGTGGATCATCAGCCTTGAAAAACGAAATAAAATTATTACAGAAAAATCAAGTTACTATTTCTAAAAGCAGAAGGCAGCAAAAAGCAATCTTTTTGCAAGAAATAATGGATTATAAGGATTCTTCACTTTTATCTGTGTTAGGAATGTGTAAAATTTACTGATCAGTGACTAACTGGAAAAGTGCTTACCTTCCACCTCAAAAGCACTGAAAAACAAATCAACCAAATTCTGCCTCCCAATGACAGGAGGGGACAAATAGCTCAGCAAAAAAAGGGATTGTAGACTGCAGTGGCCTACTAGTACAGCTTTACCTCAGACTCCTAACACAGAACATTTTATGAAGGGATAATATATTGTTTGGTAGTTTTTAAAGACTTTGAAGCCCTTTCATAGTGATGGTCTGCATGAATACATGCAATTGGTGTTCCAAGAAGTCACATGGTAGTATCAAATGCTGCACTGTGCTTTTTTAGCACAGAAACATTTCTGGCCACTGCAGAGATGAAATCACTGGACTAACAGGGGTGGAACCAGGGTGCTGGACAATCTCATCAAGGCTTCCTTTCCCCTAAAAGGTTGGACTACATGATCTTTTGAGGTCAGATCCTTTCAAACAGGGCTACTCCATCATTCCATGAATCTGATGAACAGGCAGAAATAGCTGTCTTGCTAGCAAAAATTCCTGATTAAATGGTAACTGGGATCTAGTCAGTTGAAAATGGTGTGATGGCAAGTTATGGTTCCTTCTTAGTATTTTGAGGAAGAGTAACAAGTAAGTGAGGTAAACTGAAAATAGCTGCTGTCAGATAAGCAGAGATAAAAACCTAATTCAGAAGTGCAACTTTGGAAATGAAGATTTGCAGAAGACATACATATATAATCAATCTCACTCTTGGGAGTTTGAGATTGTTCTATTCAGACTACTACTCTATTTGTTCCTCACAACTAGAAGTCACTTATTGCTGCTAAAAAGGTTTGAAATTTTTGATTTAGAATACACAGTCTTTCAACCTCTCAGGATAAAGCCTTCAACTTGCCAGATTTAATTATTTTTTCTAGTATTATTTTACTTCTGAATTTACTGTTCCTGACTTACATTTACCAGACACTATATAAAGTTGAAGGTATAAGTTCTCTAACTCCATCTTGCTAAAGCTCTAGAAAATATTTGATTGTTGGTTGTTTTGTTGTTGTTGGTTTTTTAAGATACTTTAGTTGTAGTTGGTGTGGGGAAAGAGGTTGTTTTTAGCAAATGGTTTAAATGAATAACTACATATTGTTTTTCCAAAACTGTGCTACTTAGCTGTAATTCTGTGTGGTATCTATCAGCATGGAAATCATCCTGGAAACTTCCCATTTTTTACCTTGGTATGTAACAAACTGAATGTCTCCTTAAGCCTGAAGAATATTGCCTAAACACGGCTGAGGAATGCTGATAAGGCACTGCATAGTCTCTGTGGACATAATTCTATAAATGTTTTAACCAGCAACAAAGCCAGATTACCACTCAGACTTGTGAACATGGTGTTTTATTGAGGCATGTTGTAAGCCAGTTCAAGGAAACGATTCAGGCCAAGACAAACAAAACCAGCCAACCTTTCTGGGTAAGTTTTACATGTGGACTCTTCCACTGATTCTCCCTCAACTAGAATAAGAAAGAAACAACTAGAATTCTGAGAAACAACTTCTACGTTGCTTCCTAACCTGTTTTATTTACAGAGACTAGACTGACTAGTCTTACAAACAGTTCATCTGGCGTTCTTCAGCAAAGCCAAAGGTAGCACTTGATCTGTAATCTTTTTAACAAGGTATTACATAGATGCACCGGTCAGGTTACAAGTTTGACACTACAAGAGCTACAAAACCACTGTGGCAACAGTATGCAATTCTTCTAATAGGGCTTTTAAAAAGAAATAAATCCTATACTTTTGAAGTTGTTTGTTTGTTCTGTCAATTTAAAAAAAAGGACAAAATGGCTCCAGGAATTGCTGGTTTGCATAACAGCTGTAATATTTTATATACACTGCATTTGGTTTACTGAAAAACCAACTGTCAATTCAAAATAAGAACATGGTTGTAACATAAGTCAAGAAAAAAAAATCCAGATTTATTTAGTGATTTAAATTATATTAGCTATACAGTGACATACACTACTTCAAAATCTCTGGGAAAGATCTGCTCATTTTTATGTTGTCTTCACAACTCCTGCAATAATGTTATCTTTTTTATAGAAGCTCTCAGTAAAAAACTGGAGAGGTGATAGAGTTAAAATTCTGTCTCATTAGCTCTGATGATGGCAGGTAGGCTGGAACATCAGGAAACCAACATGAACCTTAATACCACAACCTATCTATGCATAACAATTATATAAACTCAGTTTTTGCCTTAGTAGATGTGAGATTATAGGCTTACACCTCTAAAACATTTATTAAAAAGATGCAAGGATAGGTCCTGAGGAAGCAATGCATGTGTGCTTTTCCCAGCCCTTTACTAGAAGTTCCAGGAATGTATGACACAGACCCTTTAAAAAAACATGACAAATCCAGGGAGCTCTTCCTTTGTGCCATCCTAGCAAGTGAGGAAGCAAAAGGAAATGGAAGAAAAAGTTGAAAAGTTGTCACAAGCACGCAAAGATTCTGGAACAGTCACTGGTCAGACACTGCAGCAGAGGACAAGGAATAAAGCAGTGAGGGCACACTCATCTCAGATTTCTTCTGCTTTTTATGCTAAATTGCTCTAGAATATATCTTGTTATAGCTCTACTAATACTTAAATCACTTTAAGTGAAATTTCCTACAGAAACTGAACATTCAAAGACAATAAAACAGCTTTCACACAAGGTGGAAACAACAAAAATTTTTACACCCGTTTTTGGTGACACAGATTTATGCAGTAAAATCTACTGCTACAAGACACACAAAAGAACCATGCAGCAATAGTTCCCTCTATTTTCCAGAATTTATTGCAGTTTCCTGTTTGAATAAACTGCTGAAATAGATTGAAAGGAAAAGCTTTTGGCCAAGCTACAGCAGGAAAGGCAGCTCCTTTTTTTGCATTGGTACTAACAGAATAACACCTCAGTGACAGAAGTAATGAACAAATGGTAATAAATGAATCTTTTAAGAAAGGAGAGGAGTGTGAGAAATATCCCTCCCCACACGCCTGCTGTAAATAATCAGAAGAATACCTGTAAAAGTTTCCACCGCATATTGAGATCATCCAGTTGACGAGACATCTTTAAAGATGGATAAAGGTCAAGTGGAGACAGCTGGCTGGACAAATCATTCACTGTTTTAACTTTTAAGCTGATTGGAGCAATTTCTTCTCTAAAAGCCTAGAAGGGTAAGAAAGACACTTATGTTCAGTTGACATCTGAGCAGCACAAAAGTGTAACTCCACATGGTGCTGACCTGCCCAATGTGGCAGTTTATGCTAAACAACTGCACACAAGGCAGTTCTCAGCAAAAAAAGTTCATTCATATCCACTTTAAGGAAAAAGAGTATGAAACTTACTGAAATGCCCATAAGCAAATTGCACCCCTAAAAGAATTTAATTAATTGTTTTTTTGTGGTGCTGTCTGGCTTTTTCTTTGCAAAGGAAAATACACAATGCTATATTAGGAGTTTTACCAGCATAGAGCCTGCCAACTATTCTTAAGAAAAACACTGTTCAGTAGCTATAGTTTTGAAGTATTAAGCAGCTGACAAAAATTCAATTTAAAAACTATTATTGAACTAGCAAAGCATGAAGGAATGCATCTTCTAAGGAAAAGGAGTACAATGTTTTACCTGATTAGAACCAGAGAATAAAGCTATTACAATGACTAAAAAGAAGTAAAAGGTTTATTGAATCAAATCGAACTAAATACAGTATTAAGACAAAATTGATGCAAGTTTAGTTAAAGTTTAAAAGATGCTTCAAATGTCTTGCTTGCTGTGAGCAGTTAAGTGTTCAGTCCTGTAAACAGCTTGATTAAACATCATTAAATGAGCCCAAAACAACTGTAAAGGAAGTATTTTCTTTGGATAATTTAATTATTTACCTCCCTTCAATAATCACTCTCATTAGGCCAAGGAACAGAAAGAACAGAAAGAACATACTGTTAAGAAAGAAACAATGGGTTTCTGGACAGTGAGTAGGCCCCTATTGTTTCAGCAAAAGTTACTGTTTTTCCACAGCAATGAAAATCTGAAAGACTTTGCTTTCATCTACTTTACAGAAAAAGCCATTAAGATATGACAAATCACTTCTTAGCATGAAAAAAAGGAACTATTCAGCATTAGCATCTTATTTCTTGCTTTAGCATCTATATTAGAATATAAGAGAAGAAGGAAATTATTCATTACTCTTTTCAAATCAACAGCAGTCTGGATATTAACTCACCTTTGACTGCCTTTGTTTTAAAGATTTCAGTTCCATTAACCTTGAATGCAACAATACAATTTGGAGAATGAGCATGCTTACATTGCTATATGTGAAATAATGTCGCCCTGTGAATTCAGACACTGTATACATAGAGAGAATATCTACAGAAACCTGGCTGCAGCCCGTTTTATTCTTCTAACACCAGCATGCTATGCTGAAGACATAGAATGTCAGGTACACAAGTCCAGGGTCTTCTAATGCTTTGCTACATTCATTCTTAAGCTTAAAAAATGAAAATCTGTGTTTGTGAAACAGAAGCTTAGCAGTAAATGGTGAATTTGCCCGAAACAGCAATCTTCTCTACCTACATGTGCATACCCACACATTCTGCTGGAATCCACGATATTCACTGCACTGTACTGTTTCCAATCAGCTTTTCTGAACAATGCTAATTATCAGAAGATAGTCTCCTTCTTGAGGAGCTCTGCATTACCAAGTCCCTACCCGATCCATGAAGTTAGACAGGGGATGACTACTACCCACCAAAAGCAGCCATGCCTTGGGATGCTGAGCCCTGCATGGAACCCAGGCAGCAAAAAGTGGTTTGCCAACAACAACATTATAAGGTATTATGTATTCTTCAGATTGAAATAATCCTGGTGAGAAGCCACGCTAAAGTAAAAGCAAATGCAAATTTGCTCATACAAAAAAAAAATAGACAATAGGCATGTTTAGTTTGTGAAAGTTAAGGAACATAAATTAAAACTATGTATTTATTTCTGTGTTATTAAGAAAGCTCTGAATGTTTTTCTAGAAAGAGTTACACTTGATGGCCAAACAGATCTGTGTGTGTATGTAATCCCAGCCAACACTGGGAATGTGGCCCAGCTCTGGCCTTTATTTGAGACTTCAGATACAATCTTTAAAGACTTTATACTGCACATGAGAATTTCAGCATACAGTGTATAAATATCTAATGCGACTAGAGGAACTAGAATGGAGAGGTTTAACTCACAAACAAACTAAATATTTCCCAGGAGTTCCACACTTACCGTAGTTTTCTCAATGTGATCTGGTAATGAATCTATGAGCAAGTCTCCTACAGGTTTCCAGCCATTCCTCACATTTTCAGCCTCCTTCAAATCAGCGTCAAGGTCATCCATGGCACACTGAAGGTCTTTCAGTTTTTCTAATGCTTTGTCCACTTGCTTCTGCCAGATACTGGCACTGGCATTTAGGTTCTCCCATTTCTCTTTTACCTCTGATGACTGCTTACGCATGGCTTTGGCAATCTTCAAGGCTTTCTCCTCAGGGGTCAGTTCTGCAGAGGGGAATAACAGTTACACTGTTAATTTCTTACTTTTGTGTGGTTAAACAGATAGTGCTCCTGAAATGCACACTCAAGACAGTCAGTAAGTCCAGTGTCAACTGTTAATTTATTTCAGCAGGTAAAGGTAGAAGAAAGTCCACCTTGCTGTAACTGAAATAAACCTCAATCACTCCTACTGACAACACAATTCTTGATCAGAAGACAGGAAACTATTCCTGACTTCCATATAGTATGATACCCAAAAAGTAAGAGCAGCTTACTGCTGATTTGTTACTTTTGGAGGGACAGTGAAAGGAAATATAAGATCTTTCTTTCTTCATGGAAACTTCATTAGGTAATCTTTGCATCATTTCATGTAGAAAGAGCAAGGACAGGGTTTTGTTCCTGGATCTCTTACCACCACCTTTCACTGTGGCACTAGGATGTCTCTTCATATTCAGCAGCAAAACCCAAGGTACACCAAGTGCCATAGGGGCGCGCGGTTCTGCAGCACTACATCAGTTTTTCTGTGTAAACACTGAAGTCCAAAAAGGCTGGTTTAAATAGCTTTTCCAAACCTACAAATGTTCTATGGAAGCTGTTGAAAAAGAATCAAGCTTATGGTGTACTATTTCTTACAAATTTTAGGTTTATGTGTCTAGATCCCACACAACCCAGGAACCATGGAAAACCTTCAGTTTGAGACTGAGCAAGACCCAGACAGCTTCAAAGCTAAAAAGAAAATCCTATAACATCCCTAGCAGGTCCTGCTGTCTAGTGCCCAGGGAGTCCCTTGCTGAAAAAAACTCATGGAAAGCTTCCTTCATCAGGGAAGAGTTGCTTCAGTAATGACAAACAAACATAGCCAGCCTCAGAGGATTCCCCTTCTACATAAAAGCAAGCAGAAGAAACTATAATGCAAAAAACTGAGAACAAAAGAAGGAGCAGAGACGTGACATGCACTGAAACTAAGCCAATTGGCCTTCTATTCAGTCCTATATAAAAGCCCTGGAAAAGGTTTATCACAGTACTCTTGTGATTAAAACTCAAGTGTTGCCTATGAATAAATTATACACAATCATGCAATGATGAAAGTACTATTTTTGTCAGAAGTCAGATGAGACACACCATCTTCCTTTTACTGATAGACAGTCTTTAAAATCATTATAACTGACTGAACTTGGAGCTGCTGCTGTGGTTGGAGGAGGGTGAGAGGGCAACAGAGAAAATGTGTGGGAGGGAAGTTTTTGCTTTACAAAGGCCTGATGAATGTCAAAGTAAATGCACAGTTATGGCTGCAAAAGCTACCCAACTGTGCCTCTTATATGCAACTGTTGTCCCATAGCACCCAATACAGAAAAGCATATTGTAAATAATTAACACAAAATAAAACATTGGAATACACTCCAATTTGTTGTTGAGAAGTCACTTTTTTCCAGGTAAAAAAGTAACAGGGAGTTGTTTGAATTTCTGCCCACCAGTTCCACATATTTGTTCTGGTTTTACTTTTAAAGTTGTTTTCAAATCTTGTTAGCCCATATAGGTATTGATATATGCTAGACTATGACCACTACAAGAGTATTTAACAAGACAATCTAGATGCCACATCTGGGAAAAAAAAACCACAAACCAAATAAACAAAAATCAACCCACAATGCAACTACAATTCATATTACAAATTATAGAGAGGGTGTTGCCCAAAAGCAACCAAAAGGACCTTGCTGGGAAGTGGTTATGTAGGAGAAACAACAAAAGAGGAATGGTAGCCAGAGCACAGTGGAGGGCAAGAGTAAACAAGAGCCAACAGCACCAAGGGAAGGGAGACACATACCCAGCCTGTGGGTTGTGCTGCAGGCCTTGACCTCAAAAGAGAGAGCCATTTGAAGAAGAGTGCAGCTGAGTGATACAAGAGACATTTTGAGCTTACCAAGTGTTTTAAGTTAATATTTCAATGACTTGTCATAAGCTATTACATGAGAGCACTGCCTGTGTACACTCTGCCTTTAAAAGCAGAGATTGTACCCAGGCTTAGGGACACTGCAGTGGCAAGAAGGTATCACAGAGGAGAAACTTGGAACCAAATGACCATGAAAAAAATCCCACAATGCTTAACTAGATGCAAAGAGACATGAACTTTGTACGTAGCTCTGGGATATGGAGATGTGGCAGTAACCTACAATTTGCAATACTGACACAACAGAACAAATATGAAGACCAAAGCTGTGCTGTGATAAATTGCACTTGTCTCTGGATTTACAGCATTTCACAGTAGAATGAATGGCATTATAGCACAACACAGTTTTGGAATGACCTTTACCCCAAGTTCTGCAAAGAAAATATTTCTTCATTTCTTTTGAAAAGAAATGAAACTCATGCTCCAAGTAAAACCCTCTTTAAGGAAAAAAATTCTTTTACACAGAAAAGAACAGCTACAAAATGCCTATGTAAAGACATCAAAGAAGTTGTTAGCATAAGTACTTCTGGAATAATTCACCTTTGAGAATAATAATATATTGATGAATGAATGGAAATTCACTACAGTCCAGTGACAAAGGGACTGTGAACAATCTAGAAGAACAATCTGCACCTAAGGATCAGCACTTAGTATTACAGATTCTCTCACAGACTGAGGTTTCCTGTCATAAACTATAGTTGTTGGCAACCAAACCTCAGCAGTGAAAGCTGCAAGACTTATAAATGAGGATTAAGGGAACACCCAGAGGTGGAACACCTTACATAAGGCAAGGCAGCACTGAGCTTCATTGAAAGGGGAGAGAAAATTGCAGACCTATTGGATAAAGTCTCTTCTGTTGGTACCACAAACATGTGAATACAGGGACACTATACCCAGAAACTGGACTAAGGTGAAGTTCCATATATGCAAAGCTCCAGTCTACCACTTTGATCCAACATCATGCAGTCACATAATTCGTTATCTGTTGTCAGAGCCAAATTCTACCAACTCTGCATGAAAGAATAGAATGCTGCAAGACCTGAGCATGTCTAAACCAGATTATTATCCAGTTAAAAAGATCTGTTGCTTGACAAAGAACATGTGGGAAGCTTTATAGTAAGAGCTGAAAATCTTGCAAAACTCTTTGGCTTTCCTTAAAGGTATCGACACAGCAGATCCAATGAGTGCTTCTTGCTCTAACAGAGACAATAAGAAGAGAAGTGGCTGTAGCACCTGGGGTTAGGTTTAGGGGTGGTTATGATGGTCCCCAGTTAACAAGTGGATTAGATAATCCTGAAAGTCTTTTACAAGCTTGATGATTCAGTGATTAGAAGAGGGGGACAATAGCCTGACTTCATCTGGACAGCTAAAACAAGGCAGCTTCACTCACAAAACTCTTATTTGGGGATGTGAAAGAGATTCCAGAATTACTGGGGTGATACAAGTATCCCAACAGAACTGAAACTCAAAACATGTCTGAAGACCATTTGTCAAATCAATGTTATTGTGCAAGGATATCTACTACATGTTGTATTTGAAAAATATTAATTCATTGCAAGACTGCTTTATTTTACAAAAGCTTTGGAAGTGCTTGTAACCCTTGCACTAAAAAGACATTTACAAGGGAAATAGAGCAAAACATGCTTTTATGAGCTATAAACCATTCAGCATATATTCATTTAACAGAAATACATCTTGTATAACTTTATGTTTTCCATCACAAAAGCCCAAGTTATTAATGAGCAACACATTACTTTTTTTCAAGCAGAGATCATATTCTTCAAGATACTGGTTGCATAGCATAAAATTGCAAATTTCAAAGGAAGAGTTTTCTTCTCTTAGTTTGGAATTCATTTAACCAGCCTGTCATTACACAAACCAGAAGACAAGATTCCTTTTTGCTGTGAAAAAATTTTACACAGTATTCATTGCTCTTTTGTTCCTACTTAATATAAAATCTTCTAAATCATCAGTTTGATCCATGTCTTCCCACTCCTTTTTTTTTAATGGTACTTATTACATTATCCTCACTTCAGCAGCTGCTGAGAGGGTAAGAAGAGCCTATATTCACTGGACCATCTGTTTACCAGAGAGGACAGATATTAACTGACCTTGCAGTCAGGTCAAAGTAGTCCTCTTCTGTAGTGAAAAAAAAAAATCTTGATTTTAACATACATTTTTTGTCACAAACACAGACTGAAAGCTCCAACAGCTTTGCTATGTCTCTAGCACAGCCTGAGTGCCATAGAAGGAGAACTTTCAGGCCCGAATTTTCAGCATATTGTTTCTTTGCATGCTTACATCTATGGATAATAGTAGTGAAGAAAATTCCTCTTGCTTAAGAATTTATTTTAGATCTCAAACTATTTGGCTGTAGCAGTTTTCATTCCAATCAACTGATTAATCCTTATTATGTAGCCCTGAACTAGTGATCTCTTTCCATCTTGCCAAAATTACAACAATTTCCTTTCACTTCTGCTAAATTCTTCATCAAATATACTGGAACTGGAGATGATTTCATATTGCCTCCTTCTCACATGATGTTGTCTCACATTGCCTCTTCCTTGGTTCAATCAATCTTTGCAGCAAAAGCAATGCTTGACACAGCACTGTGCTCATTACAAAAACTTTCATAGCATTAGAATAGGCACAATGGCCCATGATCAAACTCCTACACAGAAGATCCAAAAGCAGTGCTATTGTTGGATCATGAAGTCTTTAGCATTGCTGCAGAGAAAGCATTGTCTGAGTTTCTAACAACCTTGACAGAAAATTTAGTCCTGATGAGATGGGAACAAGAAGTTTAAGAACAAGCAGCAGTTGGTTAAACGTTCAATGTAAACATGCTTCCACCCAGAGAACATCCCGTATTTCAGATAAATCTGGGACACAACAGAGCCTACAAGTCAATAATGAATCTGACTAGGTTTATATTCCAAGGTTCTCATGAACTAAAAAAACCCCAAACAATCAACCAATAATAAAATTAACCATTTTGAACTCCAGCCAGCCTGTTTCCATTAACATCCTCTAAGTTTGCACTCCACAACACTCAGCAAGTGGAAACAATTTCCTTGAATGTTACTAATATGGTTCTGAGCAGACAACCGTGTAGACCCTACAGGAAGAATTTCAAAGCTTTACCAAAGTGGACTAAACTTGTAGGGTGACTAAAAAAGCTCTAATTTTGAAAATGAGAGAGAGAAGTATTTTGTGATTCCCTCATGGGTAAATGCACATTTCTCTTATCGTGGGAAGAAACTGTTAAAAGTCATGAGTGAATGAGCTCCAACTAAAACAAAAGCAGCAGTGTTGAAAATAGTGTAATTAGTTTCTGGATATGATCCCACTGACTTCCAGTGGGCTACATCGTCTTCATTCTCCTAAGCACTTCTGATTAACAGTCAAGACTTCATACTCAGTCCAACTGCACAGCAGAGGGGAAAAAAAAATCCCAGCACTGTGTGATAGTTAGAGAACAAACTCAAGTGATTTAGAATAGAAATGCTGTTTGCTTTATAATAGAAATGCTGCCTGCTATATACCTGTTATATATTAGAAAATAATATGTATTTATATATATAACATAAATTGCCCATTTTCAGTGAGATCTTCCTTGCAAATGGAAAAATTACAGCAGAGAAATTTACCTAAATGTCAGTAGTGGTAAGCAAAAAAGTTCAGCTTTTATTTATGCCTGAAACACAAAGATACTGTCCCTCTACAAGTTTAAATAAAATATCTACATACAATTCACTGATACTTATTAACATATTTCTTTTACAACACAGATGTGATTTATGGGGCTTTCTATTCAATTAATAGGAGATACCAGATGGTAAATACTTGTTTTTAAAGGCTGTGTTTATCACAACAACCTTTGCTACCAAATAGCAGCTTTCAAAGCTAGGAATCTAATTGTCTTAAGAAAATTAAATTACTAAAGTAGTTGGACAACACTGCAGACTTCCAGAACCATTCACTATTGCAATGAGAATCAGTGTAGTGGTCTGTGATGATCTGCTAGGATGTTCCACTGCTTCAGTGGAAATGTAAGGACAGAATTTCAGCAAAGCTTTATCATCAGTTCATAGAACCCTGGGGACATAAAATAAGAAATCTGCTTTCCTTTGTCTTTGCAATGGCCTGTAACCTTACAGTACATGGAATTAAGAATCCAGCTATAACTATCCCATAGAGAATTATAATTAACATTTTTAGATCAAAGTTTTCTCCTATACTATGGGCAAGTGAAAAAAATATGCTAAAAACATAACCATTTTCAATTTCTTTAACCTTTCCATCCATGAAATTCAGCAGCTGGCCTGCTGGCTTATCAATCAGCTCCATTCAGATGCTGAGGCAGCTCAAATACAGGAAGACTGAAGCTTGCTTTTTTGTAATGGGGAAACATGGCAAAACAAAAGCAGAAGAAAAGATGGATGGGAGATATAGTTGACTAAGAAAGTAGTTTCCTGGAACACAGAGAACTCTATCTGAATGTGCCAGTTACTCTCTGGTATAGTAGAAGGCCAACCAAAGATGTATAAGGTGAAGATGGGGGAAAGAAGAAACCAAGGCTTACTCATAACCTGAAACTACATTCTTGTCATATGTTTGAAATTAAGAAGACCATTAGAGAAAAAATGGGTTATCATAAGGCATGCTGTAACAAGTGTTCTGTTTGGATGGAACAATAAATGTATGTATATATGCACAAGTCCTTTGAACAGGTCTCAGTCAGACAAGTTCAAAACTGATTCTGATCAGTTTTCTCCTAAATCTGCCTCATTCCATGCCCTTGCAACAATGTCCTCTCCTTGGCATGAAAAGACCTGTGGTGAAGGAGAAAATTATCAAAAATATTGATTTTAAAAAATTAGATTCAGAGGTTGAAGAAAATAGAAAACAATTTCACAACCTTTATCATCTTCAGATTAGCTAACCATTCCCCCAAAATGACCCCTTCCCTTATACAGAAGTAAGAAGTAACCTCAAGAAACTGATTTCCAATTAATGCAAGTTTGAGTTAGTAAAACAGCTTTCCTATTTCTATTATAGAATCAGCCAAATCAAGACTCTGCAGTGTTGACTGTTTGTCAATATTTTTAGAAAACAGACTATCAGTTTAGAACCCATAAACACGCTCCACACTTATCAACATGAAGTGGACTTAATTGAAGTTAACAAGTTAACTTTAATCAAGTATAGAGAACACCAGTGACCAAGAGGCTGGCAAAAAATAAAAAAAAATAACAACTTAAAAGCAAACTAAAGTCCACACCCTTCACTAATAATGGTTAATCTGAAGAAAAATTGTGTGCATCTGGCTGTCTTCTAGATCAGAGATTAAGTTTTCTGGAGACTGGTGGCATCAAGTTGTCAGAAAAAATTTACTAGACTCACTCCTAGGTGAAAATTAACAGCTTATTATATATATATGAGCTCAGACAGAATGATTTAAAGACAGCTTTTGGCCTGGAGGTCTATCAATCTACAGAAAGTGCAGGCCTGTTCTGCACAGGCTGCGAGTGCCCAATGCCGGCAGTGGGAGCTTCACGTCTGTGGGAGAAGAGGTTAGAGCTGCCCAGTGCCAGGGACAGCAGATTGTAGTCAACTCACCATGGGGCACACCTGAGGTCTCCAGCCACAGTGGTGGCACCTCAGGAAAAGTGTATTTAAGAAACAGAAAACACCAGAGAGGAGGGGGGAGCCAATAGGAAAAACAGCAAAGGGAACACTGAAGTCAGAGGAGGCGAAGCAACCCCATGGTAAGGCAGATTTTCCCCATGGAGATTGCACACAGAGGACTGGCATTAGAGGAAAGAAGCAGCAGACAAACTGCTAAGCTAATCATGAAGTCACCACCTTCCCACCCTCTCGTGCCACTTGTTGCCTCTCTGAGCATAACCAGCATCACAATAAGGCAGGGAAGAGACAGGAATGAGGGAATCAAGCTGAGTCTGTGAAAGGCAAGAGGAAAGCTGTGGTTTTAATGTTTGTGAGGTTTTTCTCCACTACAAACCAACCTAGTATTTAATTATTTATTTTAAATGACAATAAAAAGTTTGTTTTCCCCAAGCTAAGCCTGTTTGGTCCACAACAGTAGTTTGCACAGGATCTGCATCTGTGTCCTGTCTGATCCCCATCCTGACCCATGAGCTTTCTCACTCATGTTCTTCCCATCTCCTGCCTCCTTTCCACTGCAGTGGAAGACATAATTGGATGGGTGGGAGTTTGGCTGGTAGTCAAGACTAATTCATCACATGTTCAAAAAACTAAGTCCATGGAAGTACTGAGCGTGAAGAAGAAAGAGGAAAAGAAGTTCAGTGCACATGTATGAGGGTCCCCAGCCTGAACGTGACAGGTTTTTAAATACAATGACTAGACCAGAGACATGCACACATCATTTGCAGACCATAGATGTCATTGCGATGCAGTTTACCATGGTCATCAAATTCCCTGTTATTCTGTTCTCACTGCCATTGGTATAACACAAAATAATAATAATTTTCATCATAATAGACTGGATAGCAATAGCTTATGATGCATCTTATAATCTGAAGTTGGCGTTTGCAGTTTGCATCTCATCAATCAATACTGACTAGATCATTGACACCAAATTCTGTTAGAAAATGAGCATTTTGCATTGGCAAGGTTTTATTTACTGGCAACATTTGCACTGACTGAGAGGTTCTATGTTTTTGAGAAGAGAAACTGCAATTTCAAACTTCTGTATGAAAGAATGAACAAATATACAGAGAGCATCCTTACTTTTCAACTGCAAGGTTGCTTGTGATTTAGAGCAACTAAAACATTAGAGATGCCATAAATCAAATGGATTACAGAGTAAAAAAAACCTGAATGTTTTCAGGAGTCAGGAGCTCAAAACAGAAGTAAAGCGAGTACCAGCAGCACTAATCAATGAGATAAATGGTTCATTGGCTTTAATCACCAGCTATTCAGACTGTGATAAAGTTGAACTAGGGAATATGAAACCACTTAAAAATTTGTACAGAAATAACACAAAGCATGGATGCAAGAGATTAGTAGTTTCCACTGAACAAACTTAAGAAGTTTGCAATGGAGATGTATACGATGATGCATGGAAATAAAAAACTAACTCCCGATAAAAGCAGGTATACTGTAATTTTGTAAATTATACAGAACAGTAAATTGTTCACACCTTACAGCAAATGACAGTTCTGCAAAAGCAGATTATTACCACCTTTTCTGAGAACAGTTCTTGTGTAACTAAAAGTAAGACTTCATAATGCTGTAGCTTATATCAGACTGTAGAACTTACACAGATAATTTCCTATTTTGTGGGGGAGTGGAGAAAAATTAACTTTTTGCAGGCCTCTGATATTTAGAGTAATATCTCAAAAAATACTATGCAAAAAACAGTTTCTAGCATAGCTGTGGTTCCATTCCTTAGCAATGATTCACCCACTATTCAAATCTTAAGGATTCTGTAATGACTGCCTTCCTAAAGCCGATTTATTTTACTTCTAATGAGATACACCACTAAACATGCTTATTTCTATTTATGGAGTAAAACTTTGCTATAGGCATATGGATGTTTGAATGGGAACACTTGAAGTACTATTCTGACTACATTTAAGGTGCATATGTTATTATGCTAGGAAAAAACTATCATTGGTGTTTTGAACCTAAAATTGGAAAAGGCAGAAGAGATGTTTCTACTTCTTCCATTAAAATGTTACAAATTTCCATTGATATCTTACAAAGCAGGAAAGTAACCCTTGACTCTAAAACATTGAAATAAAAGCCACCAGGATGCCATTTGGAAAAATCTGAGCAAGTAACTGGGAAATAAATTATGTACTAGAGACATGCAAGTCCTTTCTCTCTTTTTTTGACCCTCCCCAGCAGTGACTATTTTCTGACCTGTTTTTGAATGCAAGCTCCTCCTTGGTTCCTCAGGCCCCTCAATTGGTTGGTCAGCAAGGAAAACTCGTGCCTGGTCCACAGCATTGAGAACGGTTTGCTCTTTTTCCTTCAGTTCACGCCTCAGTGCCTTTTGGGAATGGAAAGAAGAATGCATTTGTAACTTGACTTTGTGAACAATATTGTTTTCTCTGTTTTCATCTCTCCATCCAGACCTGCCTAGTGAGTGAGTAATAGCCAATGTTAATCAGAATGCAAGATAAAAATGCAAATTTTACAAAACAGAAGGAGCAAGAAATTGAGGCTGGAAGGGTAATTTTTAGGAAATTGACTTGAAGAGAGTAACACAGGAAAAGTGATGACGGCAAGTTTAAAAAAAGCCTAACAAACAAACTACTACATTAAAATTCCATTAGAAACTAAATTTAATGGGTTTATTGCTTTCAACAGGATTACTAATATATAGTAGATTGCTACAACAGACTGTTTACTTTTTTGATAGCTGGAATAACAGCAATTTGCATCTACTAAGACTTCAGAAAATTATTTTACAAATGCTAAGGTGACTTGAAAAAATTGTTAACATTCCTTAGAAAATGAAACATTTTGTTTCTCTCCGCTATTTACTAATATTTTTAAAATTTAGAAAACATGTACCAGAAACTTTATTGTGATAACACATACTGAAAAAGCAAGTATTAAATGAATCAAAAAATATTTTGATCTTTATTATGCAA
Organism: Passer montanus; assembly: GCF_014805655.1. NCBI lineage: Eukaryota > Metazoa > Chordata > Aves > Passeriformes > Passeridae > Passer > Passer montanus. The sequence goes on from NW_024366591.1 coordinate 14,088,203, forward strand.
AAATCCTTTGAAACATATATACAGAAAGAAAAAATTCAATTTTTATGTAAGATTTTTTCATGGTGGTAGAAATAAATGTAAGGATATGATGCTCTCCAGCACTTATGACTTTATTAAAGGTTTAAATGCAACCAACCTTTTTAAAACAAAAGGTTATAAGTAATCAGCTGTTATGTTTCTTATGAAGCATTTTCTTCCACCATAAATCTGTCCCACCTAGAAGGAAACTGCTTTTCCTGTTTTTTTTTTATTATTTTCTACACATAGAAACACAAAAGAAGATACTTTAAACATTATTAGGATGTTTTGCTTACTTTTTACAATATATTTTATAGTACTAATTTAAAAGTCAAGGCTTATTTTGCTGTCACAAATTGCTAAGGTCCCATTCCAGATCAAAAAAAGCAGTTAGCCAGTGCTGACAACATTATATAATAAAATGAGTGTTCTACTACAGAAAAGTTTGAAAAACATACACCATAAAAACATCAACTGTCTTTTCTTTTCATTACTTAGTCTCTTGATGCCACAATCACAAAAAACACCCTCATCTCAACTTTAGCTTAGCAGGAGGCAAGATGTTATTTTTCCTCCCTCCTCCCCCACTTCATTCCTTTGTCCTCCGCATCTTTCCAAATCCTGCCATTCTATTGCTTCAAATAAAATATATAAACAAATATGTAAATAAATACATAACCCCAAGAAAAACTAAGCACTGAAAACACACTAACCTCCGTTACATTTAGAAACCTGCATTATACAGTCCAACTTTCAGTAAGCATTAACTGTTGCATTTATATAAACACTCCTGAGAACAGTGTTCTCTGTATACTTCTGAATAGCAATAATATTCTTTGTAGGATTCAATACATACTACATGAAGTAAATAATGAAAATTGCCATTTAAAAAATAAGCCTTTTCTATTAAAAAAATACAGAAATGGAAGTATTGCAAAAGCGACATTCCTGAAGAATCTCTTCAGTCCTTCACAGTATGTATCAATATTTTAATTTGACATTACGCACACTAGAATAAGACCCTTTGAATCACCCACTGGTTACAAATCGTTAAAGCATTCTCTATGCAGAAATTTCTTTCAAAAGAGAAGGAAGGCAGTATTTACAGCTCGAAAAATTCCTCATTTAAAAAAGACTTTTGGTTAGCAGAACCTATGTGGATGCATCAGTAAAATATAACGCATTTTAATTTCAAAAACTTGGTCAGAAACAAGAGTTGATTACTACACTTTGAAGTGGGGAATATTTCTAGAATGACTTTTCTCCCCTCCATACCACTTCCAAAACATTTCCACAGCATACAAGGAAAGGGAGGCTATGTCACATTTTGAGTACGCTAAGAAATTCCAGCAAAACAATCTCTAGAAACAATCTAGAGATAGATCTCTTTTACTCTGTCTGTCCTGTTTACCCTCACATACTGTGTTTCATCAATTTCTCCTGACCCTCAATAAAACTTCAATCAAGTTTGACCTAAGAGACCTTGGATTTAATTCACCAACATCCTTGCCATTGAAGTAGTTCAAATTGAAGTTGACACCACAAAAGATTTTAAGAGTTTGGCCCATACAGTTCATCAGCTATAAGTCATCCATAGCAATCCTTATCAATATTTTTGATAGAGAACTCTCTTAGCATAAAATAAACCATACACTGAATTAAAACTACTAAAATAATTTAGCAGTAGAGTACCTTGAGCACATCACAGACTTCGTAGATTATCTTTTGTTTTGGTTTTTTCACTTATACCACAGGTGCAAAAATAATGCACTCAGGCTTGCATAACCTTTTCTTAGCAGTACTCAATATATTTCTCTGTGTCTCTCTGCCAGTAAACAAGAAGAGCAATGAGACTACACACCGCAAGGATAACCAAGCATACCAATAATACCAATAATCTTGTCCCAGCAAACCTCTCTGCAATAGAAAAAAAAAAAAAAAAAGAAACCCACTTATAAATCTGATCTTGAGCTGAAATATCATCTGTCTTGAATGGACAAAATAAAGATTTTATTGGAAAAATCGTATCTAGAGGAACACTACAGAGTAAAAGTATGTCATAAAAAGCCCAACAAGGAACATAAAATCTACAATACTGAATTTGCTGATTTTAAATATTTTTATATAATAAGAAGTACAACCACATATGTTAGTGGTTTATTTAGTTTTTCAAGAGATACCCCTCCAGTAGCTATCTAGAATGGATGTGCCTCCTTCACTAGACAAAGACATTACTTCATTCTCCTTTTGGCATTAAGAACTAAAACAGTTAAAGTATTTGTAAGCTTTGAGTGGAGCACAGGTTTTAGTAGAGGGTGAATTCCCCTCCTGTTGCTGGCTATGTGTTTCAGGGAGGAAATTAGGAGAAAATTAACACTAGAGTTTTGGTATAGATTCAATAGGTGAAGGTATGGCAAAAAAAAACCTTGAGAAGCATCTCAAAACTTGTCACTGAAAACTGCCCACTAATAAGATAAACACAAGGATGCAAGTGTTGAGTCCTGTTGAGTATGCAGATGTGAATACAAAATGAAAAAGTGAACACTGAGCACAGAGATAACACCTTTATTCTGCCCACACTAGGCTTTTTTATGTTTACAAAAGCAAAATAATATTTTAAAGTTATATTGGTCATACAAAAAGGGATTAGACACAACTTGGGCAGTAATTCATACCACTGTATTTCATACAACAATTATAAATTGCAAAATTACTGTACACTTTAGGTAATGGTTTAAAATGAATGCTTCACTTCCCTTCCCTTAGTAATCTGACAGGTGACAGACCATTAAATCCAATGTCTATGGTTTATACAGTTCTGTTGCATTTGTGAATACATTGCTACTTTCTACATAAATCAGGCCATGCAAGAGTCTTGGAAAAACCAACACTAATTTTAGACATTCTTGATTCTTATAAAAGAGGGGGGAAAATCCTGAAAACCTAAAATCTGGTGTGCTGATACTGTGTCAACACAAACTGTTTTCATAGCTGACCCTAAACAATAGCCAAAAATACTTTAAAAAAACCTGCTTTGAAAAACAGTCTTCCGGTAGTAGATGGACATGTGCTTACAAAACTACATTCTTGAAATATTTTTTCAGCATGAAACAAAGCAATAACTACAATCAGCGCTGCAGCATTCATTCTGTAGGTATGAGGTCTCAAGTTAGCCAACTACGGTGGATAACCCAGAACCCAACCAACACAATCCTCCTCTCAGGAAAAAAGCCAGAAGGGCCTTCATGATTTTCAGCCATGAGCCAGTGATTTACTCTCCATTTTGATTTGTTCCTCTTTTAGTGACTCTGAAACATACATTTCTCCCTTTATAACTCTAAAAATGCAGACAGATAGACTAGTTGCTCTGTTACACCAAGATAAGCGTATCTTTAAGGAAGAGAGGGCAAAAAGGTTCATCTTATTTCTAATATAAAACCCAACCCTTCTTGTAAGGTAAGATTTTTAAAGGAACTTGTCTAAACCAGGCCATTACAAAATTTCTGTTGGGAATGCTTTGCAGCTGAAGTCTTTTCCTCTCTTGGAAAATTTAAAAGCTCCAAAACTTTTGCTATTGCGATTTTTACACTGTTTAATGTATCCTGAAAGCACCTATGTCCTTCAGCTGCACCTATGTCCTTCAGCTGCACCTTAAAATTGTTTTTTGAGCCTAGTAAGTGGACTTCCAAAATTACTCACTGTTAATTTGCAGTCTTTTTCTCTTTTGAATTGTACAGGCTTGTACAGAATAATTCAAGGAGCAGATCTGCTTAATAGTTCCAACAGATGAAGGCAAAGCTAATTTCAAAGAAAACACATGGGATGTTTCTTAAAAACAGAACATATTTAAATCAGGTCTCATTATGCACTCTTTCAAGGAAGTAAAGATGCATGTTATTGTAACTCATATCAGTTCAGCACACTGTAGCCTTATGTGCCAATCAGCAGCTCCTGTAGCATTTAATTACTTATTCATCTTCTTTCTACAGCCGGTGCTTGAAAAACTCCTGTTACTTTTATACACTAAAATGAAATGGAAAAAAATAATTCATGGCATTAACAGGATGGGAAGAATAAGCAGGATGATTGAGCAAACTCAGAGTGAGATGAGGAATTGTTTATAAAGATCATACAGAGATAAAGGTTGTGACTGAGTCTGTGCCAGCTGTCTCCATCACTAAAGAATGAACTGGAAAGAAAATAAGCATAGCATGTTTAAAAGCTGTTCCTTCTTGTCAGATACTATTTAATGGAACATGTACACAAAAAATTTCAGAAGTGTTTTGGTCTCTGTACACATCTCTCTGTAAAAGTCAATTTTATGTGTCTATCCCATCTGATAAGGAAAATAGTCAAATAGAGAGCAATATTTAACTTGAGACCATGCAGCCCGCCATGCATTTACTTTTTACTACTTCATACAAAATCTATGTGGTAAGAGAAATAATGAAGGAGAAAAATGGTGCCTAATATACAATCATTACTACCTAGAGATACAAAGACACACGTAGCACATGAGACTTTGAAGATGAGACAGTATCCTACATGTGACAAACAGTGACCAACACCAGAACAGGGGAAGAAAAGGAAATATGAGTGTGTTGGGGGGTGGGGAAGAGAAAAAAAAGAGAGGAAGCTGTTTGCCTTCATAATAAATATGAAGTATTTTAGATTTTAGTATTTTAGTGAGTATTTTAGATTTCTTTTTTAATAGAGGAATCTAAATAGATATCTCAAAAAGGACCAAAGAGAAGTGCCAAAGGCTGCATTTTTCTAAATTGTCTCAGTTTACCATTTGCCACTTGCTCTCTCTTTTGCTGTACTGTCAATAAAGAGTGCAAATAGGGTGTCAGCTACAAGGGTTCAGTGTGAGTGTGGACTCAGAAGTCACATCTACAGCAAATTTCTCCTTTTTGCCTGCATGCACAAGGAAACTAAACTGACAGAAATTTAAAAGCAAAGATACGGGCAAAAGAGAATTAGACTCCATGCTGGTGATCTCTTACCAGAGGCAAATAAATGTTAGCTTACTTAAGACTTTCCCTTTCATTTATCAAAATAAATGCTTCAGGCCAGAAATATGGGTACTTTTCACTGAGATTGTCTTGTCTCTTGATAATTTCCCTTCTCTCTCTGGAGGAGTGCATGTGCTCATGGCTACTCACCGAAAACACCACCCACCTTTGAATATGCATTAACAGATACCCATTACATAAAATAAGCATCTAAAACATCTCTCAAACAAAGTACCTTGCAGTAGTGCAGCCAAAGAGACAGAGGAAGGAAAGTATGCTGTACCACTGCTGCTCAGGCTTAGAGACAAGAAACACAAAGCTGTCACCGACATTGTAAAAACCGATAACCAGTAAACTGACATCTCAAACTGCATCTGCACATTCCTGCGAGACACTTCAATATAAGGAATGGTAACTGCCTTCTGAACTTGTTACAGCTCAAAACCAGTAAGGCTGTACAAAACCAGTAAGGCTATTTCCTCCATTTTCATCTAAAAGCATTCCAAAATCAGCAGAAGATGTTTGGAAGTCTCTTTGGAAAAGCCACACTTAAAATACCCTTGTGAAGTGTTGAAAGGCCTCCTTTGTGCACTAGAAAAGAATCCAGTACAACAGCACAAAGGCAGAAGCAAGCTTCATTGCCACACAGATTGCATCAAAAAAGACATTAAAAAGCTATTCTTAAATTAAAGATCAGAGGGCTATACTTTTTCTTTAAAATTAAACTATTTTTTTTTCACAGTTAGTTTTCCAAGAAAGAACTTAGTCTTCTCTGAAGCAAGAACTGCAAGTCCTACACTCCCTAGGGATGCTACAGGACCTAAATCCAACGAGATATGAAGGGAGACCCTGCTTAATTGAGCAAAGGTTACAAAAAAATGAGGCATAATGATGTTCATTAATATGTCTTCCAGCACCAATGATCTTATGTAACTTGATTTCTTATTTCCTAGTCCAATGAAAGGAGACTTATTTGTGTTTCTAGGTCAATGATAACCAAGACTTGGTTGCCCAGAGAAGTTTGGAAGCTCAACAGAGCATAGTCTTTAGGGACTGGAAAACACGGAATGCCTAAAGGCTTTTCTTTTCTTTATATTTTTTTTCCTTAAAATTTATTTATTTTTGTTGGGGGTGGGATGTAGTTTAAATATGATTAAGAACTACTGTGTGGGGAAAAAAACACCACACCATGCATCCTTGTGCTGATGCCAAAGCCATTATCGTCAGAAAGCTTTTTAAAAAATATATAATTACTTTTTTTTTAAAAAAAAGTGAAAAGACAGGCTTCAGTGTGCTAATGTGAATTCTCTACTGGATCTACTACTGAAATCCCCAGAAATATAACCACTCTGGCCAGAGGAACCCTTTTGTGATGGGGTTGCTGCTCAGTGCATATCCACTGAACTTACTTTGTTGGCTCTCTCTCTCTTCTTCAGGAAAGCAATTCTTTATATTCAATCCTTACTTTGTATTTCACTGTACCATGAATACTACAAAAGTATCATATAAACAGCGAAACAAAATCTGATAGAATATATCTATTTTGCTCATCCAGCAAGTTTCTAATATAAATGAGCATATTTTGATTTAAATCACTTGTGATATGACAGCTAAAAAAAGGTATGAGAATCATTAAATTTGATGGCTTGCATAAACTACACAAAAGCAGATGAAAACCGGCTTGGTTTACAATGCTATCCATAGGAAAAAATGTTTTTAATGGACCTTATAGAAAAAAAAAATCTGTTTAACATATCTAATCAGAATTTAATACAAGAATCCATACAGATTGTACCCCAGAGACATCAAAAATGCCTGAATCAGTGCGGAGACTGAAAGAGGAAAAGAGCAAAGCTGTTGCAACTTTCTACTCTTCATGTGGTGGATAAAAAGTATTTACTTTTACACAACAGCAGTCATCACCCTGCTAGCAGTGGAACCAATTTTCAAATGCCAAACTACCAAATGCCATTCAGTTTTCTATCAAAATGACTACAGTGTGCTTTTGGTGAAGGAAAACTAATCCCACCAAACCCTGCTATGGAAGCATAACAGTTATCTAATATCAACAACCTTGGAAGACTGGACCTCTTTTTATTCCTGTTTTTATTTATTTTATAGTAAACCAGTAGTGTCATCAGAGGCATTTTCATACATTTCTAATCAACAGAAGGCAGGAAGATAACTAACCCTCTCTACTTGCTCCATTTTTTTTTGCCTGTCTCCCCAGACTCTGCTCCTGTCAGAAACACGACAACTACTTTTATGTAACTCAGGGACAAACCAGAACTTTTAATCTAAAGTATACAAGAACCGGTGTCCAGACACGGGGGACTGTCAGGAAAAAATCAGCAAAGATAAAATAACATTTTAAACTGTCTGCCAAAAAAACCCTGAAAAAGTCCACAGGAAAAGATCACTGTACAATGCCAAGTAAAGCATTGCACTGAGTCTATTTCAAAGACATTTAAAAATATTATAGCCTCTAAAAAGCAACCTTAAAGACAAGGCAATATACCATCAAAAAAAAGGATCCTTCCATTTCAGATGAAACTGTTTTGTAAAGCTGTCTGCAGAACAGAAGTTACATTTCTTCCACACTCTTCAAAGTTGTACCTCCTTTGAAGAAGCAAAGGAAATTTGTGTCCTCAATGCTAGCTCTAATTAGCTTCAAACTGTGTAACTGTGCACTGCACAGTGTATAACTGGGTAGCTTAGGATAACAGTTAATATAATACTGGGTAGCTTTGGGAAACAGTTACATAAAACCCAACAAACGAGTTTGTGGTGGAAACACTTTCAGCATCAAATTCCATCTTTTCTTTATGGGTGGCAACTGATATAATTCTCCTTTTCATGTCAGAAAATACTCACAGAAAAAGGGGGAGGGATAAAGAACACGAAAAAGCATTATTCTGTTTATGCATCCAAAACAGGTACCGCCTCCAGCCTGACACAAGACACACAAAACATCTGCTGCATATTAAATTGTTTATTACTTAACTGAGCAAGAACCCTCAAATATCCTGTTAGCACTGCCTATTTTCTTGCACCCTCAACAGTAAGCATCTATCTCTTCAACATAAGAGAGACACATTCCTCTTTCCTTGTTTGCTGGCAACAGACTGGCTTGGGTTTGCTCAGGCTGTGTGATTGCTGAGCACTGATGAACTGCCATTAGCTTCCTGCTTCAAATTGAAATTATGGCACCATTAACAAGTTGGGTGCTGCATTGTTGTTAAGAGTAGTTAAACTCAGGTCACCTTTTGCTTATTTTGTGTGATTAAGATTTCTCTTCATTTCTTCAAAAAAAACACCAATGTGACAAGTCAAATATGTTTGGTATCATAAGCTACCTCACAGTTAATGGTACCTACCATATTAATGCAGAGGTCTTGAGAAAGACTTTTAGTAATTACAGTTCAAACTCAATGCACTTAAGAGAAACTTTGTGATATGCAGCACTATGAATATTCATTCAATAAAGATAGGATGCACTTTGTGAGCATGCCCACATCTCCTGAGATGTTTCCTCTACATCAGCCTCCTTACTGCTAGAGTACATCAGCATCCCTGACAATGAATTCTGATCACCAAGAAAAATATGTACTATACAGCATGACCTATAAATTATAAATAAGCAGATCACTGCAGAAAGTCTCAAGGGAGCCTCTCCTGTATGAAAACTGTGTAAGGGGAGGAATATTCCCTTTAAGGGAGGAGGAAGCACAGGCAACCGAGTCCAGCTGAATTTTGAAGCAGAATAAAATGCTAGGGACCAGTTGCAATTTGAGGCTAACTCTAGCGTTCCTGTTCTGTATGTATGCATGCATACATGAGAAATCCTTTCAGAAGCAGAAACCCTGTCAACGTTAATTACTCCTCTTTCTTATAAACAGTCACTTTGGTTTCTCTTTGGAAGCAAATGGTCCAGACAGACAACTGAATAATCGCCAAAGAGTCAAACTGTCTTCCTCACCACAATCTCCTTCAATCTCCCTTGTAGCTTTTTGCTCTCAGCTCTTCCACTATGGCTTCCCATTTTCAAAACTATCTAAAACGACAGCAACTTTGTAGAGCTGTTACCACACAGCTTGTTACTGTGACATGCCAGATTATGCTGGATCTCTGCTTTGGGTCACTTCTCCAAAATTTCCAGTCTCTGGATTGTGTGCTAGTATATCCAACGTCTGCTCACTACAGAAAGACTACTGTAAAACCATTACTGAAAAAAATAAGTAGTGTTTGAAAGAGGAAATACTCTACTTCAGACAATTTTCCAGCATTTATGAGAGAGTCCTGAGGAAGGAATACCCTAAGGGCAACATGCCTTTCCCTTCTGCTTAAGTCACCTCCTTCAGCTCATTCTAGCTACCATAAGAAATTAGAGGAACATGAAAACACAGAACCTGGCACCTATGACATACCTGTAAAAGCCAATGGCATTTAAGAAGGAAAAAAAAGGCAAAAAAGGCAAGCCAAATATAATATTTCATATATTCTATAGCACAGCAGCAATGCAGCAGGTATCACAACATAGTTGTGGTAGGATTATTTTTTTCTGGTTTTTTCTTCTTTTTTTTTTTTTTTTTTTTTTTTTTTTTTTTTTTTTTTTTTTGGGGGGGGGGGGGGGGGGGTGGGTTTAAG